>NC_042616.1:702272120-702609629 GCF_901001135.1 Rhinatrema bivittatum
GGCTCTGCGCGCGCCGGGAGGCCTATGTAAAATAGGCTTCCCGGCGCGCAGGGCCCTGCTCGCGTAAATCCGCCCGGTTTTGGGCGGATTTACGCGAGCAGGCTCTGAAAATCCGCCCTATGAGTACGTAGTTATGCCCTTTGGGCTATGCAACGCCCCTGCAGTCTCCCAGCGGCTAATGAATGAGATTTTCCGGGATCTGTTGTACTCGTTTGTCATAGTATATCTAGACAATATACTCATCTTCTCCAAAGGTCTGGAGTCTCACCATTCCCATGTTCAGATAGTCATCCAATGTCTCAGAGACCACCATCTCTATGCGAAATTGGAGAAGTGCCTTTTTGAGCAACCCAGACTCCCATTCCGGGCTACATCATCTCTAGCCGTGGTTTCACCATGGACCCCAACAAACTCCAGGGTATTCGAGGCTGGACTCAACCATTGGGCCTCCAAGCCCTACAAGGATTCCTTGGATTTACAAATTACTATTGAAACTTCATCGCCAATTACTCCATGCTGCCTGCTCCACTCATCGCCATGATTAGGAAGGAATATATCCTCAAGTATGGACTCCCAAGGCCCAATCAGCGTTCCATGCCTTGAAAGAGGCCTCTGCACTGGCCCGTGTTTACTTCACCCAGATCCAAACCGCCCCTTCATAGTCTAAGTCGATGCATCTGCCATTGGAGCAGGAGCAGTCTTGAGTCAATACTCCACCATGTTCCTTTTATTCACACAAATTCTCTCCCACAGAACAAAAATTATACAATAGGGGACGCGAACTCCTAGCAGTAAAACTTGCCCTCCAGGAATGGCGTCCCTGGCTTGAACAGGCGCAACACAGGTTCACAATATATACCAACCATAAAAATCTGGAGCACCTAAAAGAGGCCCAGTTACTCAACCCAAGACAAGCCTGCTGGTTCTATTCTTTGCATACTTCAACTTTGAGCTCCGCTAACCGCCCAGCGGTGAAAAATCTTCATGCAAATGCTCTTCTCACTCCGTCGTGCCAGAAGACACACCCGAGACCCACGCGCATATAATTGATCCAGCCTGCATCTCAATTGCAGTTACCACCATGGTACCTGCAGGGAAGATGGTAGTACCCAGCTGTCTCCGTGAATGTGTACTTCATTGGGCTCATGACTCCAAGCTAGCTGGTCATCCCGGTCGAGCCCGAACTCTTGAGATGCTCCAAAGGTACCTATTGGTGGCCTGGTATGACTAAGGACTCCCGAGACTATGTGGACTCCTGTCCGGTTTGTGCACAGCAAAAACCCCCAACTGGCTGCCCATGGGGCTGCTTCAACCACTTCCTCCACCCACCGAGCCTTGGACTAGTCTCTCCACAGACTTCATCATGGATCTGCCTCCCTCAAAAGGGAATACTGTAAACTGGGTCATAATAGACCATTTCTCAAACTGGCCCACTTTGTTCCCTTGCCTGGACTCCCATCGGCTCCAGAAACTAGCTCGTCTCTTCTTAACCCACGTATTTTGTTTACATGGACTACCACAAGAAATCATCTCCAATCATGGCCCTGAATTTGCTGCTAATATTGGAGGTCTCTCTGTAAGAAGTTCAATATCACGTTAAACTTATCATCAGCATATCACCCACAAGCAAACGCCAGGCCGAGAGGACTAATTGATCATTGAAACCCTTCCTGCGATCATATGTAAATGACCAGCAAGATAACTGGGCTGACCTCCTGCCATGGGCAGACACTATCCCATAACACCCATATTGCCTCTGCCACAGACGTTTTCTCCTTTCACCGTAGTTTTGGCCATCAACCTTGCTTACCACTACCAGTCCCACTGCAGCCCAATCCACTGCACAAAACATTCGCTAGCTCTGGGATCAAGTAAGGGAGTGATTCTGGCCAAGCAGCTGACCGGGCCAAGCGCATCGTAGACGCCCAACATCGGGCTGCATCCACATTCCTACCCTGGACAAAAGTCTGGCTTAGCACTAAGCACATCCAGCTATGCTTGCCTTCACAACGACTAGCTCCCAAATTCGTGGGCCCATTCCCTATCCTACGACGAGCAGGAGTGGCACTTACCAGCTGAAACTGCCAGCTTCCATGAGGACTAGGGGGCATTCCATGAAGTTAGCAAGTAACACATTTAAGACCAATCGGAAAAAAATCTTTTTCACTCAATGCATAATAAAGCTCTGGAATTTGTTGCTAGAGGATGTGGTTAGTTCAGTTAGTGTAGCTGGGTTCAAAAAATGTTTGGATAAGTTCTTGGAGGAGAAGACCATTAATGGCTATATAATCAATTTACTTAGGGAATAGCCACCGCTATTAATTGCATCAGTAGCATGGGATCTTCTTAGTGTTTGGGTAATTGCCAGGTTCTTGTGGCCTGGTTTGGCCTCTGTTGAAAACAGGATGCTGGGCTTGATGGACCCTTGGTCTGACCCAGCATGGCAATTTCTTATGTTCTTATGTTCTTATGTACATGTTCTATCCCAAGGGGCATAAAACCCATAGCACCTCAAACTTCAGACAGATTCCCTGTAGAAAACTGACAATAGGGATCTCCAGCATGGATCTGACTCCAAACAAGAACTCACTTGGCTGATTTATACATCTGAGGGGCACGGAAGATACACTTTCCAGGAAAGGTGACAGCTTCCACTAGGCTTTTGTATATCATTTTTACTTGTTGCTATTTGTGCTATGTTGTATATATTTTGCTTTTTATTTGTCTCAGGTGTTCTCAAAACCACTTGTGTACACACACACACATATATATAGATAGATAGATAGATAGATAGATAGATAGATAGATAGATCGATCCAAAAATATTCCACAAGGAAAAGAAAAGCACTGATGCACTGAATAAATATGCAGTGTTACAAAATTAAAACATAATCTTTATTAATAACTTTCATAATTATACATAAAATAGATAAGCTGCTTTCAAAATGCATTAGCTAGTGTACATCATATACTATACAAAGATTCCCTAACCAAAATAGGTAGAACCTATATTCAGTTTAATGTGCGATACAAAAGTATCACAAGCTTGATACAAGTCTCAGATCCAACTTACTACAAAAACAGATACATTTGCCACACAGTAAATTAGATATCTCACACTTAAAACAAAGATCATTCAAGTACAATGCTGACAGTGCAAAGGTTTGATACAAATTGAAACGCACATATTCTCCCATGTAGTCTAATCAAGATTCCAGGGTGTAAAGCTATAAATCCCCAATAAGGCTGATGTGAACTGCTCCTCCAGATGGGAGGAGTTAGCAATCTATAATGAATCAGCTCTCTTGGTGGGAGAGTTAGCAATCTTGTTATGGATCTGCTAGGGTGTTAGCAATCTGTTATGGTCTACTCCTGTAGAGGGAGGAGTTAACAATCTTGTTATGCTCCGTAGGTGGAGTTAGTAATCTAGTTAGGATATAGACTGCAGAGTTAGCAATCTGTATCAGCGGAGTGTTAGAGAGGGCATTCAGCTGTAGAGGAATGTAAATAGGTGGATCCTTGGGCCAATGGCAGATGACAGTACCCCCCAGGAGGATATCCTGAGAGGGACCACTAGCTTGGTTATGGAGACAGACACAGATAGTTCTTTTATTAGACAGGTTTAGTAGAACCACCAGAAGGTGGCAAGCAGTTATTAACAAACAAAATTATTAACAAACAAAGCTGTTGTGCCCGGCAGGGCTGAAGTCCCTCAGATACTGGAACAGTGCTCCCAGGGTGCTGAGGCTGTAGAAAGACTATAAATAGTGAGTAGACAGGGTATGCTGTATTCATGGCCAGAACTAGATGATAAATCTCACATAAGGTCTTAAGGAGGCTCAGTAGCTGGAAAGGGTTAGGCCCCTCGAGGATCGAGTACCTGGTTCCAGGGAAAGCTCTGAGAGATCAATGGTAACTAAAAAATGTCTGTATCTGCAATAGTTTCCAGAGTGTTCAGGAACATGGGCCCTCGAGGAGTGAGTACTGGTTCCTATCTGCAATCTGAAATAGAGAAAAGAGAGCGAGGCCCCCGAGGAGTAGGTACCCCTGGTAAGTCCGAGGAGGAATCCATAGCGAGTCCGAATCAAAGTCTGAATTTGAGTCCTTGTCCTTGCTTACTCGATTAGTTAGTGAATACTGATACCTTTTATATTGGATAGTGGATGACGTCCAGCTCAGGGGGACGCCCCTGAGGTTCACGCCCTTGCTGGTACATTAGTCGGAGCGCGCGCGCGCGCATGCCCTACATCATCAGGCAACATGGCGGATCCGCAGCATCGAGCCGGTTCGGGGACGCCAGAGGGAGACGGCATGGAGACACCACGGCTGTAGCCATCCATCAGACCCAGAGGGAGTCACCACAGAGGTAGAGAGGGCGGAGTGAAGACGTCGAGCAGCAACGGACGCAACAAAGGCCCTGATTGTCAGTAATTGGCTTCCTCAGGGGATCCCTTGGAATAGTAACAATCACATTATATGCATATAACTGATTAGGAGTCAAACCAACATCAAGACCATGCAAGGTGCTGAGTTGACAATGACTCAAAAACATATGTTCTCCCCTCCCAAGTTCCCTCGCCTTGTTATAATGTGAACCGGTGTGATGTCCCCACTAATGCCGGTATATAAAAGTTTTAAAATAAATAAATAAATATGTAGTTTCTCTTAAAATTCATATTGACATTCTGATCAAATATACAGGATACAAGGACGGTACTCCACTGGGATTCCTAAGCTCCACCTCAAAGCTCAGAATTTCAGAATGTCAACCCTCGCTGAACGACCTCCTGCAGTCGATCTCCTGCCGGCGCCATTTTCCGTACGAAAACGATTCGCGGCGGGAAATCGCTCCCTGACCCCCGCTGGACCTCCAGGAACTTTTGGTCAGCTTGGGGGGGGGGCCTCCTGACCCCCACAAGACTTGCCAAAAGTCCAGCGGGGGTCCGGAAGGACCTCCTGCCGTCCAATCGTGTTCCGGACTGCCGCTGGACCCGCAGGTTATTTAAGTCATTTGGGGGGGGGTTCGGGAGGGGTGGGGGATTTAATTTAAAGGGTCGGGGGGTGGGTTTAGGGGGTTTTAGTGTGCCGGCTCACGATTCTAACGATTTATAACGATAAATCGTTAGAATCTCTATTGTATTGTGTTCCATAACGGTTTAAGACGATATTAAAATTATCGGACGATAATTTTAATCGTCCTAAAACGATTCACATCCCTAGAATATACCAGTGCACAGTGTACAAGAAGGGCATTTTTTTTTCATTGCTCCAACATTATGGAACAAGCTTCCTGTACACTTAACAAATGAAGACAGTATAAGGGAGTTAGTTTAGGTGGCAGGTAAAGGCTATGTTATTCAGAGAAGCATTTGGTTATAATAATGTTTAATATCATTTTTACTCTGTATTTATTTTAATTGTTATTTTAACCATGTATGGGCTTGATTAACTAAGACATTTCTTCCATTCTGTGTCCATTGGAAAATGCCCTGATGAATCACGCCCTATGTTTGATAATAATTATGCATGTAATTATGTGATGTGCCCTGGGCAGATTGTTTCTGGAAAAATGTGGAGTATAAGATTGTGAAAATAAATAATATGTAAAATGAATAGGAAGAGGAGATCTGGGTGGGCTTAAAAAAGGGGCTACAGGGTGAACTCAACCCTTATCTGCATCTTAGCAGGGTCCACCCTCCTGCCTCCTCTTTCACTTGTATTATGTATTTCATAGTTTGATCTATTGTTGGATCATTTTATTTTTCCTTTAGGGCTGTTCACAGCATGGGCAGGGTACAGATGTGCTGGATATATACTGATTGTTCTGTTACCAATCCTGGTGTGCATGACCTGCATGGGTGAGGCCATAAATGTATTTGTAAGTTCTTCTGGGAAAAGGTTCCTTTCAAGTCTCAGTGCAGGGGTGGTCACTGATATACTTTTGGTATTATCTGGGAAAAGGGCCACTTCTCTTCCTGTGTGCTGTGTGCCAAATGAATACACTGGACACACTGGATTAGTGCCCAAAGTTAAGTTTATTGAATGAAATAGTTGCAGATGGCACAATAGATATATTCCCAAAACAGAAGCACACTCCCCTCACTATTAACAATATCCAAAAAAAAGAGAGGAAAACAATCCAATTTCTCAATAACCACTTTCATAAAATTATTTAGCAAATAGGGACAACGTCATCAGACTATTAGTGCAACATTTTTAATCCACTGTCTCTAGCTACGCAATGGGCCGCAAACAGCATCAGCTGTTTAATAGCACTGTAATGCAATCACTTGACGTTGTACCCCAACCCTTAACCACCATTTATTTATATCCTAAACCCAATTCTCACATACCAACAATCATTTTTTTTATTTTTATTAAACTGACATATTTAATATTTAAAAATACTTAGTTCCCTTTAGCGTTCCAAACACCGCCCCAACATGGACCATGTTTCGGCTGTTGCTAGCCTTCGTCAGGGGACACCTCATATCAGCATGTAATATAGACACCTCTTTTAAATATATTTCCAGAACCACAGTCTCTTTTCTATTGTTTACAGTATGCGCCTCAATCTGTGCAGGAATCTTTCAACAGGCAAGGCATCCTATCACCTTCCCGGATTAGGTGAGATGGAGGTCCTGATGGGCAGGGTAATTTTTTAGCTGGTCAAGAAAACCCCTTCCTTGAATGGTCAGAAATCCTATCCTCACACACGGGCCGATACAGTAAACTCCACGGGTGAACGCCTGCTGTCCCGGCGCGCGCACAGGCCACTCTCCTGTGCACTTGATTCTCTATTCAAATGAGGCCCAGCGGTAAAAATAGGCAAAAGGAGGCACTAGGGACACTAGCATGTCCCTAGTGCCTCCTTTTGGACCGGAGCGGCGGCTGTCAGCGGGTTTGACAGCCAACGCTCAATTTTGCCGGCGTCGGTTCTCGAGCCCGCTGACAGCCACGGGCTCGGAAACCGGACGCCAGCAAAATTGAGCATCCGGTTTTCGACCCGCTGACAGCCACGGGCCGACTTCAATTTTTTTTTATTTATTTATTTATTTTTTTTTTTTTTACTTTTGGAAACTTTCCGAAACTCCGACTTAATATCACCATGATATTAAGTTGGAGGGTACACAGAAAAGCAGTTTTTACTGCTTTTCTGTGCACTTTCCCAGTGCCCGAAGAAATTAGCGCCTACCTTTGGGTAGGCGCTAATTTCTGAAAGCAAAATGTGCGGCTTGGCTGTACATTTTGTTTTCTGAATCGCGTGGGAATACCTAATAGGGCCATCAACATGCATTTGCATGTTGCGGGTGCTATTAGGTTCAGGGGGTTGGACGTGCATTTTTGGCCCCTTACTGAATAAGGGGTAACATTAGTGCATTGAAAACACGCGTCCAATGGTGGGTTAAAAGTGCGCTCCGCACTGTACTGTATCGGCCCGACAGAGAGTACTTTTTTTCTCGTCCCAGGGGCTGAAGACTCCTGATGGGCATAATCTAAAATCCTTACAGTTCTGTTACTCCTAGGGGTAGATTTTAGAAAAGTACGCCCGTTCGTACTTTTGTTCACTCACCAGGTGCAAACAAAAGTATGCCGGATTTTATAAGATACACGCGCGTAGCGCGTGTATCTTATAAAATCTGGGGTCAGCGCGCACAAGGGGGTGCACATTTGTGCACCTTGTGCACGCCGAGCCCTGCGCGCGCTGCCCATTCCCTCCGAGGCTGCTCCGAAATCAGAGCAGCCTCAGAGGGAACTTTCCTTTGGCCTCCCCTCACCTCCCCCCACCTTCCCCTACCTAACCCACCCCCCCCAACCCTATCTACATCCCCCCTACATTTATCGCAAAAGTTACGCATGCCCCAGGCAGGCATAACTTGCGCGCAACGGTCGGCCACCGCCGCGTGATTCCCCGGCCCGGAAGTGATTTCGGAGGCCTCGGCCATGCCCCTGAAATGCCCCCCCCCGGGCCAGAACCACACCCCCGGAATGCCCCCAAACATCGCGCCGCCCCACGACATACACCCACCCCCCAATACGCACCCCCTAGCAAAGGGTTACGCGCATAACTTATGCGCGTAACCCTTTTAAAATCTACCCCATAGTTAGCAGGTTCTTCCACTTTAGATTTATTTCAGTCTTTGACTTTCCTTGGGACCCCAATGAGGGGATCCCTGGACGCAGGTTTTTTATCCTGCTCCACTGCAGGTAGTAAGGTGCAGGCAACAATCTTCCTCCTGGATGTCTAACTTAATATCATTTCTGTTAACTGAAGATAACACTGGAGTTATCCCAGGCAGCAGATCACCATCTTGGATGGGCACATCTTCCCTATCCCTGGGTGTCCCAAACATAGGGTTCCCCATTCCCTGAATCCAGGGAAGATCCAGGTGTCCAGCAAGGCTCCTACCAAGAAAAGGTCAAATTCCCCAAAACAACCCAGAGGGGTATCCATACCAGCGAGGAAGTAGACTGGAAGGACTACCCTCCCAACCCTGGACAGGCTGATACAGTAAAGCACGGCCACGGTTACCCTGTTTTTAACCTGCTTTGGACACACATTTTGGATGCATATGGCTAACCCGCTATTCAGTATCCGGTTTTACACGTCCTTACTGCTTACTGAAACGGATGCGTATCCGTCTCCGCCTGCCGCATGTATATGATATGTTAATGATCCATTTAGTTATTCCCTCCGATACAGTAAAGTGCGCCCAGATTATCGCCTTTTTAACCAGCTATTTTGCCACGTCTTTAACCTGCAAATTTACCGCCTACCTTGACCCTGGCGTTAGTGTGGTGTTCAGTCAGCTTCCCGCTGCCTTGAGCTGTATCTTCACCCCCTCTGGATCTCCCTCTGCACAAAAGTTATTTAAAACATGTTCCTTTCACTCTAGTGCCGGGCAGCTGGGAAGGCCCAATCTGGGCCCGCTTGCCCTGCCATCACAGGCATAGAATCAGAGTTCTAATTCACGGTGCCCTGCAGCTGGGGGAGTCAGGGAGGGGGGGTTAACCCTTTCCTCTCCGCGGGAATGCCCCTACATAGATAGGCGACAACCCCCCGCTGCACCAGCTTTCCGGAAAGTTCACCCTGTGAGGAGAGGAGAGCTGGAGACCCCGAAAGCCTTCCCTTCTTCTCCTCCCCGAGCGTGGTGGAGCAGTTTAGCAGGGAGGTCGCGGCGTCCATGGACCTTCCCGCTGCCTTGAGCGCCCTGCTTGAGCGTCCAGCCGGGCGCTCAAGGCAGCGGGAGGTCGCAGTGTCCATTCATGGACAGATTTCTGGGAGAGGGAGAGACGAGACGAGGCTAGAGTGTCTCCTTGAATCAGTGAGATGAGCAGAGATGCCAACTAGGCCAGGTGTGTAAAGCCCTCCGAGCACTCTTGGGACAGGGGCTGGCAAAGGGTGCCTTTAACGTTTATCTTGAGTGCCCAGCTGGACGCCCAAGCCACGTCCGAGGTCACGGCTTAGGCGTCCAGCCGGGCGCTCAAGGCAGCGGGAGGTTGTGGCGTCCGAGGAGCTGGCAGGGTGGCATTTCCATGGCCATGTATGGCGGCAGGGGTGGGCGTGGGCCACGGAGGTCTTGGGGCTTCCAAAAGCCCATTCATGGAGCTTCCCGCTGCCTTGAGCGCCCGGCTGGATGTCCAAGCCAGACACCCAAGGTCGCGGCTTGGACATCCAGCTGGGTGCTCAAGGCAGTGGGGTCTGTAGAAAAGAACTTACCTGGTGGAATGACATTTGAAATGACATTTGAAATGACAGGTACCAGCACACCCTGGATACTATATAGGCCTGTATACCGCTGTATACAGTAATATGGATTGCGCACGCCTACCGCTTCTTGGAAGTGCTTTGGACGCCGCTTGCATTTGCGTCTCATTTGAAAACTGTATCAAATGGTATGTGAACCAAATTGTGCGCGCGGCAAATGAGGGTGCGCCCGGCACCACCACACTCTTTCTTACGCGTCCTTACTGTATCAGTCTGTGAGTTAGCCTGTTCCCTCTGACTGGGCCTGAAAGTATAACAAAAGATAAATGCCTAACACCTCCTAGCTTTTCAAAAATTATACAAGACTGCCTCCAGACTCTCAGGAGAAAGCTGTTATAAAGCCTGTCAGGGAGATGGCCATTCCAGGCGCCTCAAAGGTAGGGAGTGTGTTTAAATAGTTCCTACACCCCATCCACTAACCTAATCTAGCTGGTAATTCCCAGGGTTTAACGGCAAATGACATGGTGGTGGGATTAAACTTTGTTACTCTGTTTGCAATTTTGTTTACACAGTTGGGGTCCTTGCTGGCTGTAGTGGGTGGACACTCTGACATACTGAGGCCTACAGGTTGGGAGATCTGGGAGTAGGGTATTTTGCTGGAGCGTGACGGATAAACCACCGAGCAGAAGAGTTGGGTGGCATGAAGACTTGATGTATGTGGCTCAGGTACTAAGTTATAATAACACTGTGACCTTTGACCACTAAATGTTCATTTGTGCTTTGTAATAGTGCTTATGCATTTGAGAGAAGTTGGTGTGGTCCGGGATGCTTTTATATTATGCTAATTCTATACAATGTGTATCAACTTAGAGCCACTTCCTAGGGATAAGCTGAGCTAACTTACTTTGCTTTTGTGCACCTGGGGCTACTGAATAGGCTGTATGCTGCCCCACTTGTTTATTCCACAAAAAAATCCCATGGTACTCACATACCTGTATATCGGATTCAAATAGATAATCCATTATTGGAGATTCCAGCTTAGTGTTCAATGTGGACCTTTAGGGAGCCACCATTCACCCAGCCTGTAAGCTAGATAAGATTCCACTACTCCATGCTGGTTAATTATGCAGGCATGATGATCTGCTCCAGAAGTTGCTCTCAACAGTTCCTCCTCCTTCGTCTCTGGAACTGTTCTATCTCTGAACTATTAAGGTCATGCCCATATCTGCTCTGGATTCTACCACTAGAGGTCACAAACTGGGTCACACCATGCTGCCCAAGGACTACACATATTGTAATGGTAATGAAGTTGATAATCTATTGCACAATTTTGAATAGGAGAAGGTCTAAAAACACACTTATTAGAGGGTTATGAGATACGCAGGGCCTTTGCATCCGTTTTTTTAAAGTATAGCAAGTGATTAATTTTATTAACCAATATTGATGAATATCTTTCTGCAGAAATTATTCCAAGTCTTGAATTTGGGCAATTCAAGCCCTATATGACAAATGCAGTAGTTTATGTATTTCACATAGTGTTTAGTGATTTCACTAAGAGTGAAGGATGGCTTCATTCTAATGTTATGTATTTTATGACACTGTTGGCAGTAGTAAGACTCAGTTCCTTACAAAACCTATGGCAAGCATTTGTTGATTTATTTTAAATACTTTGACTTTTGCAGGTTTTGATATTGATATCAGAGCATCGTGTATATTTTTATTGCTCCACTCATGTTGCCTCTTTTCCATGATTTTTTAAATAAAGTAAAAAACAAAAACCCAAAGCAATTTAGAGAGAGAGGCTGGTAGCAACTTTCCTAGCATAACAGTGAATTCTGCTGCAGATAGAGATATCACAAGAAAGGGGCTTGACATATATACCAAACCAGCGTCAATCAATGTAAACTGACACACACCAAGAAAGAAAGGATCTCTTCTGAGAATATGATATCTTTGTGATTTATTCATGCACATTTGTCTTCCACTGGTGACAAATAAATAACAATTAACATACAACAGAGGAGCTTCTGCTTATTAACACCTTTCTTCAGACTTAGTTTAGCAGAAAAAATGATTGTCAATTCGAGAGACAAGAGCTCTCCTACCCCCCAGACGGGTAGCATAATGAGTAAGAAGAGAAACAGTATTGCAAGATTGCAGTCTATTAAAGATATATATGCTATTAAAAGAAGAAAAAATATTTCTACCTTGAGGAAGATTACATAGAAATATTCATAGTTATAGCATTAGTTTCTTTTCAGCTGAAAATGAGAAACCCCGCAATGCACTTCCCAGACACACTATTGATTTCTGCTGTTGGTGCAGACTGGTGTGAGGGTGGAAGGTGGAGAGGGGGGGAGAGGCAAAGAGGGGGTTGTAGCAGACTGGGTACTTCTCAGCTGCAATCTGCATAATATTTAGTATTCAGTAAGTTAAGCACACAATGAAAGGAAATGTCAGCGCAATCTAGGAGATAGTAAAGAAATGAAGAGAAAAAAAAGCTGTATGCTATGAATCCACTCAGTAATTAAGTGAAGATCGCTGCCAAGCGCCACTGCCACTTTCAAAGGGTAATTTGTACGGAAATCATAGAGTCATTGTCAAAATCATTTCAGGATAAAAGGAAAAGTCATCAACTAAGATAAGATAAATGCTGGGTGTCTAGCAGCAATTTGCCCTAGGAAATGCCTATACTTGTTTTTTTTAATCCTTACCAAAGTGGGGATACAGGAAAACTTGACAGGTTGAAAGGTGCATTTAATATGAATAAAGAAACCATTATGCATATATTCATTATTAAATAGATAACTGGAAAAAAGAAAATGGTAAAAATAAATCAGTTAATTGTAAGTTAAGCTTTAACAGGCAAACACCAATTTACTGTTAAAAATAACTAATAAAGTCATTCATGATGTTATTTCTTTCAAGATGTAATTTTTAGCTATCTATGGCTATTAACTAGGGGTGTGGGCCTGAGGAAAAAATTTGTTTCGGTTCGTTCATTCATTCATTTCATAGGGCACCTCCATTCATTCCAATAGTTTTAAACAAAAGATATATTTTGGTTGTTTGCTTTATTGTGGTATTCATTTACCATTCTAGTAAAGGGAAAGCAATGCAGGCTATTTTGGGCTTCCAATTTGGGATTTTCTAATCATTTCTAATTAAACAGTTGGGTAGACATCAGAAGGGTGAAGGAATGCCAACACATCAAGTCTATGGCCAACATGGCACCAAAAGTGGCATGAAGATCCTAATAAACCGCAATGGGACAAAATGATATCAAAAGAGGCAGGAGTTCCCCAAGGCAACCATCAGAGAAGCAAAACAGTAGCAGACTGGCCATATCATCCCAAGACTTTAAAGATGGGGCACAAGGAACCAACAACAGTGGCATGAACCTCCTAAAGGCTGTACAAGCAGGGCAAAGAGACACCAAGCATGGCATGAATAGTTCAAGGGAACCATGAAGGGAGAACAAAGCACCACAAGAGGTAGAAAATCCCCCAAGGCAATGTAAGAGGGTGAAAGCAACTAAAAGACACATGAAGACTCCAACAATCATAAGAGATACAAGCAGCCATCCAGATAGATGAGAATACCCAAGGCTCTAAATGAGGGGCAAAGGACAACCAACCAAATTAGTATAAAACCCTAGGCATGGAGAAAGAAGAGGAAATCCCTGGATGAGACCTGATGTCATTTCTGAAGGTGGTGGCTGTTCAGGTTTGCAGTTGAGCTTCACTGGAGGCTAAGATGCTACTGACTAGACACCAAATGCTCATTAGCTATTAGCTGTTTAATGTCCTGTGATTCAGGGACTCCAGGATATGATTCTTCTTCAGAATCAGTTTTGATAAATACTAGCTCCATTACCTCAGAAACAGTAATCATGAAGAAGTGTAGTTCTGGTGCTGCAGTTCTGCAGCCCTTGCCTTTTGCTGAGGTATATTCCATCGAAGGCTAAATATAGGATAAGACCTATAATAACAAGAACCATAAGGGAACATAGTTTGAAGAAAATGTCCAAAAGAGTAGAAAATATCAAAGATAACTGAGTGGATAAGGCCTATGAAAAGCATCAGATGGCTAGGGCAAGACCAAGAGTCAGAAAGTACCATAGCAGCCAGAGCAACAGAGAAAGTAATGTAAGGTACCAAGACTGGCTTTGTGCAGCAGTGACAACAATAGCACTGGCAATTAAAAACAGAAATGGTAGAATCAGAGCAATGTAACAAGAAAAGTACCTGAAAGCCCCCCAAGTTTTACTCAAGAGCTGAGAGGAAGGAGAAAGAATACTATCAAAGTATGAGGAGTCGCACAGTGAGCATGCAAAGCAATAGATGGCCAATGCAAAAGCAAGAGTTGGCAAACAGTATAAGGGAAAGGGATTTGGAAGGAACCTTACATATAGTCAGAGCAAAGGAGAAAGTGCCCTAAGGTACTAAGAATGTCTTTGAGTGACAGCGACAGCAGTGGCACTGGTGATTAGAGATGTGCATTCATTTTTGCTGAATTGGAAAATTTCAACAAAATTATCCAATTCAGCATGTTTCGGGGAGCCTGAAAAACGATCGGGATTTTCCCGTTTTTTCTCAAAAATTCATTTTTCGGATTAGTGCACACTAACAAAAACTAACAAAACATAACAAAATCTAATGGTTTTTGTTAGTGTGCACTAACAGGGAGTTAGCACACACCAATGGGAGTTAGCGCGCACTAACTCAAAAATGATTTTTCGTGAAAAAAAAAGACCCGAATCGCAAAAAAACAACATTTCTCGTGGCGGCCAAAAAATGAAGAACGACACGAACACAAATGATTCACATCTCTACGGATTATTAAAAACTGAAATGGTAGGAGCAGAGCAATGCAGCAAGAAGAGCAACTGTAAACCCTCAAGGTGTACCTTGAGGTGAGGAAGAATGGTATCAAAAGCCTGAAGAGTGGTGCAGCAGGTATGCAAGTAACAGATGGTCAGGGCAAAACTAAGAGTTGGCAAGTACTGAAAGGGAAGGAAACTGGAAGGAAGCTTCTAGAGATCAGAGCAGTATAAAAAGTGGCTACATCAGTGGCACTGGTAAGTACTAAAATCTGCAATGGTAGAAGGAGAGCAATGCATAAAAAATAGTAGCTATTATTACACTCAATTTATGCTTCTAGCACTTCCAAGTGGTGTTATTCTTTGGAGTGCTTGAAGTGCAAACTGTGTTTATGCCTTCGCTACCATTCAGAATCAGCACTGAAGCCACTGGGAGCAGGTGAGTAAGACCCTCAATCCCGGTAGGGATCAATTTCAGCAACTTGGGGGGATGGGAAGTCTGGGAAGAAGGGGTGAGCCTATTTAGTGTTTGCTGGGGGGAGGAGAAGTCCAGAGAAATTCCCATTACAATAATTTTTCTGAAATTGGGCAAAGGTTGTGGCGGAGAGTGGAAGTGGGGAAGAGATCCTTCCTTAGGGTTGAGGGATGTTGGGCCTGATAAGGCCATTTATGTATAAGTTGCAGGTTGGGGGAAGGCTCACAATTGGGCCACAGGCCCTTTGATTGTTTTTTTGTTTTAATTACAGAAGCAGTTCTAAAGATGTCTGGCTAAACTAGCCAGATATACCCAATATTCAGCTAGGTTAGCTCGATATTTCAGCCTCTCCCTAGAATGCCTCTGAAATACCCCTTTTTCATAAGGCTAAATTATAGCTGGATAAGTATTTACCTGGCTATAGTTTAGCTGGATAAAAGGCTGAATATGCCATATAAGCCATTTAGATGGAAAATTTGTGAGTTATCCATCTAAATGGCTTTTGAATATTGTGTGTGTGGAATCACACCCAACACAAAGGTATCTAAACCATAAAAAAGTATAGTGCATGATATTGCAAACAGCATATAGGCCTAGGCAGCCATTAACAGCAAGACAGAAAACCCTGAAAGAAGTGGGGTGAGAAGAGAAATTTGTATTTCTTTCTTTTTAATTTTTTTTTTTTTATCTTGAGACAAAAGACTCCAGTATAACCATCAAACAAACAGGGTGGGGAACTATTCTGGGATTATAGAGGGGTAGAAAATAATGAATAACCATAAAAGTGGGAGGAGAAATTTGAAACTCTTTTCACATTTTTTCCAGGGGACAATACATCCCAGTATAACAAACAAACAAACAGGGTTAAAGAAATAGGCTGGAACTGTAGAGGGGTAGAACAAAACAAAGAGCCATTAAAGAGGTAGAGTGGGAGCAGAAATTTGTATTTTTTTTTCATTTTTCAGAATTTTGTCTGGTGACAAAACACTCCAATGTAACCAACAACCAACCAAACAGGTAGGGAGAACTAGGCTGAGATCTAAACAACAGACAACATGAACACACCAAAACTACCATTGTAGTACATAATAGGTATGGAAGATAGGCATATGAACATCATGACCTCCAAGGTGGTATTTCAAGTGCTAACAGGTTGGCAGAGTGGTATCAGGCTCAGCAGGATCTCTAAGTTGGTAGATCTGAGATACAGCAGGTAAGCAGCGAGTAGCAGAGAGACCCCCTCAAAATGATAAAACTGGGACATAAGAACATAAGAAATTGCCATGCTGGGTCAGACCAAGGGTCCATCAAGCCCAGCATCCTGTTTCCAACAGAGGCCAAACCAGGCCACAAGAACCTGGCAATTACCCAAACAACAAGAAGATCCCATGCTACTGATGCAATTAATAGCAGTGGCTACTCGCTAAGTAAACTTAATTAATAGTCATTAATGAACTTCTCCTCCAAGAACTTATCCAAACCTTTTTTGAACCCAGTTACACTATCTACACCAACCACACCCTCTGGCACAAATTCCAGAGCTCTACTGTGCATTGAGTGAAAAAGAATTTTCTCTGATTAGTCTTAAATGTGCCATTTGCTAACTTCATGGAATGCCCCCTAGTCCTTCTATTATTCGAAAGTGTAAATAACCGAGTCACATCTACTCGTTCAAGACCTCTCATGATCTTAAAGACCTCTATCATATCCCCCCTCAGCCGTCTCTTCTACAAGCTGCACAGCCCTAACCTCTTCACCTTTTTCTCATAGGGGAGCTGTTCCACCCCCTTTATCATTTTGGTTGCCCTTCTCTGTACCTTCTCCATTGCAACAATATCTTTTTTGAGATGCGGCGACCAGAATTGTACACAGTATTCAAGGTGCAGTCTCACCATGGAGCAATATAGAGGCATTATGACATTTTCCGTTTTACCAACCATTCCCTTCCTAATAATTCCTATCATTCTATTTGCTTTTTTGACTGCTGCAGCACACTGAGCTGAGGATTTTAAAGTATTATCCACTATGATGCCTAGATCTTTTTCCTGGGTGGTAGCTTCTAATATGGAACCTAACATTGTGTAACTACAGCAAGGGTTATTTTTCCCTATATGCAAGTTAGGCAGAGAAATAGAAGAAAAACCCCTAAAGTGATACATCTGGGGCATGGCAGGTAGGCAGAGCGGTAGCTGCATGTTTCTTGTGTTGGTACATTTGGGACCTGGCAGGTAGGCAGAGTGCAGCAAGACCTTCAAGGTGCTATCAGTCATCTTGCCACTTGTATGGAATTTCTGGAAACCTAAGCAAAGGCAGATTGATTTTCAAAAATGCCAGCTTTTCCATCAACCCTGGCACCAGTCTAGAGTGATGAGGGCTCTTGATGTCTCCTATCATTGAGAACATGTTCACTGGGCAGTGGGCACACTGGTAGACAGGAAAAATAATGCTGAACCACATTGGCTATGTCTGATCAGAGTGTGGACTTGTGAGCCCAATGAGCCAGCACATCTTTGTCCATATCTTTGATGGGTTCTGCAAGATAGCATGTCACAGAAATTTGTGCTGGGGTCTCTTTTTCTGGGTTGGACCAAGGATCTCTTTTGCCATTTGCTTTAGTTGTTGCCTGTGTGAGGACAGATGGTTCTTTGTAGGCAACATGTTTTTGGCATTGTGAGGGGGAGTAAATAGTAGATGACAGGGTGCTGCTCATATTTGCACTGCTGTCTAAGCTGCCCACTTTTTTTGCTACATCCCCAGTGTGTCTCTGCCTCTGGCATTCCTTTTCACACACCCTGGCTACCAGCATCTTCTTCATGAATGTGAGATGCTGTGGCTGGAGAATGAGATGTCTGTCCATTCATCCATGACTCACAAAGTGTAACAAGCATGTATGTAATGCTTTTAGTCAGAGGTTTAATTTTCTCTTTCATCTGCTGCTTCATGGAGTCTAGAAATTGCAACATCTCAATTCCCTCTTGCTCATGGAAACCCTCTTAACATTTTCTTCAGAATATCTACCATAGGGATGATCCCACCTAGGGTGGCACATCTTACACTCAGATCATCTGTGGCATCCTTAAATGGCTCTTGGGTTTATATTAGCATTTTCATCACTACCCATCATGATGGCCCATGAGTAAATGCACATATATGTGAGATCACTGTCTGGATAGAAAAGTTAGCCAGATAAACTTATATAACTAATTTTGGAGGTATATTCAATAGGACAGCCACATTAACAACTGCTAGAGTAAATACAGAGCTTCTTGCTCATGTTCAGTCTTTAAAATGGGAAGACGTCAGCACCATATGATGCAGGTCGCAGCTATAGGTATTTTAAAAAGATGCTTTATTATGATTTGTCTTCTGTATAATTTCCTTGCCAACTTGTCCTACCTTAGATCTGACATGGTTCTGACAAGGTAGTGAGGTCACTCAGGCAAGAGCTTGTTGCTATATTTACCAGTATTTTTTTCTCAGCCGAACAAGTCATAGATTTCAGTGAGCCACAGAAATGAATGGGAAACAATCAAATAAGATAAAGCTTATTTGTTTCATTTGTGGAACCATTCATTCATTTTAGGGAGCCATTAATGAAACAAATATGGACTCATTTGTTGTTGTGGCCCCGATCGCCTCCCCCACAATCGGGGTCGGGGCCACTTCCGTTCCGGACCGCGGAGAGAAGCGCTGAGGCCCCGGTCTGCTGGGCCGCATGGCCGCGGCGTCTCCACGTGGAGAATGCCGTCTAGGCCAGCAGTAGCTCTGCCCATCGCATTGCCCCGCATGCGCGAGAGCAGGCCGTTTAAAGGTCCAGCACCCGGAAGTGCTGGACAGCTCCCTAGACGACGTCAGACGCCAGCACAGTATTTAAGCCGGCGTCTAACTCTGGAAGAGTGCCTTGCAACGAGGTTCCTTGTGTTTCTAGTTGCCGTCCAGTTCCTGCTAGCTGCTGGTTCCTGGTTCTTCTGTGCCTGTTCCAGTTCCTGATCCAGATGACCCTTCTGCTACTACTGACTCCCTGGTTCCTGACTCCGGTCTGCTTCTGACACTCCCGGCTTGCTGCCAGCCTCGACCACGGACCTGCTTCTTACTTTGCCCGCTCCAGCTGACCCTTCTTCTGCTTTCCTGGTTCCAGACTCCGGCCTGCTTCTGACGTTCTGGTCCACTGCCAGCTCTTCCCAGGACCGGTTCTACACCACCTGCATCCGGCCTGTAAGTCCCAAGGGCCCCTATCCCTACGGGCCCCTCCTGGGGGGATCCCGGGTCCCGGGTGAAGACTTCCTAAATCCGCCAGCTTGGGTCCACCTAAGTCCCAGCGGTCCAGATCCCTATGGGCTCCTCCTGGGGGGATCTTGGATCTCCAGGGTGAAGCCGCCACTAGGCTGTCGCTGGATTCCGCCTCCCGGTCTGTCCATAGAAACCCTCCTTCTCCAGGCCGGTCCAAGGGTCCACTGATACCCCAGCCATAACATTTGTTGTGTTTTTCCCATGTGTTTCAAACAAATGCACATCCTTACAGTTAGCCTCTTTTTCTCATCTACATATTTTCATGTGTATGTTATCATACTTAGCTTGAAAGATCTAACATAGAATCTTTATAAGTTGGACTTGTAAGACTTGTGGTGTTCTTTTAACCTAATTATGTAACTATGTAAAAATATACTGTATATTAATACAAAATGCATTTTAAAATATTTCTTGCCTTCAAATTACTATTTTCAATCTTTACATAGTTAAATAATTGAAATAGAATTATCATAACTGTGATACCAAAGTACTATATTTCCTATCTAGGCTTACATTTTCCTGCTTTCCCCAGTCATTTGCATATAAAGTAATAATTAAAAATTTAGATTTAGATGGATTTATAATATAATATAAATATTGTATATTCACAGCTACCTGAATAATTTTCCATGCTTTTTTTATACAACTAATATGTAATTTAATACCTATAAAAGATTTTTTTGTGATTTGTCCTTATTAAAAAAATGAAATTGTGCTTATCTCCCCAGGTCTTCCTGACGATTTCCCCCCACATTTTTCCTTTTTAGGCCATGCTATTCTGATTTAACTGAGGGCATGTAATTTAGGGATCCTTATTGATTCATTCCTGACTCTACAACCCTATATTGATGCATTGGTTCAATAAACTTATTACAAACTCCACTTACTGCAGTAGAAGAGGATCAGAAGGCTCATATGCATACTGCTCCCAGAATCCCCTGGGAGAGGACTCCACAGAAAGTGATCCAGGTTTCAAACTCCACAGCCCCAGCTTCCAGAGGCCCCGCACCCTTTGCAGTAGAAGAGGACTGGAAGGCTCATTTGCATACTGCTCCCAGCATCTCTGGGGAGAGGACTCCAGAGGTCACAGCAAGCGATCCTGGTTTCAAACTCTACAGCCCCAGCTTCCAGAGGCCCGGTTCCCTTTGCAGTAGAAGAGGACTGGAAGGCTCATTTGCATACTGCTCCCAGCATCTCTGGGGAGAGGACTCCAGAGGTCACAGCAATTGATCCAGGTTTCGAACTCCACAACCCCAGCTTCCAGAGGCCCCATACCCTTTTCAGTAGAAGAGGACTGGAAGCATGCGCCTAGCAGTGCACAAATCTCAAACCTCTCAATCCTTTGAGTGAAGATCAAATTAATGGTGGTTGAAGAGGATTGGTAAGTATAGTTTAGGAAATTCTTGGACTTAAAAGTTTGGAGAGAGGTTTAATAGTGAGATATTTCTTTAGAGTTTGTGTTTTCTGAGATAATCAGCAAGCCTGAGGGAGTTAATTCTAGTGTCTGTCTTTCCCTCCTACCCATCCCTAGCTCAACTCTTGATTTTTAGGCAAGAACACTTTCTCAGTTAATATCTATAAGGCTCTTTTCTAATTCATACTATTGTACCAGCTCTTATTGAGAGTTTAATCAACCCCTTGTAGGTCACTAGCAGATTAATTAGTGAATACACCTATAAATTGAAAGTACTCTAATTCCCTCTCCCTTAGCAACCTAAACTTAACTAGGAACTCAACAAAATTAAGATGAAGGCAATAGTCCAGCAGCAAGAGGGGGGCTTTCCAGTCTTTTGCAACGAGTGTCATATGTATGATTTTTTACCCACTGGTGAGAGATTGTATGTGTGCATTCGGTGCAAAGAGCTCCTGGCTTTCAGAGAACAAGTCTGATCTCTGGAGGCTAGAGTAGCAGACCTGGGGGAGCCGAGGCAAACAGAGATGTACATTGATGAGACCTTCAGGGACATAGTAGCCAAATCTCAAATCAAGTCTGGCAGCCCCGGTGTTGCCTTGGATCAGAAATGCCTCCCAGTGGAGAGGATTATCCTGGTGTAGCAGCAAGTGATCCTGTAGCAAAGACCTGCTCTCCAGATGATGCATTGTCCTCTTGCACTGAGGACAAGTCTCCCATGGCTACTGCCCAGGAGGGAAGGGTTAGGTTGGCCATCATTGTTGGGGATTCAATTATTAGAAAATAGATAGCTGGGTGGGTGGTGGATGTGAGGACTGCCTGGTAACTTGCCTGCTTGGTGTGAAGGTGGCAGACCTTACACATCACCTACATAGGATTATAGACAGTGCTGGAGAGAAGCTCGCTGTCATGGTACATGGGGGCACCAAAGACATAGGAAAATGTGGAAGGGAGGTTCTGGAAGCCAAATTTAGAATTTTTAGGTAGAAAGCTGAAATCCAGAACTCTAGGGTGGCATTCTCTGAAATACTCTCTGTTCCATGCCCAGGTCCCCAAAGGCAGGAAGAGCTCCAGAGTCTCCATGGACGAGATGATGGCACAGGGAAGAGGGATTCAGTTTTCCAAGGAACTGCACAACCTTTTGGGGAAGGGGAAGACTTTTCCGAAAGGACAGGCTCCACCTTAATCAGAATGGAATCAGGCTGCTGTCACTAACTTTCAAAAAGGAGATAGAACATATTTTAAACTAGAACAAGGGGAAAACTGACAGTCATGCAGCAGTGAATGGTTTGGAGAAATATATCTTTGAAGGATACTAATGAAATAGGAGATTTAGGGCATCCCAACAGAGAGGTTCCAATACAAGCAAAAGTAGGCCATGTGTCTATAAGAAAAGAATCACCTGAGCTAAAGAATTCAAAATTATCCATATCAACTGAAAAGAAGGTGGTTAATACAAACAAAAATGCACTTTGAAATGTCGTATGCCAATGCCAAAAGTCTAAGAAGATGGGAGAGTTAGAATGAATAGCAGTGAATAATGAGATAGACATAAGTGACATCTCAGAAACCTGGTGGAAGGAGAATAACAAATGCAACAGTACTCTATTAGAGTACAATTATACCGCAATGATAGGAGGATCAACTTGGTGGTGGTGTAGCACTTTATGTCCAGGAGGGGATAGAGTCCAAAGGATAAAGATCATACAAGAGACTAAATCTATATTATTATTATTATTATTATTATTATTTGTGGTTTTTTATATACCGAAGTATAGCGTTTTGCCTTCACTCCGGTTTACAGGATAACAACGTAATACATACAAATAACTTATACTGTATTTAACATTCATATAGTATAACCTTATTTAACATATTAAAAGAGAAATTTATATGAAAGAGGTAATCGACACGAGGAGTAAATATATGATATTCATAATTATTATGTGGAACGAATAGCAATCTGAGCGGTAGAGGGTTGATGTAGGATATGGGTAAGAGTAGGAGCTCGGGGCATGTTAGGTGCTACAGGTAAAGACTTGAGAAAGGTTGGAAGAGGATGAGGGATGAGGGCAGAGGGCAGAGTAGGGGAGGTGAGAGGGAGAGAGGGGGTGGGGGAGAAGGGAGATGAGACAGTGTTTAATAGAAAAGGATCGTCGAAGGAATGGGGTCGTCAGCATGTAATGGTTCGAGAGGGGGTGGATTTCTTATCCCACGCCATCTCTAAATTTGACTGAATAACCAGGTCTTTAGTTCTTTTGTTTGAATGCTTTGCTGTCATGAATTCCGCTTAAATGTTGTGGAATGTTGTTCCATAAGTTTGGCCTGCTAGGAGAAAGCTCTGTTCCTGGTGTTAGGTGAGTTTGGCTAGAGGAAGTGATGAATTTCAAGTTGAAGTTTATTTGCAGATCTGGGTCATTCTTTGAGGTTTGTGTGTTAGGATAAGTTCATTGAGAGCGGTGTATCCGTTGAGTGTATTGCATTGGGAACTATTGTTAATGCTTTGAATTTAATTCTCTGGTCTATTGGGAGCCAGTGAAGTGATTTGAGGACTGGTGTGATATGGTCAGATTTTTTTTTTCCGGTTAGAATTCTTGCTGCGGCGTTTTGTAGTAGTTGCAAGAGGTTTTAAGGTGGTTTTTGGTAGGCCAATCAGGAGGGAGTTGCAGTAGTCGAGGCTGTTGAAGATGAGCGATTGTAGAATTGTTCGGAACTCATGTTGGTGTAGTAGTGGTTTTAGATGTTTGAGGACATGTAGTTTGTGGAAGCCTTCTTTTGTTTTGAAAAGCAATGTTCTGTTTTAAGTTGAGTTCGTTGTCGATCCAGATTCCTAGGTCTCTTGTTGAGTTTTTTAGTGGATGTTGAAGTTTTCTATTTGTAGAGAGAGGGGAGTGGAGGATTGTGTAGTGTTGTTTCTTCCTATTAGTATGCATTCTATATGGGGTAGAAATCCCATGTGTGTTGGGTAACAGTATACTATCATCCAGCTGTCCAAAATGATCAAACAGATGATGAAGTGCTAAAAGAGATCAAGGAAGCTAACCAATTTGGCAGTGCATTAATAATGAAAGATTTCAATTACCCCAATATTGATTGGGTAAGTGTAACATTAGGACATGCTAGAGACATAAAATTCCTGGAATAGAATAAACGACTGCTTCATGGAGCAATTGGTTCAGGAACCAAGGGCACTATTTTAGATTTAATTCTTAGTGGAAAACAGGATTTGGTGAGAGAGGTAACGGTGGTTGAGCCACTTGGCAATAATGATCATAACATGATCAAATTTGAACTAATGACTGGAAGGGGCACAATATGTAAATCTACAGCTCTAAAACTAAAATTTCAAAAGGGAAACTTTGAGGAAACGAGGAAACTAGTTAGAAAAAACTGAAAGGAGCAGATGCAAAGGTGAAAAGTGTACAACAGGCGTGAACATTGTTTAAAAAAATACAATCTTAGAATCATTAAGAAAGGTGAAATGGAAGAAAAACAAATACCGGAATTTTTAAAAGGTGAGACAAAAGAAGCTATTTTAACAAAAAAAAAATCCTTCAAAAATTGGAAGGAAGGATCCATCTGAAGAAAATAAATAAAAGCATAAGCATTCCCAAGTTAAGTGTAAGGTATTGATATGGCAGGCTAAAGAATAATTTGGAAATGAAGTTGGCCTGAAGAGGCAAAAACTCATATAAAAACTTTTAAAATATATCTGAAGCAAGAAAATCTGTAAGGGAGTTGGTTGGCTGTTAGATGAATGAGGGGTTAAAGGGGCTCTTAGGGAAGATAAGGCCATTGCGGAAAGACTAAATTAATTCTTTGCTTTTGTATTTACTAATGAGGATGTTGGGGTGATACCAGTTCCAGAGATGGTTTTCAAGGTGATTAGTTCAGATGAACTTAACCAAATCACTTTGAGCCTGGAAGATGTAGTAGGCCATATTTACAAATTAAAGAGTAGCAAATCATCTGAACCAGATGGTATGCACCCCAGGGTTCTGAAGGAACTGAAAATAGAAATTTCATATCTATTAATTAACATGTGTAACCTATCATTAAATCATCCATTGTACCTGAAGACTGGAGGGTGGCCAATGTAACCCCAATATTTAAAAAGGGTTCCAGGTGCGATCCAGGAAACTATAGATTGGTGACCCTGACTTCAGTACAGGGAAAAATAATGGAACTATTCTAAAGATCAAAATCACAGAATGTTGCTCTCGGGGGTGGAGACCCTTGTCCCTGTGGTAGTACAGGGACTGTCCACAGGGGGAGGAGCATGGAAGGAGACAGAGGCAGTGTAGAGCTTCACCACTGGAAGCCTGAGGTCCCCCCAGGAGGAGCCCATAGGGACCTGGGCCACTTGGACTTAGGTGGGCCTCGAAGGATCTCCTGGGAGAGTATGTCCGGCTTGCCCACAGATGCTAGAGGAGTGCTATCGGGTTTGAGGCTAGAAACAGGTTGGAGGAGATTGAACCAGAATAGAGATGGCAATGACAAGGCCAGGGACAGCGCCAGAATCAAACAAGGTCAGGAAAGCAAGGTGAGAGTCCAGAAGTCAGTCAGAGGAATGGTCAACAAAGGAAGGGTAATGATCCAGAGGTCAGGCAAGGTTGAAGAGCAAGCTGAGGACTTGGGCAGGCAGCAGGCAGGCAGGTCAGGAACAAGCTGAGGTCTTCAGCAGGTGGCAGGCAGGCAGGTCAGGAACAAGCTGAGGTCTTGGGCAGGTGGCAGGCAGGCAGGTCAGGAACAAGCTGAGGTCTTTGGCAGGCGGCAGGCAGGCAGGCAAGTCAGGAACAAGCTGAGGTCTTTACCAGAAGGACAGTCTGAGGTAAGACCGGGGAGACGAACAACGAACACTGGAACAAGCAGGGATAGGAAGCAGGAACAAGCAGGAATTGAACTGGAACAGAAGGATGCTGGAACAAGACTAGGAACAAGCAAACAGGAACACAAGCAAGGGCAATCTCAGGAACAAACCAATCTGATTGCCAAGATAAGGAAGTGAGGGCCAGCACTTCCTTTTAAATGGAGTCAATCAGGGGTGCACCGCGGAACTAGGCCCCGCTCTGGAACCTACATCAGGGTGGCTGGTCTGCGCCCGCACACGAAGGGTGTGGCTAACTGCTGCGACACTAAGGCCTGGCGTGCAGCCGAAGGCCCAGCGACCACCGCCGTGGGACGCCAGGGCCTAGCTGGACTTGCAAGGGCCATGAGGGAGACAGGACCAGGACCCGCTGTGGAGCCCCGAAATTGAGAGATCCCATGTGTGGGACGACTGCGGCATGTAACATTACCCCCCCTTCTAGGCCTCCCCTACGGGGTTGGGGTTTCTCAGGATTCTGTCTATGGAAGGTCTTCAAGACATCCTTGTCAAGGATATTTTGAGATGTTCCATGAGTTCTCCTCGGCCCCATAGCCCTCCCAAGCTAGGAGATACTCCCATTTGTCTCGACGTCGTTGTACATCAAGGACTTCTCTTACTTACAGAGAAGTATCAGGTTCTGCCAAGACGTGTGGAGCTGGAGGGTCTTTATGAGAGGGCCAAGACAGGACAAGAAGCTTCAACAAGACACGTGGAATGTTTTGTGGATGCCCATGGACCGGGGTAGCTAGAGCTGATAGGAAACGGCTCCCACTCTTCTGAGTATTGGAAAAGGATCCATATATTTTGGGGCCAGTCGATGAGACGGAAGTCGGAGATGGATGTGTCGGGCACCTTCTGGCCAGGTCGGAAGAGTGGAGCAGGTCGCCGATGGAGATCCGAGGTGCATTTAGCGTGCTCAGCAGCCTGCGAGAGGTGTTCTCTTACTCAAGTCCACACTTGGCGTATGGTTTGAGCCATGGATTGTGCTGCAGGAGATGGAACCATCACTGGAACAGGAAGAGGCAGATGGGGCTGCCTTCCAAAGACCACTGAGAAAGGAGACACATTGGTGGCTGATACGAGATGAGTATTATGTGACAGCTCAGCCCAAGGAGAATGTCTGACCAATCATTCTGTTGGTCATTGATGTATGAACATAGGAACATTTTCAAGGTCTGATTAGTTCTCTCGGCCTGCCCATTGCCCTGAGGGTGATAGGTCGAGGTATAATTCAAGGAAATACTGAATTTCTGACATAGGGAGCACCAGTACTTGGCGGCGAACTGTGGTCCCCGATCAGAGACAATCTCCTTGGGGAGTCCCTGGAGTCGAAATATGTTTTCAAGAAGAGTTTTGCTAATTCCGGGGCTGACGGAAGACCCGGCAATGGATGATGTGCCCCATCTTCGAGAAGCGGTCGATTACGACCCAGATCACTGTGTTGCCTTGCGATGGGGAAAGATCCGTGATGAAATCTGTTGAAATACTGGACCATGGTTCAGTAGGCACTGAGAGTGGCTGTATCAAACCCCAAGGCTTTCCTGCTGGTGGCTTTTGTTGTTCGCAAGTGGGACAGGAGTCCACATAACTCCAAGAGTCCTGTACCATGGTGGGCCACCAATAATGTCGGTGCAGCATCTCCAGCAATCCTGACACAGCCAGGGTGACCTGCCAGCTTTGAATCATGGGTCCACCTTAAGACCCACTCTTGTAGTCGGCGACAGTCTTCCTGATGGTTGCTGCTATTGATATACAGGCAGGATCTTTGGTATAACTAGGAACTTCTGGAAGATCCTCAGGCTCAAGGATCAGGCAGCAACGTCAGCTCGCTGATTCTTGGAACCAGGATGGAAAACAGATATTAAAGTTGAATCTCTCAAAAAACAAGGCCCAGCGAGCCTGATGGGGATTAGAAGCTAAGCCTCTTTGAGGGGCTCTAAGTTCTTGTGATCCGTGAATATAGTGGAATTTGTACTGCTCCCCATCCAACCAGGGGTGCCATTCCTGAAGAGCTAACTTCACACTGCTAGTAGTTCACGATCGCCAACTGTGGTAAGCTAGTTCTGTGGGAGTGAACTTGTGTGAATAGAAGGAGCAAGGAATTAACTTGCTCGTAGGTGAGTATTGACTTAGGACAGCCCTGGCTCCGATTGCTGAGGCATCTACCTCTATTACAAATGGGTGTTTGGGATCTGGATGATGGAAATACAGTCCGGAGCTGAAGGCATCCTTGAGCCTCTGGAAGGCCGCGATGGCTCTAGGTGTCCAGACTCGATATTGGCCCCCATCTTAGTCATCGCTGTAAGTGGGGTGACCATGGAGGAGTAGTTGGTAATGAAGCTTCAATAATAGTTAGTGAAGCCTATGAACCATTGCAAGGCTCAAAGTCTGAACTGGCTGGGGCCAGTCACGGATTCCTTGGACTTTCTCTGGGACCATGGAAAAGCCACAGTCAGATATTATATATCCTAGGAAAGGTAGACGAGTGCGTTCAAACAAACATTTCTCTAATTTAGTGTACAGGTGATTCTCTTTTAATGGTTGGAGGACAGTATGAACATGTTCACGGTGGCTTTCGATGTCCTTGGAGAATATCAGAATGTCGTCAAGGTAGATGACAACAAACTTGTACAGGAGGTCCCTGAAGATCTCATTCATGAGTCACTGAAAGATGGCTGGGGCGTTACATAACCCGAAGGGCATGACTACATATTCATAATGGTGATCCCTAGTATTAAATGCTGTCTTCCAGATGTCATCAGGTTGGATATATA
Organism: Rhinatrema bivittatum; assembly: GCF_901001135.1. Classification (NCBI taxonomy): domain Eukaryota; kingdom Metazoa; phylum Chordata; class Amphibia; order Gymnophiona; family Rhinatrematidae; genus Rhinatrema; species Rhinatrema bivittatum. Next base: position 702,300,469 of record NC_042616.1, read on the forward strand.
CTAAATTGTACGTACCGCTCAAATCCAACTTGGAAAATACTCTGGCGCCTTCAAGGCAGTCAAATAATTCACTGATAAGGGGTAGTGGGTAATGGTCTTTGTGTGTTATAGCATTGAGACTCCAATAGTCAATGCAAGGACGAAGTCCACCATCTTATTTCTTCACAAAGAAGAACCCCGCTCCTGTGGGTGAATCGGATGGTCTAATAAACCCCTTCAACAAGTTTTCTTTATGTACTCTGATATAGTCTGAGTCTCAGGCTGTGACAAGGGATAGGTTCTGCCTTTGGGAGGCGTTGAGCCCGGCAGAAGTTCAATGGGACAGTTGAACTTAAGTAACAGAGGCAAAGAGTCTGCTTTCTGTTTTGAGAATACATCACTGAATTCTGCATACTGTGGGGGCAGACCAGGAAGCATTGTAGACTTCAAAACTGGTATCACAGGTGACACCAGCCGGAGACAAGTAGCTTGGCATTTCAAACCCCACTGTACCAACTGCAGGGACTGCCAAATGAACTGGGGTTCGTGAGTCTGGAGCGAAGGTAAGCCCAGAATTACCGGATGCATTAAGCATTTCAAACATGTAGAAGGATGTTTCTTCTTTACAGAGGGTACCCACTGAAAGGTGAATAGCAACAGTCCGATGGGCAATTAGACCGGGAAGTTGTTATCCTTGAATGGAGGCAATACAAAGACTCACCTCCAACTGTTGAAGGGGTATTCCCAGGAGTTTGACGATATCGTCCATAATGAAACCTGCCACTTGCTCCGGTATCAATGAGAGCAGTGGTGGCGAATGTGTGGGCCTTGATGCCCAGGGATACTGGGAGCAGAAGTTGAGGGCCAGAAACAGTTGCGCCCAAGCTCGGGACCCCTGCCGGGCTCAGGCATTGCAGTTTCCTAGACAGACCGGGCAGAACTGCAGACAATGTCCAGAGGTGCCACAGTAAAGACAAAGCCCTTCTTTTCTACGGCTGAGATGTTCTGTGGGAGACTACCATCTCCGGTTCACCTCCATTGGTTCCACCGTGGAGGAAGGTGGTGGTGCTCGTTCCTTGCAGGAGTGCAGGTTGCACTTGCAGGGCATACTGGAGAAGTGTGGAGTTTTTACTTCTAGGCGTCTTTGCTGGAGGGTGATGATCGATCCTTCCGGCAAGGGAGATCAGGTCCTCTAGAGACGTGGGAGTCTCACAGACAAAGAGCTCATCCTTTGGAACAGGCGAGAGTCCATTTAGGAAGATGGTTTGCAGGCAATCCTCTTGCCACCCAAGTTCTGTGGCTAAGGTTTGGAACTCCACCGTGTATTCAGAGAGGGTCCTTGACCCTTGACGAAGATGGAGTAGATTAAGACTGGCGATAGCCATCCGACCAGGATCTCCAAAAGTCTGCTTGAAAAGAGCAATGAATTCATACATCTTGGAGAGGATGGGATAAGAACATTCCCAAAAGGGAAAGTCCCATTCCAGAGCTTACCTTCCAACTGGGACAGGATGAAGGTGACTTTAGTGATCTCCTTCAAAAACAAGGAGGGTTGGAGAGCAAATTGCATAAGCCCTGATTAAGGAAAGGCCACGGCAGGAGCATGGATCCCCATTATATCTAGGTGCAGGAAGTACCAGTTGCTCTAGGAAGCATAGTGATCAGGAGCCCACAGGGTTGGCCATAGCAGTCTCTTGTAGCTGGGAGCATAGCTCCTCTATTGAAGAAGCCAGCGTTTCCAGAGCTTAGTGATATTGCTTTACTGTAGTGGCCAGTCCTGGTAGGGTCATGGAGGCGGGAGACTCCGCTGAGTCCATGGCCTTGGCAACCTGTTACACTCGGAGGTGGACCCTTGTCCTGTGGTAGTACAGGAACTATCCACAGGGGGCAGAGCACGGAAGGAGACAGAGGCAGTGTAGAGTTTCACCACTGGAAGTCCGAGGTCCCCCCGGGAGGAACCCATAGGGACCCAGGCAGCTTGGACTTAGGTGGGCCTCGCAGGGTCGCCTGGGAGAGTATAAGTCTGGCATGCCCACAGATGCTAGAGGAGCGCTATCGGGTTCGAGGCTGGAAACAGGTTGGAAGAGATTGAACCAGAATAGAGATAGCAATGACAAGCCTAGGGACAGCGCCAGAATCAAGCAAGGTCAGGCAAGCAAGGTCAGAGTCCAGAAGTCAGTCTGAGGAATGGTCAACGAAGCAAGCGTCAAGATCCAGTGGTCAGGCAAGGTCAAAGAGCAAGCTGAGGTCTGGGGCAGGCAGCAGGCAGGTCAGGAAAAGCTGAGGTCTTGGGCCGGCAGCAGGCAGGCAGGCAGGTCAGGAACAAGCTGAGGTCTTGGTCAGGCGGCAGGCAGGCAGGCAGGTCAGGAACAAGCTGAGGTCTTTACCAGAAGGACAGTCCGAGGTAAGACTGGGGAGATGAACAACGAGCACTGGAACAAGCAGGAACAAGCAGGAATGGAACTGGAACAGAAGGATCCTGGAACAAGACTAGGAACAAGCAAGCAGGAACACAAGTAAGGGCAATCTCAGGAACAAACTGACCCGATTGCCAAGGCAAGGAAGTGAGGCCAGGAGCTTCCTTTTAACATGAGTTCAATCAGGGTGCACCGTGGAACTAGGCCCCGCCCTGGAACCTACATCAGGGCGGCTGGTCCACGAGTGTGCATGTAGGGACATGGCTAACTGCTGCGACGCCGAGGCCCGGTGTGAGGCGGGGCGTGCAGTCGAAGGCCTGGCGACTGCCGCTGCGGGACGCCGGGTCCTAGCTGGACTTGCAATCCCCTGCCAAATGGGCCCATTAACTACCAGTTGTGCCTACCAACTTCCTTATGAATCCACAATGTATTCCATGTTTCCTTTCTCAAGCCTCAAGTCCTCACTTGACTCTCAGGAAACTACTAAGCCTCAAGAGGCATCTTCTGAAGAAGATGTTACCTATCAAGTGAGAGAGATCCTGGATGTTGGACGTCAAGCCAAGAGATGGGAGTGCCTGATATCTTGGGAGGGATATGGTCCGGAGGAGAACTCATGGGAGCCCATCTCCAATACATTGGACAACAACCTCCTGAAGGAATTCCATGCCTCACACCCCAAGAAGCCCAGACCCTCGGGAGTGGGGTTAGAGGAGAGGGTACTGTTGTGTTCGGCAGTTTGTGAGTCTTTCCTGCAGACTGCCACTCTTACCTTCAGCTCCGTGCCCTCAGCAGATACCTCTGATGCTGGTGAAGGCCCTCAAATAGCTACACAGCCGACCATTGCATTTCAGAGGACTACGTGTACTTGAGAGAGCAACGCCAATGCCGGGCTGCCTTATGCACATGCCAGACTTCCTGCAACTTAAAGGGCCCATGGCAGGAACTTCCTGCGGTGCTTGCTGATGACATCAGGGCTCTCTCCTTATTTAAGAGCCTCTCCCCTTGCACTCCCCTCAGCAATAGGTCACCTCTTTGGAGTCGTGCTTTGCCTCAGCATTCTTCACCCTGACATCTGTTCTTGGCTCCTGCTGTGTTTCTGTTCTTCTACATCTTCATCCTGAGTCCTCGTCATCATGGTCAGTCCACTTCATTCGCCTCCTATTGTTCCTCCTTGTTCTATGGCTCTTTGACCTTTGTTGTTCTTTCTCCTCGGTTTGGATTTCTGGTTTCTGATCCCAGCTTGGACTTGACACTGCTTGACCTCCACCTGCCTCCAACCTCTGTCTGCTTATTTTTGTTGACTGATCTCTGCCTGGCCTGATCCTCTACCTGGACCTCGACCCAGTGTATACTCTGCCTGCCTCTGACCTCAGCCTGAACCTGACTCTGATTGCCTGCCATCTGTATAGACTGCTACTTGACCTGACTCTGTCTTCTCTTACTGTGATGGCCAGCATCATCTTCTACACAATGGATCTTCACCTCCACAAAGGCAAGCACCTACGTCCTGCCAGCCCTGGCATATGAGGGCTCAACCTAACAGGAATGAGGGTTGGTATTGGTGAAGCAACTATTGGGCCTCTGTTTCAGCCAGCTCCACCTACCATCTGTGGGGACCTGCAGGGCTCCTCCTTGCAGGTTGCACCAACTCCACCTCAGACAAAGGGTCCACTTCCACAACACAGCACAGGAACATTTCTACCTAGATACAGTGTCAGCAATATCCAGTTCACAACTGGGGAGAATGAACATTTGCTTGACCAGCTCCTGGAGTACTAATTCAAACTTCTTGGGGAAGTGTCTAGCAAGTGATAAATGATTTGCAAAGGAAAGGTTGAAGAAGGAGATCACCAAGATCATCAGTTGGATGGATCCTGTATATTGTGGATCACTAAGAGGTACAGGGACTGCAATGACTTCTCCAGAAGAAGGTAGCAAATTTAGCAGTTCATGCAACCAAGACTAGATGATTGATGTTATGCTCCATCCTGTTCTGTGACATTGAAGAAAGAGTGAAAACTGACTTGGGACTGAAACAGGCTTAAGCTCAGTACAGTAGTTTAGGCCCTAAATAACTGCTTGCTGAGGCCTTTCCTTTTTCCCTTGTTCCTGGCCTCTTTTCTCCCTTTCATTCTCTCTTTTCTCTCTTTCTCTCACACGTTCCCTTCTTTCTTTATCTCTTTCTTCCCTTTTCCTCTGATGTTACAATCAAAGCCCTATAAGAGGCTTTGCTTAAGTGAAATAAATTGCTCTGTCCAGTTTGGTCTTTTCTCCTACAAGGAATCTGCACTAAATGCCACCTTCCAGGCATTGAGTTTTTCCCAACTTAATATCTTATCATAAATATTGTACCTTTTATTTAACTTTATTTAGTACTTAGAGGCAGAATAGCTAACCAACTTTTCAGCATTTCAATTATTATATTTACATTGAAAAAAACAATAACATTTATCATGGCTTTGATAACATTATTTACCGTATATTAACAGAGAATCTAAATGGTTAGTGCATTGTACAAGGTATTAATTGTGTGGTAAAAAAAAATTTTTACTGCACAATGAATGCCTTGTCACACTTTTTAGAACAACTAACCCCTTGTTCCCAAATTTAGAAGCATTCTTATATTTTTGGAAGTTAAATAATAAAAGCACACATTTGAAAGATAAAGGCATGAAAGGTGAATGTTTATGAAAGCTGTGTTATGGCTGAAGCTGTGATCATTGGTTCTACAGTAAATCTTTTTCAAGCTTGTGCAATTTCAACTCTGCATGTTTTACCCTGTGTACAGCACCTAATGCATACTCTTTTCTATGTAAAAACAGTTAGGTATATTCTGTATATGAAACACACCAAGGTTAATCTCTTTACAGATGAAAGGAAATGTGTTCCCTTTCTGGTGAAGTCTGCCACCTTTCTGTGAGAGTTTCTCAGAAATTTTCTTTAAATGAATTGACTAATTTAAAATCTGAAAGAGAAGCTGTCAAGTTTAGAAATAACACAAGAAACAAGGACAAGGATCATGGTACCAATTCCTCCTGGATGAATTACTTTTGCAAATTTGAGCACTATGGGCCAGATTTTCCAACCTAGGCACTCCGCCCCTTTTTTCAAGCCCAGGGCTTGCGCACATCGCCGAGCCTATGCAAAACAGGCTCAGCGCGCGCAGGAGGGGTTTAAAATGGTTATGCGCCTAACCCTTTTTAAATCCGCCACTATGTTTCCTGCCATTATTTGTAAGTTAATTGCTGTATCTATTTGGATTTATATTTTAATACCATTCCCAATGATTTGAGTATGGAATTATATTATTCATTATTTTTGTCCATTTTGCCTGCAAATTATTATTTGTTATTCTTGATAAATTGTTTCTTGAAAAAAATTCAAAAAGAAATAAGGTCTATAATCATCAAAAGCATTTGGCTAGCTAACTCAGAAGTTAGCCAGCTAAATGAATATTTGGGCACATATCTGGCTACATTCTAGTCATCTAATAAGTTGGGAAGCTAGAATTTAGCTGACTAAGGGGGTCATTTATGAAAATGCTATATGGTGATTTTGCATTGCAAATAGTAGGGGGAGGGAGAGAGAGAGAGAGAGAGAGAGAGAGAGAGAGAGAGAGAGAGAGAGAGAGAGAGAGAGAGAGAGAACCTAGCTGTAAGGCTCTCATACTAGGTAGGTATTTATATCTCTATAGGAGGCCCACCTAGATACTCGAGGTGAGGTTTAGGTATTAGTGTAGGGGTTAGGGGCCACTTTGACATGCAGAGTGCGACGTACAAACAGAACAGTGCACTCTTGTGAAGATTTGATGACCTTCGGAGTGAGGAAACTCACACAAATATTAGATTTGTGCAATGTTCTCTCAATATAGCTTGATGTTACCCAGGTAGAGAGTCCATCAAGCTAGGGCATTATGGCTAGTCTATCTCTCTCTCGAATTGCAACAATTGTGGTACTTACCACAAATTGCAAAAAAGTTATCACAGTCTGCAGTAATACCTATGCAAAGCGCTAAGATAGTGCACTTTGTGATAAACAGCTTATTACCATAAAGCACACCCCTTTTCCTATCGCATGCAATATTTAGTGCATTTTGATAAATCCAGGCCTAAATTAGGGGTGTAACTGGGAGGAATTGAGTTAGCCAGCTATGTTAACCAGCTAATTCTGATACTCAGAGTTAGCTGGATGACTTAGCTGGCTAAGTCTAGTTGGGCCAAAGAACTGTCCTAAAGTTAGCTCACTATAGTTAGCCGATTAAGTTTAAGACAGCTGGAAATATTCTATAATGTGGCTGCACTATTGAATATACCTCCAAAGTTAGTCAGATAAGTTTATCTGGCTAACTTTTCTATCCAGACTGTGTCTGAATATGGTCCTCAACTTCTCCTTTTGCATATTTAATAGCACTTACATTATTTTGTATTGAGACTCTGTTAAACCCAGGGCCTAGCTACAAGGCAGCATGCAGGGCTTGAAAATAATAATTAAAAAAAAAAAAGAATGATGATTTAAAGAAATCACTAATAATATACATTCACAGAGTCTCTGATTTGCTATTCATAACATGAATTAGAAAGTTCCATTCTGAATATCTTGAGTTCTGCTTTAACCATGATTTACTAATATAGCATAGATATATAAATACATATGCACATATTATTACTGTAATGTAGCTGCCAAATAAGTCTGGACTATACCTTAACTCTAAAAGACTGTTGTAATCAATCTGTGTCAGAGAAATTACTTAAAATCATCCATCCTGGTTGCTTTCACAATCCACCGCACACTGAGCAGAACAATGAAGCTGACAATCGGAACAGTGCGGAAGGAATTATCCTACCTCCCGCACTGCTTGACTGACAGCTACCTGCAGGAAGAAGGCAGGACCCTATCATCTGAAGGTGCAAATAAGGGTACTGTATGAAGAGTTTCAAGAAGAAAACTATGGGGTTGCATTGCTGTCATTTCAAAAAGGAGGTGGAACCTCACAGTCACATGTCAGTAGCGGTGCTGATATGCCTTCAGGTTAAATTAATTGTAATCTGGTCACTTTTTCAGTTGCTAACTGCAGTAGCAATACATGTTTTTGGAAAGTGATCTAAATAAATAATGACATTAAAAACAAAATAAGATTCTGATGTAGCATCTCTAAAGTACTTTTCAGATTTACAATATAGTACAATTAAGTTAAACTAATATATTTTTTATTTTATTTGTTTTGTCCTTTTTAGATCTAGTTCTCTAGCTACAGTATATAGTGTTAATTTGTTATTGTGGGTTCCACAGCACACATAAGAGGAAGAATTTCAGTAATTAACTAATATCCTACAATATAAAAATCTCTTGTCTCACTCATGGTAAAAATAAAGCTGTTCTAATTCATAATCATGATATATTCATTTAGCCTCTTTCTTTCTGACTTTCTCCCTGATGATCAATTGAGCTTCGGAGACAAAGAAACAGATAGGCCTCTCCCCAGTTTCCAGGCTCTATCAGGAAGCAACACCATTGATAGCAAAGATATAAATAAGATTAAATACACACACACACACACACATTCACACACATCTACATACAGTTATACACAGTATGTCCATTACAATCTATTGAACCTTTGATTGTAAAGAATAAGATGTCTTTATATGTTGATTATTAATAAGAAAATGTTGTTGCTATGAGTGACAAAAGTGATTTCTGTAATGTAGTTTTATATATTTGTGTTTTCTGTGTGTGTAATTAGTAGAATTGCTTATGAAGATATGTTATGAAAATACTGCTTTGTTTAACTGATGTGTGAAGTTTAGGTTTCTTTGCCGAACCAGTGCATATACTTCTGAAATACACTCCTCAAGTCTTGCAGTAACTGCATAGCTGCCATGGGTAGCGGATGATAGGGGTGTGCATTCGGATTGACCGCATTAGAAAAACGCAACTCATATTTTTTTTTTACTTAAAAAATTGATTCGACATAAACGATCGGATTTCCCACATATCGAACATAGATATGTTCGATATGTGGGAAATCGCGATTGTTGAGCCAAAATAAAAATATAAACCCCCTCACCCTCCTTAATCCCCCCCCCCCCCCGACTTACCACAACTCCCTGGTGATGGAGCGAGGAGTGAGGACGCCATTTCTGCAATCCTTGGCGAGAAGCATGTGACGTCGGCGGCACGTTGAGTGACGCCGGCGTCACGTGATTCCCGGCTCATTCGCGCCGGACGGCTCGTTCGGCCCAAAAAGAACTTTTGGCCAGCTTGGGGGGGTCAGGAGGCCCCCCCAAGCTGGCCAAAAGTTCTTTTTGGGCCGAACGAGCCGTCCGGCGCAAACGAGCCGGGAATCACGTGGCGCCGAGTCACTCAGACGCGACGTCACGTGATTCCCGGCAAGTTCGCGCCGGACGGCTCGTTCGGCCCAAAAAGAACTTTTGGCCAGCTTGAGGGGGTCAGGAGGCCCCCCCAAGCTGGCCAAAAGTTCTTTTTGGGCCGAACGAGCCGTCCGGCGCGAATGAGCCGGGAATCACGTGAGGCCGCGTCACTCGACGTGCCACCGACGTCACATGCTTCTCGCCAAGGATTGCAGAAATGACGTCCTCACTCCTCGCTCGATCACCAGGGAGTTGTGGTAAGTCTGGGGGGGGGATTAAGGAGGGTGAGGGGGTTTAAATTTTTTTTTTGCACATATGTACATATACCCAACTCATTGGATTTTTTTTATGTCCATATTGGCCGCAAGTGGGACCCCCTTTCGGACATAAAAAATATGAACATAAAATTTTGCTCTGCACATCCCTAGCGGATGACCCCATCCTATTCCCCAAGTTTTTCCTTTGTATTTGAAATAGGAGCAGATGAATGCTGCCAAAATCCCTGCTAGTTGAGAATCATCTATCAAAAGGATACTGTTTGCCAGTTATTCCTAAATAAATATATACTAGGAGGTCGATATTCAGCTGCGGAGCAGCTAGTTAAGTGAGCTGCATATAACTATCTGGCTAACTTAACGGGGATATACAGCGGTGAGGCTGTGCGACTGAATATCCCCAACTATCTTGAACTTAGGAAGTTATGTCAAGACAGCTAACTTTAGGATAGCCCTATGGGCTGAACAGAGTTAGCCACATTGGCTAACTCTGCCCAACCCAAAACAACTCTCACCTAGAATTTAAGTGCATATGATCTGAATATCCCCAGCTAGCCATTTAGATGGATAACTTTTTAATTATCCATCTAAATGGCTTTTGAATATCAACTTCTAGAGTACAATTTTAGGCATGTTTCATTTTTAGAAAAAGTACCTATTAGCATCACTGTTATCTGTCTATCCATTCATCCATACATAGGTATCAATGATGCTTTCTGTGAATAGATTGAGAACATTTGACAGGAATGTCTTTTATTAACATTTATGCTTGTCTGCAAAATTTCATCAAAATCTGTCCAGATATTAGTAAGTCCACAAACAAAACCGGAGTAGTATACTGCACCAGTAAGTCAAAACATCATAACAAAAGGAATGCAGTACTGAGTATGTCTTCGATACTGCATTCCTTCAGATATTAGTAAGACCAGAACAGGCAGGAAGTTGTGACATAGGTATTCATGATAGTAGTGACAATCAAAGCTCATCCCACTGGTCACTGAAGAGGAGACAGGTGGTGAATGGAGCAAGCAGTAAAGCTTCATTCACCTCTCCCCTCTCCTCTTCAATGGCCAGTTGAATTGTACTTACTAGGCTATGTTATTTTATTTGTTGATTTTTGATGTACTGCTTTTGTTGATTGATCTGGTTTTATGTTTTACATTTTTCGTGGTTTTATTTTACTCTACAAAGAGAAAGTTCACTTGGATCTGCAGAATATAAATTTCTATGAAATAAATACAACCAAAGAAAAGAGTGGTAAAGTCACCTGGCAGAGTCCATCCCACCAGTTGCTGAACAGTGGCGGAGTCCAGGGTAACTAAAGTCCATCTTACTAGGTGCTACATTGTAAAAGTGCTGGCTGGCACTGCAAATATTTTCAAATCTAGTGTTTGACACTTATTGGCTATGCCAATCTTGTGAATAATGAACTCATCAAAGCCAGATGCCCTGTGAGTTTTGAAAATGCTTATGAGGCTAGTTAGCACAGACATGCTTAATTTTCAGTAAGGGATGGGGAAGGAAGAAAGGGATCAAAGATAGATAGGAGCAATGGCTGGCATCTCTAGACAGAATTATTTAGTGTGGCAACAAGGGGGACAAGTTAAGTATGGAGGGAGGCAAGCCAAAGTGACATTTACACATCTCATGGATCACAATCATTAAATTGGCTATAAAAAAAAAAACAATACAATAAGAAAAAGTCCCAAAGCCCTTCTGTGCCAATTTAAAACAACTCAGCCAGTATTAACCTCTAATAAAATAACCATTACAATTATTTTATAGCCTAATTCAACCCATACTTCTATACAAAGATGAGAGTAAAGTCTAAAGTCTATAAAAGAAGGGACATAATCTCAATTTAAATCCTGCACCTCTAGTTCTATAACACAATCTGCATCCACATAAAATCCCCCAACAATAGACCTAGGACGTTGAACCTTCCAATTCACCACACATAAAAACACATTCAGATTCTGCTGTCACCTCAGTAACAGCAGCACAAACACCTTCCACTGCTAGATACTTTCACAGTTACTTTTAAACCAGTGCTTGTGCACACATGTGTCAGCCTGCGCCTAGGGATGAGGTCATTTTATAACATGCGCGCGTATATGTGTGCTTACTATAAAAAAGTCTGACCACACGCACATGTGCGCACAATTTTAAGTTGATGCACAGCTGTGTGAGCAAATGCCGCTTCCACTATGTAAGTGGGGGGATTTTAATAGCCATGTGTACTGATGCCTTTGGCCATTTTCCCTGTTCATTCCCAGTTTGCCCAGTTAAGGGATAGGGCTTCCAAACCCACCTACTTTATTATCCTTCCTTTTCCCCTTTTAGATGCGACCTTTAAAATTCTGCTGATCTGCCTAGATCTTTTTATTTTACAGAAAAAATGCAGCTGCAAAGCTTAAAAGTAAACAAGCTTGGACATTATTTAAAAATACCATCTTAGAAGTGCTGTCCAGATGTATTCCACACATTAACAGCTCGATCCAGTAAAGTCCGTGGGAGAGCGGACTAACGCCCGCTCTCCCGGCGCGCGCACCGGCCCCTCGCCGGTGCGCGCGATCCAGTATTTAAATTAGGCGACGCGGTGCAAACGAGGAAAAAGAGGCGCTAGGGACACTAGCGCGTCCCTAGCGCCTCCTTTTGGCCTGGAGCGGCGGCTGTCAGCGGGTTTGACAGCCGACGCTCAATTTTGCCGGCGTCGGTTCTCGAGCCCGCTGACAGCCACGGGCTCGGAAACCGGACGCCGGCAAAATTGAGCGTCCGGTTTTCGGCCCGACAGCCGCGGGCCGAATTCAAAATTTTTTTATTTTTTTTTTACTTTTTTTTTACTTTTGGGGACCTCCAACTTAATATCGCTATGATATTAAGTCGGAGGGTGCACAGAAAAGCAGTTTTTACTGCTTTTCTGTGCACTTCCCTGGCGCCGGAAGAAATTAGCGCCGACCTTTGGGCGGCGCTAATTTCTTAGAGTAAAATGTGCGGCTTGGCTGCACATTTTACTTACTGGATCGCTCAGGAATACCTAATAGGGCCATCAACATGCATTTGCATGTTGAGGGCGCTATTAGGTGCCGCGGGTGGGCCGCGTGTTTTCCTCCCCTTACTGAATAAGGGGTAAGGGAAAACACGCGTCCAGAGCAGGGTGACAGTGCGCTCCGACGGAGCACACTTTACTGGATCGACCTGTAAGAAAGGTGGAAGGAAGGTCAATCAATTACCAGCATGGTTATAAAGTGAGGTGAACGAGGCTATTTTAGCCAAAAAGAAATCCTTCAAAAATTGGAAGGAGGATCCTTCTGAAGAAAATAGGAAAAAGCATAAGCATTGTCAAGTTAAATGTAACGTATCAAAAAAAGAGAACTAAGACAATTTCCACCACACCAAACTGTACACAAAAAGGAAATGTCACATCAGAAAGTCTTATATTGAATTACTGCTTCCCAAAATGTACAAAATTTTTTTTTATTAATTATATAGCCGCATCATCAAGCCTGACAGCGTGTTCTCTATAATTTCAAAAAGAGAGCCGCCCGGACCTCTAATCATCTGTGGCAAAAATTGTATCTATTTTTTTGTCTTTTTTTCTTTTTATCGATTTTGCAATTTTTATATTTTATATTTATATTTGATCTTCAATTCGATTCAATGGCACTGCCATTGTCAGAATTGTTGTGATTTAAATCAAGCTCTTTATATTTGATCTTCAATTTGATTCAATGGCACTACCGTTGTCAGAATTGTTGTGATTTAAATCAAGCTCAACATACGGCCGAAGTTTCGCAGCGTCAGCTGCTTCATCAGGAGCTGTAGTGCAAGTGCAGAATCTTTATCAGAAATATGATCAATCTTTCTCTGTCAAATAGATTCCTATATGAAAACAATTTTTATGTATTTAGCGACTTTAGATATATAAATAAATAATTAAATCACTTATCTGGGATTGGTAAGCAGTCAAACCTTAGAGCTGGACGAACACCATCTCACAACATCTTTAGACAGGAAGAACAGAGACCATCTTTACGTCAGACGCGAGCTTATAAACAGCTGTCATTCAATCCAGACTTCACATGTCATTAGCAAGTGTGACATCAGTATCAAGTTTTCTGTCACAGAAAAACATTAAGTTCTAGTTCAGCATTCAATCCCCTGGGATGAAGGGTGTCCAAGAAATGTATCCATCTTTGTTCGGCTCTCAACAATTTCTTGTTAATTTCACCCCCACGCCAGTGAGGTACAATTTGCTCCAGTACACAAACTCGCAGTTCATCAAAGCTGTGATTTAATTCGAGGCAATGAGACACTATAGGTGCAGTCAAACGTTGTGTGACTAAACTTGAATGGTGTTCAATAATACGAGTCCGAAGCTGTCTTGTGGTTTTACCAACATATGTCATCTTACACGGGCACTGAATAATGTAGATGACACCCGCGGACTTACATGTCGTGTTTTGCCTCAATTGTACTGTGATGAGTGGATTCTCAAACTGGATATCTGTAGTCACAAGCATATTTCTACACACAGAGCAAGTTCCACAAGCTGTGTGTGAACCAGTATTCTGTTTAGGTGCAAAAATTGTCGAGTCCGAATGTACAAGTTGGTCCTTCAAATTAGAACCCCAATACATAAAAATTGTTTTCATATAGGAATCTATTTGACAGAGAAAGATTGATCATATTTCTGATAAAGATTCTGCACTTGCACTACAGCTCCTGATGAAGCAGCTGACGCTGCGAAACTTCGGCCGTATGTTGAGCTTGATTTAAATCACAACAATTCTGACAACGGCAGTGCCATTGAATCGAATTGAAGATCAAATATAAATATAAAATATAAAAATCGCAAAATCGATAAGAAAAAAAGACAAAAAAATAGATACAATTTTTGCCGCAGATGATTAGAGGTCCGGGCGGCTTTCTTTTTGAAATTATAGAGAACACGCTGTGAGGCTTGATGATGCAGCTATATAATTAATAAAAAAAAATTTTGTACATTTTGGGAAGCGGTAATTCAATATAAGACTTTCTGATGTGACATTTCCTTTTTGTGTACAAGTTAAATGTAAACCACAGATAAGTTAAGAAAGAATTTGAAATGAATTTGGCCATAGAGGTAAAAACTCATAATAAAATCTTTTTAAAATATATCTGAAGCAGGAAACCTGCAAGGGGGTTAATTGGACCGTTAGATGATTGAGGGGTTAAAGGGGCTCTTAGGGAAGATAAGGCCATTGCAGAAAGACTAAATTAATTCTTTGCTTCCATGTTTACTAATGAGGATGTTGGGGAGATATCAGTTCCAGAGATGGTTTTCAAGGGTGATGTGTCAGATGAACTGAACCAAATCATGGTGAACCTGGAAGATATATTAAGACAGATTGACAAACCATGGGGTAGATTTTAAAACCCCTGCGCGCGTAAATCCTCCTGGATTTACGTGCGCAGGGCACTCACGCGCCGGCACGCGCAAAGACTCGGGACGCACGTAAGTCCCGGGGCTTTGTAAAAGGGGCAGGAGGGGGCGTGTCTGGGGGCGTGTCCGGAGCAGGGGTGGTCCGGGGCGGGTCCGGGGTGTGGTGACGGTTCGGGGGTGGGAAGGGAGGGCGGTCCCGAGTCCCCCGGCACTGCGGCCTGTGCCGGGGGATGCCGGGGCAGCGCGCGCAAGTTACGCCTGCTTCAAGCAGGCGTAACTTGCCCAACAAAGGTAAGGGGGGGATTTAGGTAGGGCTGGGGGGGTGGGGTAGATAGGGGAAGGGAGGGGAAGGTGGGGGGACGCGGAAGGAAAGTTCCCTCTGAGGCCGCTCCGATTTTGCGCAGCCTTGCACGTGCCGATCCCGGGCTGTTCCCTGGACACTGTATCTGCTGCTTTTGAACAGACCTTCCCCCAGGTAAGACTAGCAAATGTAAGCTTTTCCTCTGGTTATCCCTAAGAAGATGGACTTCTGTCTGTCTCCTTCAATGTCCAAGCAGACTGAAGAGGAGTTAATTCCCTCCTGCTATGCACTATGTCTGTTGCCAATAGCTGTTAACCACTCCCCTTTCTTTGTAGTTTTCTCTTTTGATTAGACAAACAGCACTTTAAAACAGCAATAGCATATAACTAGAAAAATATAAATAGAAATATACAGATAATATTAGCACTACCCAAAATCAGTAAATTTCTATAATAAGGATGAAATAAAGTGAAATAAAGTTTAAATTCCTTAGCTTTGCCCAAGGAGAGGGACTTCTGTCTGTCTCCTTCAATGTCCAAGCAGACATTGAAGGAGACGAGAGAGTGGGGGAAGAACTCCGGAGCATTCCATGAAGTTAGCAAGTAGCAAAACAATTTAGAGAAAATTATTTGTCACTAAACACTAGAGATGTGAATCAGAACCAGAATCGGTTCAGATTCCGGTTCCGATTCACATGTGGGTTTTTCTTCATCGGGCCCGATCGTGGTTTTGTTTATCGGCTGAGCCTGATAAACAAAAAACCCACCCCAGCCCTTTAAAACAAATCCCTTTGCTTCCCCCACCCTCTCGACCCCCCCAAAAACATTTTACAGGTACCTGGTGGTCCAGTGCGGGTCCCAGGAGCGATCTCCCACTCTCGGGCCGTCGGCTGCCACTAATAAAAATGGCGCCGATGGCCTTTGCCCTTACCATGTGACAGGGTATCCGTGCCATTGGCTGGCCCCTGTCACATGGAGGGAGCACTGGATGGCCGGCGCCATCTTTAAAAATGGCGCTGGCCATTGCACTTTTGCAGTTCCAAAATCTCTGTTTCACTATTACACCATTACAAAGATCTCTGATTGAACTGTCAGTGTTACATTTACACTGTGTGGTCACATTGTGTATTCTGTATCACTGCAAAACAGAAAAAATATTTGACACACATTAACACAATGTGAAAAAAGATGGAAACAACAAAAGGAGTTACATCTCGCTCCACTTTTAACTTCTCCTAGTTCCTCAGTCTTCTCTCATTGTTTTTGAAATGTTTATTCAGCTCTCAGAACTACACAACCACTCTTTCCTATTGCCCACAGACAGGTGAATTAATGTGGGCAGTTTCTTTGTTTCACTTTCAACTTGGAAAATAAAGAGAAAGTTACTGTCAGTCCATGCAGTTGCCTGCTAGGATAAGCTGTTTAAAAAATATATCTTCACCTTGATTGGTCTTACTTTCTGGCTTCTTCCATGTCCCTTCTCATACTAGCTCCAATCAAGAGTCCCTTCTCATACTAGCTCCAATCAAGAGTCAAGTGACATCTCTGGTTGCTAGTTTATCTGAGGAGAAAAAAATCCCTTGTACTTTTGCATGTCCCATAGACATCAATGAAAAACAAAAACAAATGTAAACACCAATTTTCATATATTTTTGGGGTGCTGGCCATTCATTATCATTTTCAATGAACCGACATGAATCTACCTTATTCTGTTTGAATTCTTATTTATTTTAATAAAAATATTTATTGCAACAAGTTCTATTGCATTTTGTATACTCCCAGAAGTGTTCACTATATTAAATATCTTAGTCCATCTACAAAATGACAAAGTTTTTCTACTATTGCTCTGCAATATCACTGACAAAAATATTGCAGATTTAAAAAAGGCATCAAAAGTCAGAGAGAGGCATACCCACTTTTACCTATATCAAACACTGGGGCTGATATAATAAGATGCTCTAACATTAGTGCAAGTGTGCACTCCTGTTTTATTTATTTATTTATTTATTTATTTAAAAACTTTTATTAAAAAACTTTTCTATACCGTCGCTAAGTTATATACCATCACAACGGTTTACAAATAGGCACATAGACTAAGGTAAGTTAATGAGGGATATCGTACATTCTAACAGGTGCCAATAAAGTTCAGTTACAATTTTTTGGGAGTAAGCTAACTCTGATATGTAACCGGGGTTTTAACTCCTAAAAAATGCACTAAAACAAGAGTAAAAACCAGAGCTAAGATTAGCATGGGCACATGCAAATCCCATGTAAAAGAAGGCATTACCTATTACCCAGCAATACAGTTTGGTACATTAAAAAGCAAACAACTTAAAGTATATTTTCTTATCACTGGAAATTTAACTGATGGGTTAGAGTGGAAATGAAACTTAACTCACATTTCTGGTGGCCATGTTATACCAGACAGGGTACATATGATTCGGATTCCCACGTGCACCTGCATGCCAGATTTTAATATCCGCATACGCATGTGCGGGTGGGTGGCCTCTCGTACACGCAAGGGGGGTATTTTAAAAAATAATGTACGACAATGCCAGTAGGCCTTTCCCAGTTCCTTATATCCCTAACAACACTTTCTACCTTTTCCCCTCTCTTTGCTGACCCCTAAACCTACTCTAACTCCTTTACATTTTTTTGTTTTACAACTTACCTACTCTAAGGAGCAGAAGTAAGTTGGGTGCGCCGGCAGCTGGTCGGCGCATGCTTCCCCAAGACAGGGCAAAATGGTGTTGTCCCAGCCAGCCCTACCACACCCCCTGGCCCACCCCAGTCCACCCCTTTTGAATGGCCCTGCAGTTCTGTACATACTGGGAGATATGCACCTGGCTGGGCCATTCCTAAAATGTGCTAGGCATGCGCAGGGCCAGGCTATGCTCGTAGCCCCTGGTATTTGCGCAAGCTGGGCTTTGAAAATTTGCCTGTTAATTCTTTTATCCCAATTCAGCTGCGTGGGAGTTCTAATAGCTATTGTAGTTCATGTTGAATGCAACTTTGTGGGGTGTACCATTTTTGTGTCCTTTCTCATCTTCTGTTCTCATCTCTGTTCTTCCTCCTACTACATTACTCTTTAATCAACTCAAAAAGAGAAAACCTGCCTGTTACTCAATCTCTGTTATTCTTCTGATTCTCTATGTGATTCTCTATGTGTTCCCTGATGTCTCTCCCAAGTCTTGTTGCACTGTCTCAACTAGAGATTGACAAACTAAAGAGTAGCAAATCACCTGGACCAGATGGTATGCATCCTAGGGTACTGAAGGAACTCAAAAATTAAATTTCTGATCTATTAGTTAAAAATTGTAACCTATCATTAAAATCATCCATTGTACCTGAAGACTGGAGGGTGGTCAATGTAACCCCAATATTTAAAAAAGGCTCCAGGGGGGGGAGCTGGTCGAGAGGTGAGAGGAGAGGCCCCCAGAGGTCTGGAACCAACCCGGACTGTTTGGTTGAGTGTCCCCGCTGAGAGAAACACCTGAGCCCCGATTTGAGGGGCGGGACCAGTGACGTCATCGGGGAGAGACTCCCTTTAAAAATGAGTGAACAGCTGCGCATTGTCGCCGCCGGCGCGCGCCTAAGCCGCGCGCTCCAAGGGGCGCGCGGCTTTGCCCGGCTTAGCCCGGAGAAGACCGGAAGAGTGGAGACAGACTGAGAAAGATCGAAGGGAGGAAGCAGCTGGTGAGTTCCAACACCATTTTTTGGATTGTGGAAGCTTTTTTCTGAATTCTCAGTACACCTCTTTATGGGGAGGAAAAGAAAGATAAAGAGCTTCCCCATATCCCCTATAACATCAAGGGGCCCAATGGACAACCATGTCTATAGAGAGGTTGATTTGCCACAGGGGAATAATTCAGGGGAGCAGTTGTTAGCCTCCCTGAGCCCCGGCTCTGGACCATCGTCTCCCACAAAACCTTTGCCGCCATTACCAGATGGATTTCTTCACCTAGAGGCTACCAGTTCACCCAAAGAAGGTGATGGTTGTGTTTCTGGTGTTATTGGAACTTTTAATAAATCTGAAGGGGAAGCAGTAGAGCCATATCAATGGCCCATTGAACCTCCGGACGATGTATCATTAAGAGACATTTGGAAAATGATGGCAAAAATGAATGAAAATGTGTCAGCTACTGTGAATATTAATAAGCTGCAAATGGAGGAACAGAAACAAGGTGTCTAGTTTAAGGGAGGATATGGGGAAGGTAACAACGAAAATAAAACTGTTGGAGGATACCGGGACAGCACATATAAGGGATAGTTTTACTATCCATAGGGAGATAGAGAAATTAGAAAATATGATGAGAATTAGAAATTTACGAATAAATAATTTCCCACAAACGAGATTATTATCCCCAATAGAGATGATCAAAAGTATATGAGAGATATACTGCAATATGAAGAGAAAGACTTCCCATTAATTTCTAAAATCTTCTATTTCCCTGATAAACTAGTGGAACAGAAAGGAGAGAATATTGAGGCCTCATCTATTGGTGTCTCTACATTCCTAGAGGAATCTATAGACATCATACAGAAGAGAGCTACTTTATTTGTATCATTACAGTTTGAATCTGATAAAGACAGAATGTTTAGAGATTTTCTCAAACATAAAGATCTAAATTTTTGTGGTCAAAAAATATACATTTTTCCTGATGTCTCAAGAGCCACTCAGGCTAGGAGGAGACATTTCCTATCCTTGAAAGGAAAGTTACTAGCAATTGGGGCTAGTTTTTTTTTAAAATATCCTAGTATTTGTTATGTCACCTTTCAAGGGAATAAATATAGTTTTTTGGACCCATTACATTTGGAGACATTTTTACAAGATAAAAATATAGTGGAAGATATTGTAGATGGTTAAAAAATTCTGAACCTCTCTCCTCTTATGTTTCTTTTTATATTACTGTTTGTTAAATGCAAAAATATGTTTTCTCCCCCAGTTATGGGATGTAATTTTGATACAAATTGATTTTTTGTGGGTATGAATAATTATTTTCTTTGTTATATTGTATCAGTTACTTACGTGATATTTTTGTTTCAAAGTTTTGAATGAAAATTGAATAAAGATTAAATTAAAAAAAAAAAAAAAAAAAAGGCTCCAGGGGTGATCCGGGTAACTATAGACCAGTGAGCCTAACTTCAGTGCCGGGAAAAATAGTGGAAACTATTCTGAAGATCAAAATCGTAGAGCATATAGAAAGACATGATTTAATGGAGCACAGTCAACATGGATTTACCCAAGGGAAGTCTTGCCTAACAAATCTTCATTTTTTTGAAGGGGTTAATACATATGTGGATAAAGGTGAACTGGTAGATGTAGTGTATTTGGATTTTCAGAAGGCATTTGACAAAGCCCCTCATGAGAGGCTTCTACGAAAACTAAAAAGTCATGGGATAGGAGGCGATGTCCTTTCGTGGATTACAAACTGGTTAAAAGACAGGAAACAGATAGTAGGATTAAATGGTCAATTTTCTCAGTGGAAAAAGGGTAAACAGTGGAGTGCCTCAGGGATCTGTACTTGGACTGGTGCTTTTCAATATATATATATATATATATATATATAAATGATCTGGAAAGGAATACGACGAGTGAGGTTATCAAATTTGCGGATGATACAACATTATTCAGAATAGTTAAATCACAAGCAGACTGTGATACATTACAGGAAGTCCTTGCAAGACTGGAAGATTGGGCATCCAAATGGCAGATTAAATTTAATGTGGACAAGTGCAAGGTGTTGCATATAGGGAAAAATAACCCTTGCTGTAGTTACACGATGTTAGGTTCCTTATTAGGAGCTACCACCCAGGAAAAAGATCTAGGCATCATAGTTGATAATACATTAAAATCGTCGGCTCAGTGTGCTGCAGCAGTCAAAAAAGCAAACAGAATGTTAGGAATTATTAGGTAGGGAATGGTTAATAAAATGGAATATGTCATAATGCCTCTGTATCGCTCCATGGTGAGACCACACCATGAAAACTGTGTACAATTCTGGTCGCCGCATCTCAAAAAAGATATAGTTGCGATGGAGAAGGTACAGAAAAGGGCAACCAAAATGATAAAGGGGATTGAACAGTTCCCCTATGAGGAAAGGCTGAAGAGGTTAGGGCTGTTCAGCTTGGAGTAGAGATGGCTGAGGGGGGATATGATAGAGGTCTTTAAGATCATGAGAGGTCTTGAAAGAGTAGATGTGACTCGGTTATTTACACTTTCGAATAATAGGACTAGGGGGCATTCCATGAAGTTAGAAAGTAGCACATTTAAGACTAATCAGAGAAAATTCTTTTTCACTCAACGCACAATAAAGCTCTGGAATTTGTTGCCAGAGGATGTGGTTAGTGCAGTTAGTGTAGCTGGGTTCAAAAAAGGTTTGGATAAGTTCTTGGAGAAGTCCATTAAAGGCTAATAATAAAGTTTACTTAGGGAATAGCCACTGCTATTACTTGCATCAGGAGCATGGGATCTTCTTAGTGTTTGGGTAATTGCCAGGTTCTTGTGGTCTGGGTTGGCCTCTGTTGGAAACAGGATGCTGGGCTTGATGGACCCTTGGTCTGACCCAGCATGGCAATTTCTTATGTTCTTATGTTCTTATTTATTCAAAATATTAGATAATTAATTTTCCCTAGTTTGGTTTATCTTTGAAAGAACATCTTAACTATAAGAAATTTTTCTGAGTGGTTGCTTATTGATTTGGTCAGCAACATCTTGACACTGATCTTTTACTGTTGCTAAAGACAGCTAGAACTCATTACATATATTGGCTCTATTATTTGTTGTCAAATACACTTTTAAGTTTTATTAAGTTGGAGGCTTGCTTTCATATATACTCCCGTATTGCTATATATGATGACTGGTAAGAAGATTTAATTCTTTTGCAGATCAACAGTGTGCTTGGCAAAATATTCTCTCTCAATCTTTCTTTTGCAGCCATACACCTATCTAGGCTGAAAATAAATGCAGCTAATCTTCCCTATCCCTTGCCTGTGATATATACTTTAAATCAATTCTCATTTATTATAACCATTCTTTTTCTCATTCTCACACAAGCTGATATAGTATGGCCGCATAAAAAAGTGCGGCAGTGCCAGACGCTCGCACGTTTGACCCGCGCACATTTTGTTTCACAAGCCGCTTGATTCAGTATTCAAATTAGACGCAAATCCAAGTGGCGGTAAACGAGCGTCCAAAGCGCGCCTATGAAGCGGTAGGTGTTTGCAATCCATTTTACTTTATAGAGCGGTATACAGCACCTATACAGTATCCAGGGTGCACTGGCGCCATATCTGTCATTTCAAATGCCATTTCAAATGTCATTCCACCACGTAAGTGGATGGTTCTTTTCTACAGACCCCGCATGGTCACTGGGTCCGCTGCCCTGAGCATCCGGACATCCTTGTTCGGAGGAGACCCCCAACCTGCCACATCTGGACGCTTAAGGACGTGCAAGGACGTCCGGGCGTCTGTGACGGTCGGGGCCTCCGAGCAAGGACGCCCGGAAAGAGGGGAATGCTGCCTTCCAACGTTCATGGCCGCTGCCTTGAGCACCCGGCCAGATGTCCAAGGTCGGAGCTTCCATTCATGGACATTCCCGCCTCTATCCAGGCGTCCATGATCAGAGGCCCCGCTGCCTTCCAACATCCATGATCGCTGCCTTGAGCGCCCGTCCGGACATTCAAGGTCGGGGCTTCTGTTCATGGATGTTCCCGCCTCTATCCAGGCATCCATGACTGAAAGGCCCTGCTGCTTTTACGGACGTCTGTAAGCTCTGCATGTGCTCCTCTTCTGTCTGGTAGATTTTCCCTTTGTATTCCATGTGCTCCTCTTCTGTCTGGTTGATTTTCCCTTTGCATTTCATCTGTATGCTCTGCATGTGCTCCTCTTCTGTTTGATAGGTTTCCCTTTGTATTTCATGTGCTCCTCTTCTGTCTGGTTGGTTTTCCCTTTGTATTCCATGTGCTCCTCTTCTGTCTGGTTGGTTTTCCCTTTGTATTCCATGTGCTCCTCTTCTGTCTGGTAGATTTTCCCTTTGTATTCCATGTGCTCCTCTTCTGTCTGGTTGATTTTCCCTTTGCATTTCATCTGTATGCTCTGCATGTGCTCCTCTTCTGTTTGATAGGTTTCCCTTTGTATTTCATGTGCTCCTCTTCTGTCTGGTTGGTTTTCCCTTTGTATTCCATGTGCTCCTCTTCTGTCTGGTTGGTTTTCCCTTTGTATTCCATGTGCTCCTCTTCTGTTTGGTTGGTTTTCCCTTTGTATTCCATGTGCTCCTCTTCTGTTTGGTTGATTTTCCCTTTGTATTCCGTCTGTATGCTATGCATGTGCTCCTCATCCTTGGCAGTCATTCTGTTTTTGATTATCGCCAAAGTTTATCACCACAGAAGTTAAATGCAATAAATTGTTGAAATGAAACTCGTACCAATTTTTTAAAGCAAAAATAAATATATTTAACTATTTGAACTATTTACAACATTTTGGGAAATTATAAACCATTTTTGTATGGGAAGGCATGGGGAAAAAAAGGGGAGGGACCATGCCATGGGGGAGGAGGAGGATCATCATCATTGATGTTCCTCAGGCGGTGCCCGTCCTGCAGGAGCCCAAACCATGATGAGCAGGGACTGAGCTCCTGCCATTGTGCGCAGGAGCTCAATTATCTCCTGCTGGCCACAGCACAGATCATGCAGGATGGTCACCGCCTGCACTTCCAT
Organism: Rhinatrema bivittatum; assembly: GCF_901001135.1. NCBI lineage: Eukaryota > Metazoa > Chordata > Amphibia > Gymnophiona > Rhinatrematidae > Rhinatrema > Rhinatrema bivittatum. Next base: position 702,323,954 of record NC_042616.1, read on the forward strand.
TCCCTCCTGGACCACTAGGCCATGGGTCATCTGTGCCAGGAGGAGCAGCATAGCGTCCAGGCACCCCTCAAGGGCTGAGGGCCCTTCCCCGGCTTCTGCGCAACCCTCTGGCTGTCAACCCGCCCCTGGAAGCCCAGGAGAGACAGGGCCAACAACGTCAGCAATGTCCTCCTCGTCTCCCATGGCAGGTGGGGCAGGAGAGAGGTGGGGTGGAAAATAACTGGGGGTTGCTCATTAACGGGGGTGGATCAATTATGGGGGGTGGCTCAATCATGGGGGGGGGGGCTCATTTATGGGGGGGGGGCACAATAGTGGGCTCAGGGGACATGCGTGGTGTTGCTGCGTCCTCCATGTCATCCTCTGCCGCTGTGTCTGAAAAGAGAAAAAGTGAAAGTGTTACTGCTGTCGCACATGCAAACATCCACAACAGTAGGAGGGAGAACTTAGCAACATTTTAAACAGGAAAATAACCTCTAGCATTACAGAGACTATGACATTTACAAATGCACATTTCATAGGCGTGCCAAATGGCATTAAACATCCACATACTTTAACTATGCTGATGCTATTAGAGGCTCACCGTGGTGTTCTTCAGGAGGAGCTTATTCTTCACTGCTGGAAGTGTCTTCCATGGTGCTCTCTGAAAACAGAAATAGAAAAATTGTCACAGCTGCGCATGCAATGATCAAGAATGGTACAAATGTTAAATTTCTTCATGGAATTAGTAATGAAGACCTTGCCGCTTGCATGTCAAACATGACAATTGCTAACAGCACATACCTTCCGCTCTGCTGTGGGCCCGCAGAGCCAGGAGGTACTCCAGCTCCTCCCTCCGGATGTGCCTTGCCCGCTTTTTTAATGCCTCAACCTGGCAGGAATAAAATAGAAATAGGAAACACAAGTTGAAATAGAATGTTTACTTTGCTTTTGAGGCAAAAAGTATTTCAAAACAAACAAGTCAAACAAGTGAAGTGTCTGTTTTCTTTTTGGCACCCACAGCAATACAAAACATCCACCCAAATACTAAATGTAATTTGCTTGGTTCAAACAAGTCAACTGTCAGTTTTCCTTTTGTCACCCATAGCAATACAAAACAACCCGCAAAATAGTAAATGTAATTTTACTTGGTTTTGTTCCTGTGTGCTAGAAAATTACAAGAAACCGAGGCCTACGAACTTACCTCCCTCGGGTAGGAAGCCTGGGCATTGAATTGAACCATGAGTGCCCGCCAGGCCTCGTCGGCCTGGTCCTGGTCCCGCGGGTGCCCAGGGCTGAAATACAGGTGCCGCTCCTCCGCTACGATAAGCGAGGCGTGCAGCCTCACATCGCCTGCTCTGAAGTTCGGTAGCCTTCCTCTTGGCATCTTGTCGCAAATGCATAAACAAAATGGCCATCCGGGCATGGCGTTACACGTGCAAGCGCCCTGCCACCTACTCCCGGTATCCGTTGAGGCATCCCTTTGGTTCAGCCATGTCCCTACTGCTACCAACTTTTCTGGGCGCTCAAGCTCGGGCGCTCAAGGCTGAAGCCTAGAATTAGGCGTCCCTTTTGTTCCGCCATGTCCCTACTGCTACAAACTTTTCAGGCGCTCAAGGCTGCGACCCCTCCACCGCAGGCCATGGACGTTGGAAGGTTACATGGCCGGAGAACATGGACATTCCCGCCTTTTTCTCGCCACCCTCCATGTCTGTACTGCTACCAACTTCCGGTACCAAAAAAATTTAAGGCACCAAGAAGTTTTGTCAACCCTGGCACAGCATGGTGGCGATTGACCAGGGGGTCTAGGTCGAAGCGCAGATCTTCATAGAGGAACAGGATTGCCCGTGAGCTCAGTTGGTAGGTTCGGACAACATCTCGCTCACACATGCCAAACAGAGTTGTCCGTGTGCGAATGAAACATCCTGGCCTGCCGTTGGCCCGGTGCTGTGCCTGCATGGAATACAACAGAGGAAAACATAAGAAATTCAAATTTAACGCTGATGAACACATTATAAATCATTTAACAGCACATACATGAATATGCTACACTGTGGATTCTCTGGTGTACATAGTTTTACTAGCAGCACATATAAATTGTTTAACAGTACATACATGAATATGCAACATTGTGGATTCTCAAGTTTGTATTCTTAAAAGAGCTATGCGTTCTTATTCAAGCTTTTACTGCAATCAGCTGCCTCAGGGATGCCTAATTCTAGACGTAGGAGGAAGGCGTCCGTATAGGCGTCCATATAGGCATCCACTGGCCCTCCTCCCCCCCCCCCCCCCCCCGAGCATCAGGACGCCTAGCAGATGCTGGAAGGCATCCGTAGAGGTGACCATGTCTCCGCTGGACCCCCGGAGCCTCAGGACACCTAGTAGATACCGGAGGAAGGCCTGGCATGACTTCTACCTCTCCGGCATCCATAGAGAATAGCCACTGCCATTAGCAATGGTTACATGGAATAGCCACTGCCATTAGCAATGGTTACATGGAATAGACTTGGGTACTTGCCAGGTTCTTATGGCCTGGATTGGCCACTGTTGGAAACAGGATGCTGGGCTTGATGGACCCTTGGTCTGACCCAGTATGGCATTTTCTTATGTTCTTATGTTCTTATGATCCCCCTGGAGCCTCAGGACGCCTAGTAGACACCGGAGGAAGGCCTGGCACGGCTCCCATCACTCCGGCGTCCGTAGAGGTGTCCATGTCCAGAGCCTCAGAGATGCCCAGAGGTGGATGGAACAGTTGAACACATACCTCCTCTGGTCTTGCTGCTGGGTTCTCCGGTTGGCTGGGTTCTCCTTGCTGCTGGGCTCCCCTGTTGGCCTCTCCAATCTGCCTTGTAGAATTTGCTTGCCGAGCATTTCGACCATTTTTCATTTTGCTTCTCAACCGAATGAAAAAGATCGCCAGAGCCAATATATGCATGTTGTCCATGACGCTATCCGGTCCGAAGCTGACTGAACACCACACTAATGCCAGGGTCAGGGTAGGCAGTAAATATACAGGTTACAGACGAGGTAAATAAGCAGGTTAAAAACCGCGCAACCGCGGCCATGCTATACTGTATCAGCCCGACAGTCAATTAAGTGTATTTCAGGATGTTTTTTCAATGATTTTTGTACTTTACCTTTTTACTTTAAAGCAACTTCTGGCTGATCTGAATACAGAGTAGCCAAGATGGAGTCTGTTCTCTTTCAATTCTCAGGATGTTCTACCTTAAAGTTCTTAACTGTAACAAACTGAAAACCTGCTACTGTATCCATGCCATATGACATTTCTGTGAGAACTTTTTTTAGTATAACCTTGAGTCTATGAAGTCATATATCTACTGTTGAAACACTGACCCTTTTTTCACCTGATGACAGCCTGGGAATAATGTTGATATACTTTATCTCTTTTAAAATTATTTTTAAACTCAAGTGACCAGGCCACTTCACTACCCCCAAAAGTGTCCTTCCACAAGCCATCTGAGTATTGGTTACAGGCTCTGTTTAGGCATTCCAAGCTGCTTGGAATGTTAAACAGCACTGTTTCAACCAGTTCAGCTATGGGGAAAACCCAGAATGGAGCCGTTTTTGCATAAATATATAGAGGTAGATATGTATAGGCAAGTCAGCTATGTAACTTAGCCGGACATAGCTTATCTGGCTAAGTTACAAGACAAGTATATTTAGCAGCATTGCCATGCCACTGAATACTCACATACAAACGCTACATAGCCAGAAAAGTGTTATCCGGCTAAGTCTAGATGTGCTTAATAGACTTAGCTGGTTAACTGTCTGTCTAACTTGGGGGAGGGTAGTGGGCAGATTGAAGTGGCACTACTTAGCTGGATATTATCCAGCTAAGTAGTGCCACTTCAATCTGCCCACTACCCTCCCCCAAGTTAGACAGACAGTTAACCAGCTAAGGCTAGATATTGAGGCAGGTGGCAGGCAGGGAAGAACTGAGGAACAGGCAGGCGGTTGAGACCTCAATGTGGTCTATGGACCCCTAACCTGAGTTGGGATTGATGCATCCCGGGAGGAATACCTACCGCAGTTTCCCAACGTCAGGAGGCGAGGCTGGAGGAAGACAGTGGCCGGCTGGAGCTTCACCACTACCAACCCCGTTCCCCACAGGTTGAGTCCTTGGGTACCGGGGCCGGCGATGTCTTCAGGAGTGAAAGCGCGGGAGAGGGTGTCGACTTTGACATTCTTAGCCACTGGGCAGAAGCATAGGGTGAAATAAAAGCGGGTAAAAAAAAGTGCCCAGTGGGCCTGGCGCGGGTTCAACTGCTGGGCTTGATGAAGGTACTATAAATTCTTATGGTCCATGTATACCGTGATGGGGTATTGGGATCCCTTCAGCCAGGGATGCCATTCCTCGAAGGCAAGTTTGATCACCAGAAGCTCTTTGTTACCAATTCCGTAGTTCCTTTACACTGGCAAAAATTGTCTAGAAAAGAAGGAACATGGATGGAGCATGCCGGTAGGAGAATGTTGGCTTAATACCACCCCTACTCCTTCGGAAGAGGCATCAACTTTGAGCACAAAAGGGCGCAGCAGAACAGGGTGTCAGAGGTAAGGTTCTCAGAGGAAAGTGGTCTTTGGATGTTGAAAGGCAGTTACGGCTTCAGGAGGCCACTTTTTAGGCATCGGGCCCTTGCAGGTTAGGGCAGTAATCGGGGCTATGAGTTTGGGGTAGTTATGGATAAAAGCCCAATAATAATTAGTGAACCCAAGAAATAGCTGAACAGCTCGTAGACCTGATGGTTGTAGCCATTCCTGGATGCTTTTAAGCTTTTCCGGGTCCATGCAGAATCCATGCCAGGAGACTATGTACCCTAGGAAGGGTAGGCTTTCCTTCTCGAAAGAGCACTTCGAGTCTGGCAAAGAGCTAATGGTCTTGAGGACTTTGAAGCACTCAGGCAACATCCTGGTGATGGATTTGGAGATCCCTGGAGAAGACTAAAATGTCATCCAAATAGATGACAACACATTTATACAACAGGTCACGGAAGATCTCATTCATCATATTCTGGAAAATGGCTGGGGCATTGCAGAGTCTGAATGGCATGACTAAGTACTCATAATGCCCGTCGCAAGTATTAAAGGCCGTTTTCCACTTGTCGTCCTCCCGGATGCGAATAAGGTTTAGGCTCCCCACAGGTCAAGTTTGGAGAAGATCCGGGCTCCCTGTAGGTGATCAAATAACTCAGCAATGAGAGGCAGGGGATATCGGTCTTTCAGTGTGATGGCATTCAGTCCCCTGTAGTCAATACAGGGATGGAGTGAACCATGCTTTTTGGCCACAAAAAAGAAGTCTGCCTCGGCTGGAGATGTGGATTTGCGGATGAATCCCTTGGCTAAATTTTCCTGTATATAGTCGGACATAGACCTGGTCTCAGCAAGGGAAAGTGGGTAGATCCAACCCTGGTGGGGCGGGGGGGGGGGGGGGATTCTGTATTAGGCAAGAGGTTGATGGCACAGTCAAACAGGTGATGCGGAGGCAGGGTATCCACTCCTTGTTTGGAAAAGACCTGTTATAGCCTGGCAGGGAGGAGCTCTGTGGAGAGACAGTGATGGGTTGTAGGTGACTTTAGATATGAGGCACGACAGGCAGTACCCCACTGCAGGAGTTGCAAGGATGCCCAGTCAAATTGTGGAGGATGTTTCCTTAACCAGGGCAGACCAAGCACCACCGGATGGATGGAGCGGTCAATGACGTGGAAGGTGATGATCTCTTCGTGCAGAGCACTGGTGCGGAGAACGACTGGGATGGTGGTATGGGAAACTTTGCCCGGTAGGGGCTCCCTGGTGATGGAGGAGAGTACAAGAGGTACCGGCGCAAGACAAGTGGGAATTCGGATGTGGTGGACTAGCTGTTTGAGGATGAAATTGACTCCTGACCCAGAGTCCACCAAGGCCAAAGTGTGGAATTCTTGACCATCCACCTTGAGAGAGACTGGAAGTATGAGAGGGGGATCGGGAGATGTCAGGCCCAGGAGTAGTCCCCCTACATGACCTAGGCCCGTGCGTTTCCCGTGCATACCGGGCATTGAGTCAGGAAGTACCCAGCCTCACTGCAGTATAAGCACAGTCCAGAATGACAACACCGGAGGTGCTCCTTGGAGGTCAATCAGCCACAACCAAGCTACATGGGTTCTTCGGAGGCAACCTTGGCTGAGCTAGCGGTCTGTTTGGGAGAGGATGAGCACTGAGGAACTCAGGTAGACCGAGGAAGTTTCTTCAGAGCGTGTAACTCCCGGGATCGCTCCTGAAGTTGGAGATCTATCCGCCTGGCCAGATCTATGAGGCCATCCAGCGATGGGGGCAGTTCTCAGGCTGCCAGCTCAACCTTAATCCAGCCAGCCAGACCATCCAGAAAGATTGAGCGTAGACAATCCTCGCCCCAGTGAAGTTCTGATGCCAGGGTGCTTAACTCAATGACAAAGTCCGTTAGGGAACGAGACCCTTGACGTAGGTGCAACAAGGAGGCACTAGAGACAGACTGCCTCCTGGGATCGTTGAAGACAGTGCAAAAAAGTGAAAGAAAGTGCTGCAAGTCCTGAAACACTGGATCAACTCGTTCCCAGAGAGGAGATGCCCAAGCTAGGGCCTTACTGTCCAAGAGGGAGAATATATAAGTTGTCTTGGTAAGATAATCTGGAAAGAGCACGGACTGGAGACAAAAGTGCATTTGGCATTGGTTCAAGAAGCCGAGGCAGAGTTGAGGATCCCCAGAGAAACGAGGCGGTACCAGAAGGGGCAACACTGACCGTGCAGTCGGTGGGGGTCACCCAGGTGAAAGGGTTGAATGCAGACATTGGCTAAGGCATTCTACTGCCAAGGCGAAAGACTACAATACCTTCTGCTGCTCCAAGATTTTTTGAGCCAGGCCCGGTATGGCCTGCAGGGTCGAAGCCTCCACCGGGTCCATGGACTTGGCAAACTGTTGAGACCTCGACGTAGACTGTGGACCCCTAGCCTGAGTTGGGATTGACACCCGGGAGGAAAACGTACCGCAGGTTCCCAATGTCAGGAGGTGAGGCTGGAGGAAGACAGGGTCCGGTAGAAGCTTCACCACTGCCAACCCTGTTCCCCGCAGGCTGAGCCCTTGGGTACCGGGGCCTGCTGGTCTTAGGTGGCCCCTGTGTAGAAGCTTCGATGAAGTATCGGAAGCGAGGTCCAGGGACGGCTGTGGCCAGGGAAGAAGAAGTCCGATCCGAAGTCCTAGGCAGGTGGCGAGCAGGCAAGGTGAAGTCCGATCTGAAGTTCTGGGCAAGTGGCGTGCAAAGAAGGTGAGATACGATCCAAGGTCGAAAGCCAGAGAGGTCTGTCCGTGGGAAGAAGGAACAAGGAATGAAGAGCCGGAAGCAGGAACAGGAGCGGAAGGTGGGGACCAGAGCTAGAGGCAGGAACAGGAACAGGTACTGGAACAAAAGGAAGGAAGGCAGGTACTGGTCAGAAGAAGCACTTGGAACCAACACAAGAGAGGCAGGAGACTCATTACCAAGTTGTGGGAGTCCTGCAGAACCAGGCTTAAAGTAGGCCAGGACTAATGATGTCATCCAGCGGGGCCTGTGGGTTTTCCCGCCGTTGGCCCTTTAAATCATGGCCATAGCCGCCCATGCCTAGGAGAAAGGCCCAGCAGGCTGAGAAGCTGGCGGCGTCCTGCGCACCGGGGAAGGTCCGGCGCAGGGAAAATGAAGGCAGAGGAGCTGAGAGGCATCGCAGAGGACCCAGGGGCCGGCAGCCCAGCAGCGTGGCATCGGGGAACATGAGGAGTCAATCTGGGGCGGTTGGTGAGTACAACAGACAGGCAGCAGGCAAGGCAAAGTCCAGAGAATATTTTGAGGTCAGAACCAGAGAAACAGTCATGGGGTTAGAGGACTGGAGCAGGAACCAGGAGCATGGAGATGGGAATGGGAACATGGAATCAGGAGCTGGAACACGGAGTTAGGAACTGAAACACGAAGTCAGGAACTGGAACACGAAGTCAGAAGCAACCAGTTACTCTTAGCAGAGTGGGACCTGTTGCTGAGGCAAGGAGGAATCGGCAAAGCTGGGCTTTATAGTTCCCCAGACTGATGTCATCAGCCAGGGTCATGGGAAACCTTTCCTCTGCTGACCCTTTAAATTGGAGGGCGAGACGTGCACACGCACGAAGGGGAATCTGTGAAAGAGTCAGCATCTGCGCCATCAGTAGAGACGGGCGCAGTGGATTCCGAATAACGGACCTGAGCACAGAGCTGGCAGCGTGGTGGCCCGTGTTTGTACAGGGTTGGTCCAAGCCTTCTGCCCCGAAAGTTGAGGGAAGCTGGCCACGGTGATTTGTGGCCAGCAAGCGCAACACATAAACTCTCTGGTGGATGGCAAAATCAGATGCAGAACACCAAAGTGCATACTGTTCATCTGAAGGTGCCCACCTGTGAAGGCTTATGTTTTGATTTCCTATGAGATGCCTTACCAAAATGGCATTCCATATGAGATTGATGCTATGCATCCCAACTTGTAGGCACATTCTCTCATTCAAGGTCATTTTAACAAGGAATGGCAAATAAATTAAAGAATAAGCTCTCTGAGGAAGGCAGCTACAGCTAGGTGAATAAAGCATAGGCTATCTGGATGGACACCAATAGCTGAACAGCACATGCTTTAGTACTGTGCACGTACTGTCCAGCTATTCAGGAAAACAAAGAAAACCTGTGACTGGTGCCTGCCTCACTGGGCCTAGATTGGAAATTTAACTCCTGGGTCTGAGGTAGAGTAAACTCACATTTCTGGTGGCCAATGTTGTCTACTGCTGTGCCCAGTATGGTATTCCACTTCAGACTCAGGAAGGACTTATATTTTCAATGTAAGTTTTCTGGAGTTGGAAACTACAGCTGGACAGCTCTCTTGGGCGGGCACCTACAGCTGAACAGTATGCCAAAGTCGGGATGCACTACACCAAAGTGCATACTATTCTGCTGAAAGTGCATGCCCCAGTGATCTTATGTTTTGTTCTGCTGTAAGTATAATCACAAGAAAGCTTATGCCAGGATTATAACTCCTTCTTTGGTGTGAGGTGGAATAAATTCACATTTAATGGACTTCTCCTCCAAGAAATTATCCAAACCTTTTTTAAACCCAGCTACACTAACTTCACTAACCACATCCTCTGGCAACAAATTCCAGAGCTTAATTGTGTGTTGAATGAAAAAGAATTTTCTCCGATTAGTCTTAAGTGTGCTACTTGCTAACTTCATGGAGTGCCTCCTAGTCCTTCTATTATCCGAAAGTAAATAACCGATTCACATCTACTCGTTCAAGACCTTTCATGATTTTAAAGACCTCAATCATATCCCCCCTCAGCCGTCTCTTCTCCAAGCTGAACAGCCCTAACCTTTTCAGCCTTTCCTCTTAGGCACTGGATATAATCTTGAATGCAGGCCAGTTAGGCAAGACATGGCAAGTGAAATCAAAGGCTAAGCTATCTAGAATGGGAAACTACAGCTATTAGGGATACACAGCATTAAAGTGCAAATTGTTTGGCTCTAGGTGCCCACTGTAGAGACCTCACCTTTTAATTTCACTTGGCATACCTTGCCCAACTGGCCTTGCTTGCAAGATTGTGCCCAAGTTAGGATGCCCAGTGCCAAGCTTGCATGCAAGTTCATTTTGGTCATATTTCTTGCAGTGTTAAGCACTTACCTCTTTATTTCTGTTTAAAGTACTTTTTAAAGCACTTTTCTGCATTAGTGCAGATTTTTAAGGTTAACTCACATTTTAGCATGCTATTTTTCATTTAGCATGCTAAATTTAGACATGCTCTATGGCACACCTAATTTAAAGGTAGATTTTAAGATCCACACGCGGGCGTCCATGTGCACGCGGTTGCCAGTGTGTGCACATGGATATGCCGATTTTATAACATGCATGTGTCAATGTGTGCATGTTATAAAAACCACTACCCGTGTGCAAATGCATGCACGATTTTATATCGGCATGCACATGTGCATGCGAGTGCATCTCGTGGGCGTAAGTGGGGGATAATTTAGTAAATGAGTGCGGCGATAGGTCTTTTCCCCATTTCCCTTCCAGTCCACTCCAGTAAAGGAGCAAATTGGGAGGGAACTTCCTAAACCCCCTACCTAACCTGCCTCCCTTTTAACCTATATGCCCCAACCCCTAAAACCTCACCAACTACCCTTGCTTTTTTTGTTTTATTACTTACCTGCAGTCCGGAGCAGCAGCAACTTGCACGGGCTGATCGGCTTCTGGCGCATGCTTCAGCAGGACAGTGCCTAATGGCGTTTCCTGGCCTGCTCTTGCCCCCCCCTACGTCCCACCAAGACCCACCCAAACCCTGCCCCCAGCCTGCCCTTTTTCTTTCAGCTCTTCCAATGCATGAACTGGGAGATACACGTGTGGCTGCAGGATTCCGTAAATCCGCACGTCGTGTACATGGCCCAGCCACGGGCCTATCTCCCCAATTCTGTGTGCAGGGTTTTTAAAATTTGGCTTTTGCCTGAGAAAATAGAAAGTACTCAGTAAAAGGGTAAATTTTAAAAGCTGCACGCATGTTGCAAAATCCGATACCCGCGTGCATGTGCGTGCAGGTGCCCAGTCGCGCATGCAAGGGGGGAATTTTAGTAAAAAACATGCGGTGACGCAATCGGGCCTTCTCCAGTTCCCTCCCAATCTGCTCCAATTAAGGAGCAGACTGGGAAGGAACTTCCCTATTCCCCTATCTATTCTTCTCTTTTCCCCTCGGCTCCCCGTCCCCTAAACCTACCTTATCTACCCTCATTTTTTAAATTTTTGAATGTACTTGCTCCCAGGAGCAGCAGTAAGTTCCACACACCAGCCAGCTGCCGGCACGTGCTTCCCCAGGACAGGTCCTAGTGGCTGTTGTCCCAGCCATCCCCCACTCAGACCCCGCCCCAAACCTGCCCCTTTTTAAAGGCCCAGAACTTCTGCGCTTACTGGAAGATACGCCCATGGCCAGGCCATTTCTAAAATGCGCTCGCGACATGCACGGCCTGGCCATGCGTGCATTTTCTGGTATTTGGGTGCGCCAGTCTTTAAAAATTTGGCCGTAAGTGCTGAGAAATAATAATCAACAAAGAAAGTTCTTCATGCACATTTAATATTCTAAAGCCCTCATAATAGGCACTACAACCTATTATGGACTAGCTCTATGATTTGATATAAGACAATTGAAGGTCTGATATACCAAGCTGGTAATGCCTATTATGAGGGGATTAGAATATTAAATGTGCATGAAGACCTTTCTTTATTGACATCTAACTTAGCCGCATAACTTATGCAGCTAAGACTGAATATCTGTAGTTAGACGCATAGCTTATACAGCTAACTCACTCTGTTCTGATTTGCCCACTATATGCTCACAAGTTATGTAGCTAACTTAACTGTATAAGTGACTTATCCAGTAAAGTGGTAGCCACTGAACATAAGCGCATATTCAGCCGCTGCTACTTAGCTGCAAAAATTACACTTATCCTTCTAAATATTTCTGAGCGCGCTTTGAATATCGACCTCATGCATGTCTTACACCCACCAATTTTTCATCTTAAGTCAATTGCCGCAATAAACTCTGATTATCACAAAATTATTGAGCCAAGAGGTGATCTTGGTATACCTTCTGCTAGATTGGTTATTGTATGTATTGTAAAACATAGAATCACAAATTACTGCCTATTCATACAATGATATATTTTATAGTTCTGATAAATGTGCCCCAGGTGAGCTGGTAGACAGATTACTATAGGAGTATATTCTATTTCCCCTCTCACTTCTGGAAACCTGACTATAAAGAATTTTTACCAGCAGATAAAAGGCACAACAAAGGAGCACTAAACCCTCAATATTGCCAATCTAGTAACCAATTTTGAGCAATTGTTTGCATACGCTTCAAATCTTTGATCTTGTATATTGGTTTGGTTATGTTATATAGACCATGATTTTTTGGTTTGGTGTGGCACCCATTTGGATCTTTCACTTTTCATTCATTATTTAAAAAACTGTGCTGCAAATTTTTGATTTTCATCTACAGTAGATTTATCCCGGATGACTATTCTTGATATGTGTGTCTCCTTGATTAATGGTAAGTTTGTGACTGCTATCTATCGGAAACCCACTGATGCCAATTCTTTATTGAGATTTGAATGTTGTCATCCTAGAACAGTGGCTCTCAACCTTTTTTTGGCTGGGACATGGGTCTAAATGTAAATATGCACTCTGCATCCACAGGAATCCCCTCAACCCCCAGCAATGAGTGCAGAGCAGATCTAGGGCATTACACTGTACAACTCGCCATACAAAAAAGATATTCTGGTTCTGATGACATCTCAGTAAATGCAAAACAAACTCCTTTTACTACCTGTCACAATAGCCTTCCTTATGAAAAGACAGTAATTTACCACTAATGCATATCCAATTGAGAAAACACAACAAATAAGATTGATACAAATGCCTATATGCTAGTAAAAAACCTCACCTCGGTCACACACCCAGAAGTGACCTTCACCAAATACAGAAAAAACACAAATTATAAATAAGGAGACAGAAACTGGATTGGAAAACCAAAAAAGCCACTCTGCATGTAGTGAGAACCTGGAGAAATGTAAAGAGAAATAGAGCACCTTACAGACTCTCAGGATTTGCAATAATTAAATGCACACAAACCTGTATTATGGAAGACACTCAAACAGTAGCAACCCTATCTAAGAAATACAACTTTTAAACCAGGTCCGAAACACTAATACATTTCCTATAGGGAAAACAGAATAAGCCAAGCTGCTATTGAGCCCCACACAGAAATAATTGTAAAGCTATACTAAAAATGTTACAAAACAGCTGCTAAACAGAATAATATCCAACAATTAAAAACTCAAAAAATTATTAACGTATGTCCAAATATCAATAAAATATTTCAAAACAGCAGACCATTGCATAATATCCAATAATTAAAATGGCAGTCAATCAAGAAAAATACATTTAAAAAGCCACCTTTACTTACCATCTCCAGCAACTCTCCTACTCCTTTCCCTTCCAACACTCAGCAGAAGCAGCAAGGGCTGCTGAAGCTCTGTCCTCACAGTCCTCTTCCTTAGCGCCCAAAACCAGTCACTCACACACACCCAATTAGACCCCCACGACCAGTCTCAGTCTCTCTTACACCAGTCATCTTCCTAACCAGTCTCTCTCTCACATACGCACACTAGTCATCCACCTGACCAGCCTCTCTCTCTCACACAGAAACACATTACCTCCCTGACCAGTCTCTCTCTCAATCACACACTTGCTCTCTTATATACAAGCTCTCAATCATACACAAATGCTCTCATACCCATTCACACCCACAAGCTCTCACCCAGGCTTCCATTCACACCCACACACACAAGCTCTCACCCAAGCACCCATTCACACCAGCTCTCACCCAGGTACCCATTGACACCCACAGACACAAGCTCTTGCCCAGGCACCTATTCACACCCACAGACACAAGCTCTCACTTAGGTACCCATTCACACCCACAGACACAAGCTCTTACCCAGGCACTCATTCCCACCCACACACACAAATTCTCATCAAAAACCTCTTCTTCCTTCATTGCAGGAATTGCGAGGGATTTACTCCGGTGGGCCTTCTTTTTTCACCACCACGGGGATGGGCTCCTGTGGTGGCCTCAGTCGGGGTCAGGTTTCCTCTTCACCGCCACAGGGATGGGCTCCCTTGGTGGCCTTGCTTCATTGGGGTTGGGGTTTTTTCTTCACCACCATGGGGATGAGCTCCAGTGGTGGTCTTGTTTCGTCGGAGTCCACTGCCATTCTTCCCACCCTACCCCCAGGCAATGCAATGCCTGCCTCACCAGCCAATCAAAAGCTTCCTCCCTTCTTCCTAATCCTACTGGTAGGTAGAAGGGAGGAGGCTTCCAATTGGCAGGCAGAATGAAGGAAGCTTCACATTGGGCAGTGGGGGTAGAAAGAAAGGAGGCTTCCAATTGGCGCAAGGGGGCTTGAAAAAGGGAGAAGGAAAGTACAATGGGGCAGTGGGACATCGGGAGATGCGACACACCTGCCAGTGCTTGGCGACACACTGGTTGAGAATCGCTGTGCTAGAAGAATGAAAGAAAATATTCCTTTGAGTCAGTTTTTTCATTTGCATCACTTTTGCTCTTCTGTTGATGAATATAAAACAGGTAAGTGTTATGCAGGAATCTTTTGCTGCTCATAATCCACAATTGGTAATGAGCTGTGTGTACAAAAGGGTCTGGTTTACTAATTGCAACCTTCTTTTGAAGAAAACACCTATGGCTCCTTCAAATAGGATGGAAAGTGTTTTACCTTTTATATACTGCATGCCCGATGCCTGTGCACCATCAAGCAATGGATGAGACTATTTATCAAGTACGTGAGGTGTTGGATGTCCAGAGACGGGGCACCATTTGGGAATACCTCCTAGCCTGGGAGGGATTCGGCCCGGAGGAGAACTCTTGGGAACCGGCAAAGAACATATTGGACAAATCTTTGCTCAAAGACTTTCATTCAAAACACCCTGGTAAACCCAAACCTTCTAGGGGGAGGTCTAAAGGAGGGGGTACTGTTAGCAGCGTCGGCCGTGGCAGGCCGCGACCGGGACCGGGTGTCATGGCCGCCGGCCGCGGCTGACCGCGACTGAGGCCAGACCGATGGACGCAACCAAAATAGCTTACCCGGGTCCGGGTATGGTCGAGGGCGCCCGCAGGGCAGGCAGCCCTTTCCTCTCTCTCTCTCCCGGCCGCTGCCATGGCTGAGATCGGCAGCATGGCTCCGCGGCGGTCTGGCTCCTCCCCCCTCTGCTCCTTAGAGCCGCGTGCGCAGCTGAGAGAAATTCTTAAAGGAGCCATGACAGGAAGTGTCATGGCTCCCCCGAAGCTCCTCCCCTGGCTTCCTGCACTTAAGGCAAGGGCTGAGCATTCAGTCCTTGCCTTGGTATTGAGGTTCCTGCCTGAGTGTGTTCCTGGCTCCTGGTTCTTGGTTCTTCGTCCCGCTCTTCTCCCCTGCTCCGTGGATTGATTCTTGGCTGCTGACTTCTGGACTGGTGGACGTGTCTTCTCCTGGTTTGACCCCGGTACGGCTTCGGACCCTTCTCCTGGCTCGACCCCGGTACGGCTTTGGACCCTTCTCCTGCTTTGACCCTGGACTGGACTCGGACCCCGCTGGTATATTGATTCCCAGACTGGCTTTGGACTCTTCCTCGATTCCATCCTCAGACTGTCTCGACCCGCTGGAGGCACCAGCCGTCTGGAACCCATGACCTGCAGGAGGCGCCTGCATCCAGACCTCTTACAGTCTTCAGAGGAGTCACCTAAGTCCCAGCGGCCGGACCCCTAATGGCTCCTCCTGGGGGGGGTTGCGTGCTTCCAGGGTGAAGTCTTCTAGCAAGTCTCTATGATCCAAGAGGCCTCACCCTTCTATGGTAGCCAACTACCTCGACACAAGGGTCCACTTTCATAACAACCATTTATCACTGTCATAGAAGACAGTATGCTGGACTAAATAAATCAATTGGGCTGATCAAGATTTGGCAATGCATAAAATCTAAATTCTTTACTCTAAAAATTCATAGCCAAAAATTATAGCTTTACAATGAACTGCAGTTCCATTTTTTGCCCAATTAATGTAGATTTTAAAAAAATGCAAATTCTCTCTTTTACAACTTGACTACTATACTGTAATTAATACCCTTTTTTTTTATAATCACATCAATATATTCTAACTGTAAATTACAAAATATTATCATGCTATTTTGTATTATTTTACTTAAAAACATATATATTTCCCTTATTAGCAGTGCAGTCTCCTGTCATTACTTTTTTCCTGACTATGAATGGTTCATGCATCTAAAATGTTTTTATTTTTAAAGAATCTATATTGCTTACAAATTAAAAATTTAAATGACACTACAAGAAACTTAATCCATTGTGCATATAAATAAGTCTTTAAGTAAGCATGTTTAATAATATATTTATATATATATTTTTAAATCTAAAGTAGAACATTCTGCAGTTTTGCAAGTTATGCATACTAAACCAATGCAAATGCTCCCTGCGAAATGACAGAGAAAAGCTTACTCTTAAGCACAAGCACACACTTACACTAACAGCTCTGATCTTCCCAAGTGGAAGCACATCACGCCTAGAGACACTGCAATACCAGATCAAAGCAAGGAGTGGATAACAAAAGGTTCTATGCCAGCAACCTGTTACAAGAATCAATTTTATGTTCTTATGACATGACTGTTATTAAACTGATAAGAAAAGATTTCTTTTTAAAGAAAAATATACTTATTTATAGAGCAATATAAATATTATTAGTGGTATAATAGCAATCTACTGTTTATTACACTGTCTATTACATTGACATTTACAAAAATGCCAGGTTACATAATTTTTCAGCAAATCAGATTATATTAAAGACACATGTTCTGTAAATTTAAACTGTTAGAGGCAGATTTTTAAAGGAGCGTGCTACCCGGCACACACAAATGTACACCCGATTTTATAACATGCGCATGCTGCCACGCACATGTTATAAAATCCGGGGTCGGCGCGCACAAGGGGGTGCACACTTGTACACCTTGCACACACTGAGCCCTAGGGGAGGCCTGATGGCTTTCCCAGATCCCTCCGAGGCCGCTCCGATTTCAGAGTGGCCTCGGAGGGAACTTTCCTTTTGCTCCCCCCCAGCTTCCCCTCCCTTCCCCTATCTAACCCACCCCCCAGCACTACCTAATTCCACCCCCATCTTTGTTCTCTGTTATGCCTGCCTCGGTCAGGCATAACTTGTGCGTGCCGGCCAGCTGCCGGTGCCGGAGGACTCGAGTCTGCTCCTGGACTGCCCATGGATCGGCACCATGCCCATGACCCCGCACCTTTTTCAAAGCCCTCGGAACATACGCGCATCCCGGGGCTTGTGCGCGCCGCCGAGCCTATGCAAAATAAGCTCAGCGCACTCAGGGGACGTTTTCAGGGTTACACTCGTAACCCTTTGAAAATCTACCCCTTAGGGCAAGATTTTAAAACTTATGCACAAGCGTAGATTTGTGCATGCCGGGTTGCATGCACAAATCTACGCCCGGGGTCGGCATGCACAAGGGGGTGCACACTTGTGCACCTTGCGCTTGCTGAGCACTAGGGGAGCCCCGATGGCTTTCCCTGTTCCCTCCGAGGGAACTTTCCTTCTGCCCCCCCACCTTCCCCTCCCTTCCCCTTCCCCTCCCTAACCCACCCCCCAGCCCTATCTAAAACCCTCCTCACCATTGTTTGCGAAGTTGCACCTGCCTCCGGGCAGGCATAGGTTGCGCGCGCCGGCACTTGGCCGGCGCGCGAACTCCTGGAACAACCGCTGTGCCTGAAGCCTCAGTCCCACCCCCACAGCACCCCGCCCACTCCCCGCCCATTATTTCAAGCCCCATGACATAAGCATGTCCTGGGCCTAGCGCGCATTGCCGAGCCTATGCAAAATAGGCTCGGCGCATGCAGGGGCAGGTTTTCGGGGTTACGCGTGCAACCCTTTGAAAATCTACCCCTTAGGGCCAGATTTTAAAACTTATGTGCAGGTGTAGATTTGTGCACGCCGGGTTGCACGCACACATCTATGCCTGATTTTATAACATGTGCGCCCGTCGCCGTGCCTATGCAAAATAGGCTCGGCATGCGCAGGGACAGGTTTTCGGAGTTACGCGCATAACCCTTTGAAAATCTGCCCCTTAGTGTACAAATGTTCACTTATCATCATCCTTCTCAGGCATGCCAATACTGATGTAGTCACAAAGCAAGCTATGGATCAGCTTATGACAGACCTGGGGGTTACCACCTCCTTTATGAGTAAGAGGCAAATCCTAATGAATCAGAAAATGTCTTTGATACAAAATAGGAGATGATTCCCAAGCGTGCATCTTTAGGAATCAACCATACAGTATTGATTAGAAAATTTCATACATTCTTTTGATGTAGCCTTTGAAATCAGTGTTTATTGTTTTGGAAAGCCCTGTAAAAAAGGACACACCCAGATGAAAGGTAGTCTGTTACCTCCATGGACAGCACCTGTACCTGCTGAGAGCTATTGCATGCATACATATTTTTATGGGCAGACCACCTTGTATGGATATTCATGAAATGTCTTTGTGCTTCATGACTAGTCTTCTGGTTGCAATAGTATGCCACTCTGTGTTAGAAGTGGCTTCAGAAAATTTGCTCATTGGTTTTACAATATCTTTTACACACATCAGTTTGTAGATAATTTGGGCACTAGAAAATGGTGAAGCGGAATAGAAATAAACAAATGGTGATGATGGGTTTACCTAAATCCAGTGTAACATTATAATCTGGACTTCTTTATGAACTGTTCCACCTCATTGTAATAAGAAAGGGATGTGTAGTTGTAGTGCAGTGAAAGCTTCCACTTGTCTTATCCTAGTTTTCTCCAGGCTGAAAGGAAGAAGAACTGGAGAATGATGTACATATGTGTTCCTTGTTGTTGATCCTCAGTGTGATTCTACAGACAAACGATTGGTAAGTTTGATGCATCCCCTTTAGATATTTTTCTTCCTAAAGAATCTAGTCTCGATAATTCCTTCCAGGATGTCATGATCTAGCAGATTGGAATCAGGGCACACCCTAGCAGAAGTGACACAGGGCAGGACTGGAGTTGGCTTCTGCCTAACCAACCCCCTCCCATGAAAGTTGAGGTCTTGGGTTCTGGGGCCTGGTAGGACTTTACTTCTAGTGAACATCTTTTGAGGAATTCCTGAGGAGTCCTGGGCCGTACTGCGAAGAGGCTGGAAAAAATGTTCTCACACCCGTGGTTATTGCAATTGTGATAGGAGAGAAAATCAGCTGTTCTTGGGTAGCCATAGGATTTCTCTGCCTCGCAGTTGCCAAAGGAAATCTGTGGTCAGCTGTCCCAGGGAGAGAGGTGGCCCCGGAGTAAGTGCGGACAGTGCATTGCTTCTTCAAGTCGGTGGCAGTGAAAGGCCAACTGGAGAGTGAAAGTGGAGACACCAATGACCTTGGGAGAATCATAGCAGCATCGACACTCTTAGTTTGAGCAGGGACAGGTGAAAAAGTGCCTGGTATCGGCCGAGTATGTGGGCCACCCTGGAAGTGACCTCGTGAAATACTTCTGGTTCATGGCTAGATGGGGGAATTTTTAAAACTTAATAAAATTGAAACCAAGCAGCAAAATAAAAAAAAAGCCTGATTCAGGGTGGGGAAAGCCAGCAGATGTCCCCACTGTAATTTCAAGGCTCTGGATGATTTTCAAATCAAGCATTGATATTTTCCTAGACAGATTCTGCCTGCCTGATTTTGGGGCTCGATTCAACTCTCCTCTTCGACTCCCAGGAGGATAGCGCAAAGCAGCCACAAGTGTGGCACAGCTATGGGAGAGGCAGAGGAGGAGGAGAGTCCAACCGAGACCCAAAAATAGACAGGTGATTGGAGCGCTGCCAGGCTGCCACCGCTGATTGGCCCCTGGCCTTGCCTGACCAGGTTTTACAGTGTCTGGTTAACCTTGTAACTGGACACTGTACAACAGGCTGCAAAACCGGGCTGTCCAGTCAAAAACAGGACAGTTGTTCACCCTAGGTCTTTATTGGCAGTCATGGGGAAGAAAGAGAAGCTTCATTATCCTTACCCTACATTTTTAAAAGGGTTTTGTGGGGTTTCAGGAGTTTTAATCTAAAGATTTTGAGAACTAGGGAAGAGACCAAAAATAGTATCAAAATAAGGAAATTCAGGGACAAAATGCCTTTGAGCCCCAAAGGGAGAATTGGGAAACCCTCTATTCTAGCTAGCACAGAGTAGAAACCTGCTGAGCAGGCGTTATGCTTTGAGGAACCCAAAATGTTGACAGAAAAGCAGAAAATACTGCTTTTCTGTACTTCCTCTGACTTAATATCATAGCAATATTAAGTTGGAGGAACAGAAAAAGGAGAATGTTTAAGAAAAAAAAAATATTTTTTTTTTACAGTTTCCTAGCTGTGCACAGGTTAGGAAAAGGGACGTTCATAAAATTGATAGCCACCTGACCTGGACACCAGCTGCTGAGGAGGTGCTAGGGACATACAATTTCTGCTAGTGCCTTCTTTTTACTGTAGCAGCCCATTTACATATTACACCGGGTGCCCCAGAGAGGTCAATTGACGCACGTTAAGAGAGTGGGTGCTCCATCATGTACACCCATTTTCCATGCACCAATATTGCACTGGCCTGCTTGTACAGTTTCTGTCAGCGCCTGTGCAAATGAGATAGCCTTGCCATTTTGTGAGTCAGTGCTGAAGGATCACTGTGAAAAGGCCTGTGGAATTATACATATGAGTTTCCCACTAATAGAAAAATTCATATCCCATCCCGTCTCAAATTATGCTAAAATTCAAAAATATATCTCCCTATAACTCTATACAAAGAAGGGGCATGTCCATGGGTTAAAAGTAGGTTAGAACTGGTCCTAAAGCACTTCTGAGAACTATTGTTGCTGAGGTCATCATCAGAGCACTGATTTCACTGAAGGGTGGCAGTTGGATTAATTCAGGTTGGTGTGATCTAGTGAGATAACAGAAAGTGACAGACCTATTTTCTTCAGAGACTGTTCTGTATTATCAGACAACTGTAACAGTGAAGCACAGAGAGGATATATTATTATGTGAGAGAGTTTGTATGAATGTTTAGAACAAAGAATGTTAATTAATTGATTAAAAATAAGAAACTGATTCTGTATAGTCAGTTAATGGGTTAAAACTGTGATTGACACACAATATTAGAGGTCAGTCTTTTATGATACAAAGATTGAGTGAGACCAAGAGAGTGTGAGGTGTAACAGCTACATCGATAATATTTCCATTTTCACCATAGTGAAGACTGAGCTGGAGCCCTTGATTAAACATCTAATCTCTGTAAAGGTCAATATAAATAAAACTTCTCTAGCCAATAAAATAATAAAGGAAAGAATTATTTGGGAATAGAAGCTCAGTGGTTAATAAATAATTTTTCTATCTTGATCATCAAGAAAGCAGCGAAACCTAAGTAAACTTGAATGAAATTCCTGAACAAAGATGTAAGAGGCAGGTCATTCTGTATGAAATAACGTCCCAGCTTAAGCTAATGCCTGACTTCACAATGGTGCTAATCTGAGTAACTTAACTCGGACATATCTGACTATAAATGATAAAAGTCAGAGATTAATCAGGTTCAAGATATCACTGCTGGAACACGTTTGGTGTTCATATGGAAGGCAATCCAAAGCTGACAGTAGTTACCAAATCAGTATCTGCTAGAGATGTGCTTCAGGCAAAAATTTCATGTCGGGCTTCGTTTCGGCCCCCCCTCCCCCCCGTGGGAATTTCATTTTTCCCGCGGTTCATGGTTTTGTTTTGGGGGGCCCTGATTTTTGGGTTAGTGTGTACTATCGGGAGTTAGCGCGCACTAACTGAAAAATGAATTTATTCCGAAATTTCGGAAAAAATTAAATCGTTTTTCGGTTCTCATGAACCATTCTGAATTAGTCAAATTCATTGACATTGCCTAATTCGGGAAAAGCGATTGCACCTCCTTAGTATCTGCTGACCATAAAGAACACAAGCAGATAAGAGAGAAGTTGACAGCAGAATTCTGCTTACAATAGAACTCCTGTGAAAAATAGGTACAACCTAAGATACAGAATAATAGGATATTACCCCTGAAAATAGAAGGGAGTGATTGTGATGGAAAGTGTCCAGAGTAAAAACGTGTGTGTGCAAGTTTTTTTGTATTCACACTCAGTACTATGACAAATTCCTCTGTGCTAGCTAGAGTGGATAAATTGAATTATCATTTATTTTCTTACAACTAGCTAGCTAAGACTCAAGGAGACATCTTGGACAAACACTGAGGGAACACTTATAGCACACACTCAAAAGAGAGTCAGGGTTAGAAGAATGCTCTGTTATTTAATTTAAAGAATAGAAAGGTTCCTTCTGGATCCAAAGACAACACATTTTGATCAGGAGATAACACACTCAATCTAGGTCGGACATAAAACTATAGGGAGCGACACCCGAGTCCCTCTAGCCACTTAAGTTATGTCTACTAACAGCGTTATGCAAACTACGCCCACTAGCCATGGCAGAGCAGACAAAGTACTCTTCTTCAGACTGGACTCAGCTAAGTCTACATACTCTAAAGTCCAGATAAACTGCAATATTAACAGCTTCAAAGAGAGAGAGAGAAAAGGAAAAGAGAGTGGCACATTTAAAAGGACACGTATATGTAACCGAGTTAAGAGAGTAGAATAAAACATATGCTTCAGGAAACTCAGATCTCACAGAGACTAGTAAATACACATAAAGAGCTTATGTGCGCATTCAGAAGTAGATAGACAAGAGAAAACATACATTTTGTTTATTTACAATACCTGCAACCTTGATTTGTATTCTGATCCTGCTGCATCTGAAAAACAGACCTACCTTTCTTACAAAGAAATAGTGGTTAGTGGTTTAGTTACAGGAGAAACATAACAGGATATTGGGAAATTACACTTATAAATGTTGGGGAAACTGGTTCTCTCTGGATAATTGTTAACTGTAAAAAGAAAACAGAAATTGAGTTAATGGTGAAAATTTCATAGTGTGCTGAGAAAATATTCGTTACTTGCTTTGCTCTATTTTAAAGTTGTGATAATAAATTGAAAATGTGTTATGCTTGCCAGGTTGTGCCAATTCCCCTTCAGCCCAGGGGTCCACTTCCACAACAGATTGCAGACGCCATGGACCCGGTGGTAACCTCAGGCCTCCAGGCCATTCCAGGACCAGCACAGAGGATCCAGGAGCAGCAGTAGTTCTCAAGCTCCTGGCAGACTCTATGGAGTCACTCACTACCCACCTGGATGCTGCAGCAATGTCTGCTGTTTCTTCAGCTGTTGCAGCAGCCGCAGCACCTCCAGCCATCTCTGCTCCCCCATGATCCACCTACCAGCTCTGTTCTGGTATGCAGGGGACCCAAAACAGTGCTAAGGGTTCCTGAACCAATGCTTTAAGCACTTTTTTCTTCAGCTGTTACTGTTCCCCATTGACATAGTCAAGACCACCTTTGTGCTCTTCTTATTAGATGGGAAGGCCTTGGCCTGGGCCTCCCCATTATGGAGATCCTCTTCTTCAGGATCTGCAACATTTCATTAAGGACTTCAAACTTGTCTGTGACTAACCCGGCCAGCTGGCCACAGTGGGCTCGGATCTCCTTCATCCAGGACCCTGATGGACTTCGCAGTTGAATATTGGATGATGGATATGGAACTGAACTGGGGAAAGGACAGTCTTTGTAGTATTTTCATGGAAGGGCTGTCTTCATGGATCAAGGATGATCTATCCACCCATGAGCTCCCAGAGTCCCTGAATGGCCTTATAGATTTGGCCTGGAGAATCGACCACTGCCTTCAGCAACAGGCATGGGGATCTCTGCCCTCCATGCAGATCATTCACACTAGCCCCCCCATTGTCAGTGTCCTCTCTCTCCACCACCAACCTCAACCCCAGTCCCAGCTCACTTGGAACAGCTGATGCAACTTGGTCACGGGTTCTTCACCCCCAAAGAGAGACTTCACAGATGTCAGTTGGGGATCTGTTTCTATTTCACCAAGACCAGGCACCAGCTTGCATGATGCCCACAGAGGCTTGGAAACTACCAAGCCTAGAATCTAGTGTGGATGTGATCCTAGGCTTCACAACTCCAGTCCTCCACTGTCACTCCCAGTGACCATCGTGGTAGAAAACCAGGAGTTTCCCACATTAGCCTTGATTGACTTGACTTTATAATGAAAACCCTTGTTGATCACTTGCACCTTCCTGCCCCAGAAGACAACCCTTGTCATTTCATCCATTCATGGGGATCCTCTGCCCAGTCGGATCACTCTTGCTACAGCACCCCTCTGCGTGCACAAGGCATACTGCATGTAGAAGACATAGTTCTCGACGTTATTGGTAAAGCAGTATACCCCATGGTGCTGGGACTTCCATGGCTATAACTCCACTTTCTGCAGTTTTATTTGGGCTCCACCACAGCTGTCCATCTAAAGCCCTCATTGTCATGACTCTTACCAGCAACAAATAGAACCACCCCTCCTGTAGGGAGATATCTCATGTTTTACCACTGATTCACTAATTATGAATTATAATAGCCATGTACAGGCCAAATTCTGATAGGCCCCAAAAAGGCACTGTCACAGCAAGAAAGACTTTTATCCAGGTGAATTAAAACTGCACTGTCTCAGTGGAAAATGAAGAACTTTTGTCGTGTTACACTAAAGGATACCTTATCAGATCTTCCTGTTTGTATGTTCCTGAGTCAACAGCTTAAGTCCATAAGCAAGTTTCAGGGATGAGCCAAGGTGAGTGCATAGGTCAGAGAAAAATGATGATACTGACAAAGACAGCTTGACATACAGACATGACAGTTCTTCCACCAAAAGAAATGGGGAGGGGGAACAAGACCTGCAATGAGGCAAAAGACCTTCCACACACTACAAGGTTATGCATGAGAATATGCATATTCATCAGCTGGGAAGTGTAAGACAGGGGGGCAAGGAAGAGTAAAGGAGGGCACAAACCCCGAACACAAACCCTGGGAGAAAACCCAGAGAGTAGATCCTGAGAGTGACCCTGAAACCTGTGCTGAAGCATCCCTGAAGGTGAAAGGGGGCCAGTAGTAGACCAGCACTTCCTACTATCGAGAAGGGAGAAGACTAGGTGTGGCCTGAAGATTGGAGAGATGAGCTGCCTACTCAGGTGCAGAGAGTAGGATGGAGTCTGAGACAGTGAGGGGCAAGAGCAAGTCCAGACAGCCGACAAGTACAGAACCAGAAGCAAGTCTTCCAGGACCACCTGCCCGCTCTGCCAGTACCAAACCCAGGAAGCAAGCCTCTCCCCTGCCCACATTCTCCAGCCCTCTGGTTGTAACCTGCTTCAGAGGTAAACAGAGATATCACCTGAAGCCTAGACCAAGGGTAAGTTAGCCATAAGTATGAAAATAATAAACAAACTAAGGTTTATGGTATGTGGGAAATCACCCATGGTACAGAACTTTCTTTAGGGAAAACTGATGCTTAGTGACTAGGATGTTAGAGATAGGAATGGTTGTTATTTTCAAAAAACTAAACCCTACCAAATCTGATAAATAAAAGTCTATTTCTGGGGAAAATACACATTGTCTTTTTACTGATTTAGGGTCACAAGTAAGGTGGGAGATCAGCTGGCAGAGTCTTGTAGCAGATAGACCCCTGCACCCCTGCTCCTACTTACACTCCATTTTCCTATAGCTGTCACCTTAGTGGGGTTGCCTCCACCGTACATTGACTACGTGGACATCTTCTCCAAAAAGGAGGCTGAGACTCTGCCCACTGACTGGCTGTATAACTGTGCCATTGAGCTGTTTCCTAACTCTGAAACTCCTTAAGAACATAAGAACATAAGAAAATGCCATACTGGGTCAGACCAAGGGTCCATCAAGCCCAGCATCCTGTTTCCAACAGTGGCCAATCCAGGCTATAAGAACCTGGCAAGTACCCAAAAACTAAGTCTATTCCATGTAACCATTGCTAATGGCAGTGGCTATTCTCTAAGTGAACTTAATAGCAGGTAATGGACTTCTCCTCCAAGAACTTATCCAATCCTTTTTTAAACACAGCTATACTAACTGCACGAACCACATTCTCTGGCAACAAATTCCAGAGTTTAATTGTGTGTTGAGTAAAAAAGAACTTTCTCCGATTAGTTTTAAATGTGCCCCATGCTAACTTCATGGAGTGTCCCCTAGTCCTTCTACTATCCGAAAGAGTAAATAACCGATTCACATCTACCCGTTCTAGACCTCTCATGATTTTAAACACCTCTATCATATCCCCCCTCAGTCGTCTCTTCTCCAAGCTGAAAAGTCCTAACCTCTTTAGTCTTTCCTCATAGGGGAGTTGTTCCATTCCCCTTATCATTTTGGTAGCCCTTCTCTGTACCTTCTCCATCGCAATTATATCTTTTTTGAGATGCGGCGACCAGAATTGTACACAGTATTCAAGGTGCGGTCTCACCATGGAGCGATACAGAGGCATTATGACATTTTCCGTTTTATTCATCATTCCTTTTCTAATAATTCCCAACATTCTGTTTGCTTTTTTGACTGCCGCAGCACACTGAACCGACGATTTCAATGTGTTATCCACTATGACACCTAGATCTCTTTCTTGGGTTGTAGCACCTAATATGGAACCCAACATCGTGTAATTATAGCATGGGTTATTTTTCCCTATATGCATCACCTTGCACTTATCCACATTAAATTTCATCTGCCATTTGGATGCCCAATTTTCCAGTCTCACAAGGTCTTCCTGCAATTTATCACAATCTGCTTGTGATTTAACTACTCTGCACAATTTTGTGTCATCTGCAAATTTGATTATCTCACTCGTCGTATTTCTTTCCAGATCATTTATAAATATATTGAACAGTAAGGGTCCCAATACAGATCCCTGAGGCACTCCACTGTCCACTCCCTTCCACTGAGAAAATTGCCCATTTAATCCTACTCTCTGTTTCCTGTCTTTTAGCCAGTTTGCAATCCACGAAAGGACATCGCCACCTATCCCATGACTTTTTACTTTTCCTAGAAGCCTCTCATGAGGAACTTTGTCAAACGCCTTCTGAAAATCCAAGTATACTATATCTACCGGTTCACCTTTATCCACATGTTTATTAACTCCTTCAAAAAAGTGAAGCAGATTTGTGAGGCAAGACTTGCCCTGGGTAAAGCCATGCTGACTTTGTTGCATTAAACCATGTCTTTCTATATGTTCTGTGATTTTGATGTTTAGAACACTTTCCACTATTTTTCCTGGCACTGAAGTCAGGCTAACCGGTCTGTAGTTTCCCGGATCGCCCCTGGAGCCCTTGTGGCAGGGTGTACCTGCTATCTGTCCCAAAGACACAAGCAATGATGGAATATATCAAGGAGAACCTCAACTGGGGTTTCATTCAGCCCACTACCTCCTCAGCTAGGGTTGGCTTCTTTTTCATCTCCAAGAAAGATGGCACCCTACGCCCCTGCATCAATTACAGAGGGCTAAATGCAAATACAAAGAAAGATCTGTAAACTTTAACGCTTATTGTTGAGTTATTTGACCATCCCAAAGGATCAAAAGTCTTCACTAAGCTGGACCTCCACGGTGCCTATAACTTAATCTGGATTCAGCCTGGAGATGAGTGGAAGATGGCATTCAATACACGAGATGGACACCATGAATACCTCATAATGCTTTTTGGTGTTGCGTACGTCGGTCTCAGATGGCTTCAACCTCTGTACCTCACCTTTCTTCCTTCTCTCTCCTCAAGTCTTGGGAAGATGGCTGCTACCGCATCTTCATGCCACTCTCTCCGATGTTCCCTGTTCGGCAATGGCGACGGTATTCGCCATGATTTTCCTGAGGGCTTCCTAGGGTGCACATGTGCACGCCACTCATGTCTTTATCCACGTCACGGCGGGAACCTCGGGGGCATCCCCTCTGAGTGACATCATCACATCCTGGTATTTAGCCTGCCCTTCGTTTGCTAACAAACTGAGTTAGCAAGGATTGGATTGCCTCTGTCTAAGCTGCTCTGATGCTTCCCAGCTGCCGCAGGAAACTCTCTCTGCCCTTCGGGGTATTTCTTCACTAACCTGGGTACCCGCTCCTCGGGGGCCCTTCTGCTCTATTTCAGGTACCTATCTTGGGACACTGGGTACTCACTCCTTGAGGGCCTGCTCTCCCTAATCTGGTACCTGCCACTGAACAACTTCTGCTTGCCAGGACCTTCAACAATACTTTCTGCTTC
This sequence comes from Rhinatrema bivittatum, assembly GCF_901001135.1. Taxonomy (NCBI): domain Eukaryota; kingdom Metazoa; phylum Chordata; class Amphibia; order Gymnophiona; family Rhinatrematidae; genus Rhinatrema; species Rhinatrema bivittatum. The sequence goes on from NC_042616.1 coordinate 702,351,800, forward strand.
AGTGAACACTAACCCTTTCAGTCTGTCCCACCTTCAGTTTCAGCACTGTGTCTACATCCAGGACCAGTCCCTGCTACGCTGCACTGCTTATCACCTACTCAAATGTGAGTCTGGTCTCCTTTGCTGAGGACCCCTGAACTATGTCTGCTGGGTTACCTTCACTGCTGCCCACTCCCCGGGCAGTACCATCGAGCTGTATAATAAATACAACTTCTCTGTGTCTGTGTGTATAGAGTCTAGCCTAGTACTGCGGTTCCTCACAGGGCTCCTCCCCGTGGGAGTGACCATCACCGCAGTACCCAAGAATCCACTCCAACACCTCATAACCATAACATTTGGGTTAAGTAACGTACCTGCAGTATTTCAGAAAATGAGAAATCTTCAGAGACCTTCTCTAAGTTTGTGTTGTTGTTTATCTTGATGACATCCTCATTTCCTTTAAAGACCTTGACTCACACTGCCGGGATATATATCTAGTCCTCAGAGACTGTGAGACAACAGCTGTACGCAAAGCTTGAAAAGTATCTTTTCGAAAAAGAGAGTCTCCCCTTCCTGGGATACATTGTGTCTAGCAAGGGCTTTCACATGGACCCAGATATGATCGAAAGTATCCAAGACTAGCTGAAACCCACTGGCCTACAAGCCCTGCAAAGATTCTTAGGCTTCGCCAACTATTGCCGGCACTTCATTCCCAACTACTCTAAGATAACAACCCCCCTCACAGCTCTCATCTGCAAGTGAGCAAACACTAAAGTATGGACTCCAGAAGCCATCACCGCCTTCCAAGAGTTGATGCACACCTTCCTACAAAAGCTCTGTCACCACCATCAATCCCACTCAACACATCATAGTCAAAGTAGACACATCCACTCTGGGATTAGGGGCAATCTTGAGTCAACACTTAGATAAGAGCATTCTCCATCCACACTCCTCATTTTTTTTTTAATTCTCTCCTGTGGAGTGCAACTATGGGATTGGTAACAGATAACTGTGGGCTGTTAAGCTTGCACTCGAGGAGTGGTGTCTCTGGCTCGAAGGAGCTCATCATCGCATTACCATTTACAGTGATCATAAAAACTTGGAACATCTCCACCATACACAATGGTTGAATGCTCACTAGGCCCACTGTTTGATATTTTTGCATGCTTTGATTTTGTATTAAGATACCGACCAGCCAACAAGAACATTTGAGCTGTCACCCTATCCCAGTCCTTTCAGAGCCTCCCAGACATATTATTGACCCTGCCCAGATTCCTCTGGCCACCACCATGACTATCTCACCAGGAAAAATGGTTGTTCCACGCAAACTCTGAGAAAAAGTGTTAAAGTGATTCCACAACTCCCATGTCACAGGTCACCCTGGATGGCCCAAACTCTTGTTATGATCCAGCAATACTATTGGTGGCCCCACGTGCAAAGAGAGAGAGAGTGATGAAAGGTGAAAAAAGAGTTGATTTCTACAATGATACTCTCTACCTAGTTTGATATTTATCGCAAATCCCGTATCGGGAAAAATACACACCATATCACCAGGAAAAAAGATGTTGCTATTTCCAGCATTAAATCCCATGATAGCATGTTTACGCTATCGCACGCAACATTAAACACCCCTCATTTTCATAAACTCCAACCAAATTCCTCCCTTTTGACAAAATTTTGAAAATTTGATAACGCATCTCATGATGCATTATTTATTGCATGCATTATGGTGTTATCACAGGTATTAGGGCCCTGCAACAAGGCCTTAATGCAATTTGATGAATGACTGCTTAGATTGGAAGTGAATAAATTATATACATATTATATACTTTGGATCTAAGGTGACCCTCACTACCTCATGGCCGTGTGACCTATTATTTTCTTTTCTTTTCTCATTGCTTTTACTATCTTTTCTTCTCTCTTCCTCTTCCACTTATTATTGCTATTATGATTGTATTATCATTATTAAGATTATGATTTCTATTATTTATTTTCCATTATTATATTCATTTTATTATAATTATTCACCAGTATTATTATTTCATTATTTCATTATTCCATTTATTATTGCTATATTGACAAGGCTATGGCTTATGTCATCTAGTCAAGGCTTGCGCAGTTAGTGCTCCCTTGACAGCCCCTCCCTGTCTAAAAAGAAGGGAAAATATAGGGAATGTCCCAATTCTTGCTAACAGGACAAGTAGCTAGGATGGACCCTCTGATTTCAATAAAAATGGACTTAGCCAAATGTCAATGTACAGCCAAATGCAGGCATGGAAGAGCCTGCACATTGCTGTATATATGACTAAGCTTGTGCAGATTTATGGCTCCCGCCCCCCCCCCCCCCCCCCCAGATGAGCTGGAGTCAAATGGGGCCAAGGAAAGCATATGGACAAATGGTACGGTATGAATCTACACACGAGTAAACACAGTAGAAACATGTTTTATGGCTCCTAGTCTCCATCTGGGAACAGGGCTTATCAATTTACTGTCAGAAGTGAATAACTAACAGTCATTAAGCTGACCACTTGCTGAACTGTGCCAGTAAACAAAGAGCTGGCAAAAGAGTGGGAAAATCAATTAACTAAAAGCCTTAATTATGCAATCACCTGACTATGCATGGAGCTGATGAATTATGCATAGGTCAGCCCTTAAAAGCAGCAGGTGTACAAGTCTTCAGGATCCTCATCGTCATTAGCTGATCATTACCCATGAAGAGAAAGACACCAAGTACTGTCAACCATCCTTGGCAGAGCTCCACATACCTGCTGCAGAGAGAAATGATTCCCTCCAAGAGGTCCCACAGTATACGAACTAGGCACATCTTGCTGCCAGATAGTAAAAGGGGAAACCCTTCACAGCTCTGGATGCCCTTGCCCAGAAGACCAACCCACAGAGAGACAAGCCTGATAAAGATCCAGAGAGGGTCCTACTACAGGTCCCATGTGGTAAGAACTTTAACTTTTATTCCCTAAGCAGTAGGCCAAGAAGCTAGAAATTATTAACCCTTTACATGCAAGTCTTTGCCAGGTACAGTGATGCTCGCATCGATGAATTTAATCTGATAAGCACCAGATGTCAAGTATGCTTTTTGTAACTATTGTTTTTATTATTTTGTTTCCCTAATTGTCTGTGTTTCCCGATGATGTATTAAACGTAGCCTTGTGTAACTTAGCAATAAATAAGATTTTTTCAGACAAATACTTTGGTAATTCTTTAAGCAAATGGACAGAAGAGTTGCTTTTGAAATAAGGAGGTTTACACTTAAAGGGAGATGGAGTTGGAACTCATAGCTCATCTAACTAGAGCACAAAGCAGGGGCTTTGGCCTAAGCCCAAGTGTGTTGCAGGTACCTTCCTCTTGGCCTAGCCCATAGGCAGGGCATTGCCTAGGCAAAGCCCATGTCCCAATGTGAGAGCCAAAGCCTATGCCCAAGAGTGATGCTGGGGACCAAGCTTGGCACCAGGGCCTGATGTCTGGGCCTCAGCCTAGGCAAAGACTTGGCCCAGGCCTGATGCCAAGATCCAGTTCAGAGACCAGATCTCGATGCCTGGGCCTCAGTATTGACCCAGGCCTGACACCAGTGACTGACGCAGAGGCCAGGTCTAGACATATGGGCCTCAGCCTAGTCCAAGCCCCAGACTCAGGCCCAATGCCAGGGCCTGGTCCTGAGACCAGGTCCCAATGCTTTGGCCTCAGACTGTATCCAGGCCTGAAGCCAGCCCTACCTGGAGGCTGGGTCCAAAACCTGGACCCTGACCCAGGCCAATGCTCGATGCTGGGGCCTCAGCTTTGGCCTCAGCCCATGCCAAGATGCCATAGCCCTGGCCTCTGATACATCATCTTCTTCCTTCTTCTTTACAATGACACCATCTGATGGGGATGCACCTCCGCTCATTTTGACTGACATACAACAAAATGGTGGCCTCCGCTGAGGAGGAAGGCAGCAGAGATAATTAACTCCAGTGAGTCCTAGCAATGCCATCATTGTAAAAAAGAAGTAAGAAGAGGACATATTGGAGGACTGGGCACTGGACTTTGTCCTGGGCATAGGCCAAGTCCTCTGTGTTGGGTCTGGGCCTGGGTCAAGGCCCTGGCATTGAGACCCAGCCTCGATGCCAGGGCCATTATCAGCCATTATCTGGATGAGGTTGAGGCCACAGCATGCAGTCTACGCCATATGATGTTGGGCTTACGTGGAGGCGTTGTGACCAGACCTCTAAGCCTGGGTGTTGCATAGTAGAGACTTTGGACTGTGCCTAGACCTCGTTAACAGATTCCCATAGGATAAGTGGGGGCCTGGGAGGATCCTGGCCCTGCCATTTTTCCAGGTGAGGATAGGCCCCGTTTCTTTTTTTTAATGAATTTTAAGGTGTTTTTCTAAAATGATTATTTCATTTTGTAAACTAAAGAAAACAAAATAAAAATTAAACAAAATGAATTTCATGAAATAAAATCACCTCAATAATAAAATCAAATAATGAAACTAAATGTTTACCCTGTGTACCACTAAAAACCATTACCAATAAGGTATCACTAATGATCTGTAGCCATGTACCATGTGGAATATTAGTGTACAAAGATGTGATGTCTGCTGTGCCTACAAGCAATGGTTGTAGATGAACAGAATGAGACTGCAAAATTTAAATAAAATGGCAAGAGTCACATATATGACTGACGTTTTGGGACCAGTGGGTGCAGAAACGATTCCACTTATTTGGAAAATGGCTCTAAAATTGACCCTATACTGGAGGTGATCTATCATTCTGGAGGTGATATCAGAACTTTGTGGATCTTTGTAACAAGATAAAATCCGTGCATGTTATAAAATCTGGGGTCGGCACACGCAAGGGGGTGCACAATTGTGCACCTTGCGCTCTGAGCCCACTCCGAGCCACGCTGCCTTCCCCCATTCCCTCCAAGACCGCTCCGAAATCAGAGTGGCCTCGGAGGGAACTTCCCTACCCCCCGACCCCACCTTCCCTCCCCTTCCCCTACCTCCCCGCCTTTTCCCTCTACCTTTTCTTTTATCTGTATTTTATTCAAAACTTACTTCAGCCCTGGGGTTGAAGTAAGTTGCGCACGCCGGCCGACTTCCAGCACGTGATCCCAAGCAAAGCAGCAAATGGCCACTGTGCCTGAAGCCTCTGACCCCGCCCCCACCCCGCCCCTTCCCTCCCCTTTAGTAAAGCCCCGGGACTTACATGCATCCAGGGGCTTTACGCGCATCGCCGGGCCTTTTGAAAATAAGGCCGGTTACAAGCGTAAATCCTCTGGATTTACGTGCATAACCTTTTGAAAATCCGGCCCTATATATTGAATTGCTTGACTGGAAAATGTATTGGATAGCTGGGTAGGAGTGCTAGCAATGGGCCGGATTTTAATAGCTACACGCGGGTGTAGATATTTGCGCGCAACCCGGTACACACAAATCAATGCCCGATTTTATAACATGCATGCGCAGCCACGCACATGTTATAAAATCCGGGGTCAGCGCATGCAAGGGGCTGCACACTAGTGCACCTTGCACGTGCTGAGCCCTAGGGGAGCCCTGATGGCTTCCCCATTCCCTCTGGGCCCCTCCCTTCCCCTCCCTTCCCCTATCCTAACCTGCCCCCCAGTCCTACCTAAATCCCCCCACCTTCATTTTATAAGTTGCGCCTGCCTCCAGGGCAGGCGTAGGTTGCGCGCGCCGGCTTGACGGCTGGCCCGCGATCCCGGGCACAGCGGCAAATGGATGCTGTGCCTGGAGGATCCTAGCCACGCCCCTGCCCCTTTTTTCGAGCCCTAGGACATACGCGGGTCCTGGGTATTTATGCACAGCTGCCGGGCATTTTGAAAATAGGCCCGATGCGTGTAACCCTCCCTACGCATGTAAATCCACCTGGATTTACTGCGCGTAGGCTTTGAAAATCTGCCCCTATGTGATGTAGCCTATCACTCTCCTTAGTAAAAATAGTTTCCTATTTTATAATTGATGTATTGAAGTGTCATTAAAAGGGCAGAATATAAAAATCAAATCAAATGTATTGTTTTGTATTTTTTTTTATGAATGATGTAAACTGATTTGGGTCCCCTTTTGGGGAAAAAGACAGTATAGAAATAGAAGACAGAGGGGATAGTGGAGTTATTGCCAAGTTGCATATAGAAATTTATATGTATATCTACCCTAACGGGGCCACTCTCAAGTGGGCAAATAGGATGAGCCATTTTGGTCTTTCTCTGCCATCATTTACATTTACAATGTTATTATGCCATATAGCTTAAACACATAAAGGCAACAAAAGTTCTGGTTCTCCATGAATCAGTGCTGGCTGAGGTTGGATTTGATTGCAAATTCATGTTGCCTTAGGATAAGAGAACACTTTGATTTTTAACTTAGATCAGTTTCAAAGTCCTTGAATAAATATGTAATTATAAAATTATAAACTAAAATGCTGAAATATAATAGTCTAAAACTCTTCATTCATAATTAACTTTAATCCTAATTACTTATAGTTCCTGTATATGCAAATAAATGCAAATTTGCTGCTGAGTGGACTTTTCACACTGCATTGATACATAGATTAGGATTAAGGACACTAATATTGTGGCAAAGTGATACTCTGTAAAGCAAAAGTCCATCCCCATTTTCCAACCTTTCCTATAGCCTGTGATAGGAACTTGTACAGCTAGCCACAGAAGCAGAAAAATACCCAATACTCAAGAGGAAACTCTAAGATAAGCCAGCTATAAAGATAACCAAGATCTATTGTAACTCAAAATAAAATTTGTAAAGGGAAAATCATCCATTGCAGTTGGGTAGAGATGATATCTGTACCAGGCTAATAAATGTTTTAAGATGCAAGCTTTTAGGACTTCTTTCCTTAGGCAACGCTAAAGATCAAACCTCTCAAAAAGAAGAATCAACTCTTTTAGCTCAATTGTGAAGATGAAATGGAGCCAAACACTCCAGACAAATTGAATGAAAAAAAAATAGCATCAGATGAAGACAAATATCATTTTTGGCCTTTCTATAATTGTAATTTAAAAGCATAAATCATTCCATAAAACATATTGGACAGATAGAAAAGTTACTTCCAGGAAAATGAAAAGTAAGTCATTCAATTATTCAGCCTGCCTCACTCTGTAAGACAGACTAGAGAAAGAATGTGTAGCAAGTAGAAATCCAGAAAGTGTTTCCTGAGAGTAAGGATTAAAACACATTTCAGGACCATGGATAATGGATATGCAGTTTGCAATGCGAGTATCTGCATATCATGATAAAGAGATCTGAAGCTGAAACATCATTGTGGTATTTATGTCAGAAAAACAGTACTAATGAAACACACTTAGGGCCGGATATTAAAAGGGTTACATGCGCCGGGCCTATTTTCAAAAGGCCCGGTGACGCGCGTAAAGCCCCGGAACGCGTGTAAGTCCCGGGGCTTTACTAAAGGGGTGGGAAGCGGGCAGGGCATGGGCGGGGTGGTCCGGGGGTGGGGAAGGGGTGGGGTCAGAGGCTCCAGGCACAGCGGCCATTTGCTGCTGTGCTTGGGATTGTGCGCCGGCAGGCGCAAAAGGTAAGTTAAAAATTTTGGGGGAGGTTAGAGTAGGGCTAGGGGGAGGAAAGATTAGGGGAAGGGGTGAGAAGTAAGGTTAGGGGGAAGGGAATGGGGACGGCAGAGCGGCTCGGTGCGCGCAAGGTGCATAATTGTGTACCCCCTTTTGCGCGACCCCCGATTTTATAACATGCGCATGCATGTTATAAAATCAGGCGTAAATGTGCGTGTGCTTCTTTTTAAATCTACTCCATAATGATAATGTGAAATGAATGCAGTTACCATGGTTATTTAAAGTGACTCAGGAAAACAGAAACACAAGTGGTATTTAACATTTTCTGCCAGTTTTAAAAACTCCAAGGATCCGAAAAAAGTTTGAGAGAGACAGTGTTATGACATTAACAGAGAAATAGTGAAACGTGTGAGAGTGAAGTCAGCAAAAACCAACAAATAAAGGGGCTGAGGTACTAACCTGAGGGATTTTCCAAGGGTTATTGGTGATTTTGCATGCAGTATGAGGTAAATTTTAAAAGTCAGGTATGTGCCCAAAATCAGGGAGATGTGCATGCATGTAGGATAAGAGTGCATTAAGCAGATTTTAAAAATCGCCTACATGCGTGTGTATCTCCCATTGCACAAATATTTCAACCCAATTCAAAAAGGGGAGTGTTGTGGGTGTGGTTTGGACAGGGCATGTGCATTCCAAGTGGGACCAAGAGATGTGCATGCAAATACGCACCTGGGATCCAGTGCCGCACACATTTACTTCTGCTATGGTGGAGGTGTAACAAAAAAACCCCAGCCATTTCTGAGGGGTTTAAAGGGTCTGGGGTAACTGGGGAGCATGGAGGCTATTAAACCGGGGGGGGGGGGGGGGGGGGAGTTATTGAAGTACCTAGCACTACATTGGGCGAAGGTGGATGATCTGATGAAACTGGTCATGCCATTCATGCTTGCCGGTTATAAAATTCCCCCACTTGTGTGACTCATACCTGCATAGGTACGGCATAGCACATCCAGTTGCAAAATAGGGCACCGTGCATATGTGCACCCAGGCTATTTTCTAACATATGTGTGTATGTGTGCATTTGTTATAAAATAGCTGTGTCCCTTGGTGCGCACCGATGAGCACGCATCACTCTGCGACCATGCACCCTTTGAAAGTTACTATCTCTGTCTACAGAAGTAAATGAGCTCTGTCGAAAATCCATTCATGAAATGTTGCTTTGGGGACCAGCCAAACAAAGAGACTCAGTTATAGTTATTTTTTTGCATAAATTACATGCAAAAATAATTTTCGTGCAGCGGTGCTTGCAAAATTCTAAATTATTGAGCTGTTTCACATACTTTTGTATCACAACAGCTCATTAATTTTGAACTTAAATCGAGTTTAGCATATAGTGGACTATGCAGAAAAGTTTACTATTTGTGAGGTGACAAATCTTAACATTTATCGACAAATGGGTTTCACATGAAAAAAATGCACAAACGTTCATATTTTGTCATTTTTGCTTGTTGTGGGTCATTTTTGTGCATTTTTTCACAGAATGTTACATTTGCAAAACAAAATTCACATTAGTACAAAGGCCTTATAATCAGATAACACAAAAATAATGAACAGATTAAAACCAACACAAAGTAGAAAACATAAATAATGGCAATATCTTATATTCATGTAAATAATTTTGTCATCTTTACATTTCTAAAACTATTGGTCCTAATTTATTGGGAAATCTCAGTAGTTAAAAATGTTCAGTACACAATAGCATGTAATCTATATATTAATGCCCAAATTTTCAAAGGCCCGTGTATGTAAAATATGGGGTTTACGTGCGAGGGCCTTGTGCACGCATTTTAAAACTGGCCCGGCCACGGCCCGGCCTGGCCACGCGCGTAAACCCTGCTAGGCACACAAGTGCCGGGCCTCTCCAGGGGATGGGCCGGAACAGCGTCATTGTACGCTGTACCAGGTAAGTGCGTGCCAGCAGCCAGCCAGCGAGGGGAACTGGCTTCTGCTCCAGAGGAGCAATAAGTAGAAAAACAAAAAAATTGGAGTAGCTAGGTAGGTGTTAGGGGTCAGGGTGGAGAGGGTGGAGAGGGTGGAGAGGGGAAGGGGAAGGAAGGTTAGGCAGGGGATTTGGGAATGGATTGGGAAGGAATTAGGGGAAGCCCGATTGCATTGCTGCGCATATCAATGGAAAATTCTGCCCCCCCCCAGCAAGCACCGCCCACACATGCGCAAATACATGTATGCACTGGCATCTGATTTTATAACATGCATCCACCAGTGCATGCATGTTATAAAATCGGCGCATCCTTGTGTGTGCACTGGGAACCATGCACACATGGACGCACACATGCTTCTTTGAAAATCGACCTCTAAGTGTAGCAAAAGAATGTACTTCCCAAAGAGAAAGGTTGATGCAAATGTTCCTTGAGCAGTGCTTTTCAATAAAGTCACCCTCACACAGTCTGCATTTCAGAAGAATGCTTGCATCAGGGTCACAACATCCACATTCTGCTTTTAGTCAATTGCATTCATTCTTTTCTTCTTCTCTTTCAGTGAAAACCAGAAAGATGCCATGTCAACTTTTAATTTTCAGACTCTATCACATCATAGGAAGGATGCTCCTATCAACTATGCTTCAAGATAAAACCCTATAGTCCCAAGATTTCACATTATTTAAACATAAACTGGTGTATCAAGATTGAAAAGTCCTGCACATACCTAATATTATATCCCTGAAGAACACTATTACATGGTACATTTTTCATATTTAAAAAAAAATTGGGAACAATGATTATAGAAAGTTGAGGATGATAACATTGTTCACACCCAGTTTATGTATATGAGAGTATCCTTCATGTGACATCCATAATGTGATTTATTTATCATAAAGTATAGTACCAACATTTTGTTTTCGTTCCTCATTTTTTCTGTTGAGAAAATCTGCTTGTTTTTTTATTTTTAATAAATCAAGATAAATCAAGAATATGGTACAGTAAGCATGCAGTGAAATGAGGAACACACAATTGTTTTGTTAGGGAATAATTGAAAGAAGAAATATAAAAAATATGAAAATATTGTTTGTTATGGAATAATTGAAAGAAGAAATATGAAAATATGAAAAAGCTTGAAACTAAGAAGTCATTTTTTGAGTTAGCTGGGCAGAGCCCTGAGGTTTGAAAATTTATCTCACTCCTTGGGTAAATATTGTTTGAGCAAATTGGGAAGTGGTTCCACTTTGTCAGTAGAGTTTATTCCAAAGGAAATGGATGCCACCAACAGATTTCCTCAGGGTTCAGTCCTGGGTCCAGTTTTTTTAATTGTATTATTTATTTTTATAATGCTTTTATAACATTGTAATCCAATTTGGAGCTCTCTGGAGTAGTTATGTGAAATGTAAAATACGAACAAATAAATAAAATATATTGCAGAGAGCTAGTGGGAAAGATATGTTATTTTGCAGATGATATAAAGATCTGTAGTAGGGAGAATATTCCACATGAAGTAGAAAAAATAAGAAGAGACCTAAGAACACATGAAGAATGGTCACACATTTGGAAATTAAGATTTAATGCCATAAAGTGTAGAATCATGCATTTTGAATCAGAAATTCAAAAGAGTTGTATAAAATCAAAGTTAAAGTATTGATGTACAGCGATTCAAAGAGTGGTCTTGGGGCAATCATAGCTCAGGATCTCAGGGTAACAAGGCAGTGAGATAGAAAGAGATGAAAAAAAGACAAATGCTAAGGGCATATGGAATGGAGGGAGAGGTATTTCCAGTAGAAAAATAGAGGTAATAATGTCTTTTTACAGATCACCTCATTTGGGGCTAGATTCATCAAAGTATTGCATGCAATAGGGGTGTGTTTTATGGTAATAGCTGTTTATCACAATGAGCTTTGCATAGGTATTGCTGCAAAGTGGGTTAACTTTTTTGCACTTTGTGGTAATACTATAATTATTGCATTTTCTACCTGCAACCACTGAAGGGGGGGAGAGATTGAGAGAGACTCTCTATAAGGCCTGTCTAGTAGTTAGCTATTTATATCTCTATAGGAGGCCCACCTAGTAATTTGAGATGAGGTTTAGGTAGTAGTGTAGGGGTTAGGGGCCACTTTGACATGCAGAGTGAGATGTACGAACAGAACAATACACTCTTGTGAAGATTTGATGTCCTTCGGAGTGAGGAAACTCACACAAAGATGAGATTTGTACAATGTTCTCTCAACCTAGCTTGATGGACTCTCTACCTGGGCAGCATTTGCAATTTGCATCATGGGAATATCGCACAGCTTAACACCAATGAAAAAGTTGTAGTTATTTTTGGCATTAAAACTGTGTGATATGGCTTTGGAAAGCCAGCCCAATTTTACAGAAATCCCACCCCGACTCCTCCCCTTTTAAAAATTAGTATCGCACCATGCATTAAGATGTTTTTCGCATGCGAAACGCCTTAAAGCATGCGAAAAGGCCATAACACGACTTGGAAAATGACCCCCTTGGTGTATTGTCTAATTCTGAAAGCCATAACTCCAAAAGGATATAGAAAGAACAGAGGCTAACAAAATGGTTCAAAGCTTGATTCCAAAGCACTATGAAATTAGACTTAAATATGTATACCCTGGAAGAATGATGGGAAAGATGGGATTTGACAGAATCACTGAAATATCTCAAGGATAAAATAATGCACATGAAGCAAGCATTTCCTAGAACTGAGAGACCTTCGCTGACTGCCCATATCTTGAGGGGGTCAAATTCAAATTCATCATGCTGGTCTTCAAGTCAATTAAAGATGATGGCCCAAATTATATGAGAACAGCATTAGAAGATGAAAGGGAAGCGCAGAGAAACGATTCTCATATTGGTTTGTTCAATTGTTTTATAGGAGGACAACTCCATTTTGTTCATTAGCTTAAAATGAAAAAAAAATTGTATATTTGTTTTATTCATTTATGGGTCGATTTTCAAAAAAGTGTACATGCATCCATGTGCATGTGGCTCCTGACACGAGCACATGGATGTGCCAATTTTATAATATACGCACGCCGGCACGCACATGTTAGAAAATTGGATGGTTGCACATACATAGACACTGGATTTTAAAATCCGCGCTTGCATGTGCGAGCGGCGCATGCTTGGGGGGCAGAATTTTCCATTGGTACAAGCGGCGACGCAATCGGGCCTCCCCCAGTTCCCTCCCAGTCCGGTCCAATTAAGGAGCATACTGGGAGGGAACTTCCCTATCCCCCTGCCTAATATTCCTACCCCTCTCCACCCTGACCCCTCACACCTATGTTGCTACCCAAATTTTAAAAGTTTTTCTACTTACTGCTCCTGCAGAGCAGAAGCAAGTTACGTGAGCTAGCTGGCTGCTGGCGTGTGCTTCCCCGGCACAGCGTACAACGACGCTGTCCCAGCCCACACCAGCCCCTCCCCTCCCCGCTCAGACCCCGCTCCTGGCCCGTCCACCCCTGGAGAGGCCTGGCACTTGTGCGCATAGTGCAGTTTACGTGCTTGGCCAGGCCCGTTTTAAAATGTGTGCAGCGTGTAAACTCTGTATTTTACATGTGCCGGCCTTTGAAAATGTGGGCATCATTTTTTCCTATTAACTCTCTGGGGAAAGCACTGCAGCCTATTTTGACCTCCAAAATTGGGTTTTCTCATGAGTTCTAATAAAACTGGTGAGTTTTATTGGCATGCCTTCTTCTGTCAACAGACAGAACTAAATTAAACTATGCCAATATAGCACCAAAACTATGCCAATATAGCACCAAAAGTGGCATGAAAAAGCTAAGGCACTGTAAAGGGGTAAAAGAGTATCGGCAGAGGCAGGAGTTCTCCAAGGCACTGTCAGAAGAGCAAAGAAACTGGAAGAGGAGGAAAGGGCACCCCAAGGCTTCAAACGAGGGCACCAACAACAGTAGTATGAACCCTGGAAGGCAGCCTAAGAGTCAAAGTGCAACTAAGTGCGGCACACTCTTCTGGCCGCGGCCCTTTTCTGGCCCTTTTCTGGCCCTTTTCTGGCCGCGGCTCTTCATTCTACTATTTTGAATGAAGAGAGTTTGTATTTTTCAGATATGCAGGGCCTCTGAGTCATAAAATTTCCTAGCAGAAAAGTATTTGCAGAGATTAGTAAATACAAATAATTGGCTCCTCTGTGAAAAACAAAAACCCTAAAAAACTTAAGTCTTGAATTTGACTAAACAGAGCCAAAAAAAAGATCAATTTTGTAGCCTGTATGAACAATCACAGTACAGTAAAAGGAAAGGGAAGCATAAGAAAAATAAGAAGAAGGAAAGAAAAGAAGTGCAAGTATTTTTTTCTAGCTCCTGAGAGGAATATTCAAATTAAGGTTCTCGCTGTCTACCTGTCAGTCAAACAACTTAAGTCCACCCATTCCTATATGAACCTGGTACTTTGTCAATGAATGGAAGAAAACAAAAAGCAAAAAGAGGACAGAGATTTCAAAACCATAGTTATTGAATTACTGAGTCGCAGCTTACTGTTGATTGAGTATAGCCAGATAGAGAATAATTGCTTTATACATAGTAAAATTGCACAGATAGCTTGTAGGTTCGAAAGTGCTACAAGCTAATTTAATAAAGGAAACTCATAAAATTCAGGCTACCAAACACCATGGTTGCAAACTGCTCTTGGTCTTCGCATCTGCTTTACCACAGACGTAAAATGCTAGTGGACATGGCAAAGTATGCATGAGGATTCAAAATGGAATCCTGGCACAAACTTTCCCTTGCCTGTCCTTATCCTGTTCCTGGGGTTGCCTTTTTCAGCTGCAGCTACAAGTGTGTGCACTGTGAAAAATTTGCAAGCATAAACTTTTGCTTTGCTGGGTCCATGAATGCTGAATTAATACAGCTGTTTTTTTTATTTCCAATTCAATTGTAATTTAAACAGACTGAAATTTAATTATCTATGAAACGACATATAGGGGCAGATTTTATAACCTGCATGTGCCGTTGGATAAGGGCACGCGCAGTAATGCGCATAGGAGGTGGCACATATTTTGTATAGTGCCGTGCAGAGATGTGCGCACTATGCAAAATACGGGAATATATCGTCCGGAAATTGTTCACACTGGTTGGCGCTCGCAAATGCCCTTGTGCGCGCAACTGCACTTACACGCGCGAGTGCACATGTGCGCGTCTGTGCAATTGTGCGCGCGAGTGCAATTGTGCGTGCGTCCTGTGTGTGCGTGCTCGCGAGGGCGGGTCCGCATGTGCAGAGATTTTTTCCACAACATGGCGGCCAGGGGGCACAGGCAGCCCAATTTCACCACCAGGGATGTCGAACTGTTGGCGTCCCTGGTGGTGAGCAAGGAACATCGTCTGTTCCCAATAAGAGGGAGAAGAACCAACTTCCCCTGGTTAAGGAGGGCCTGGAGGCAGCTGCAGGCCCAGTTCAATTAGAGGGTTTCCCACCCACGTGGGGTAAGTGTACAGTAGGGATGTGAATCGTTTTTTGACGATTTAAAACAATCGTCAGATATATTTTAAATCGTCAAAAATAATTAGAGCAGCGATATAATAACAATTCCCCCGATTTATAGTCAAAAGATCGTAAATCGGGGGAGGGGGAGGGCGGGAAAACCGGCACCCTAAAGCCCACCCCAACCCTTTAAAATAAATCCCTCACCCTCCCGAAGCCCCCCAAAATGTTTTAAATTACCTGGGGTCCAGTGGGGGGGTCCCAACACGATCTCCCGCTCTCGGGCCTCGGCTGCGTTAAAAGAAATGGCGCCGGTGGCCCTTTGCCCTTACCATATGACAGGGCAAAGGTACCGCCGGCGCCATTTTGGTTCCTGTCACCCGACGTCACGAGTGCAGGAGATCGCTCCCGGACCCCCACTGGACCCCCAGGGACTTTTGGCCAGCTTGGGGGGGCCTCCTGACCCCCACAAGACTTGCCAAAAGTCCAGCAGGGGTCCGGGAGCGACCTCCTGCACGCGGGCCGTATTGCCAATATTCTTTGTCGACATAGTGAGGGCAAAAGTAGCGCCGGCCATATTGCCAATATTCAAAATGGCGCCGGCGCTACTTTTGCCCTCACTATGTCGACATAGTGAGGGCAAAAATAGCGTTGGCGCCATTTTGAATATTGGCAATACGGCCCGCGTGCAGGAGGTCGCTCCCGGACCCCCGCTGGACTGTTAAGGAGTACATATTCTAAGATATGGGACAGACAATTTTATGACATGCATGTGCATGTTGTAAAATGGTGGAGTAGGGACAGGCAAGGAGGTTGGACATTGTGCAACTACCGTGTGCGCAGGCACACTGCCTTCCCCCGTTCCCTCCCAGGCTGCTGGGAAATCTGACTGGCCTGGAAGGGACCTTCCCCCCCCCCTTCCCATTACTCCCTGGCCCCCTCCCCAGCCCTAAAGTAATCCCACAAACAATTGTTAATACCTGTTGTGTCTTCAGGCTCCCAGCGAGCATGCAATCCCTGCCACAGCAGCAAGTGGGTGCCCTGGAAGGATCCTTTCAACCTTATCTGGCCCCTACACCACCCAGACCTCACTCCTTTTTCAAGGGGCAGGGTGATAGGTGCATCTCAGCACCTTTTTACAATTTCCTGGGCAAGCATTACCCATTGAATATCCTGCCATTAAGAAATGTTCAATCATGAGTTTGCACATTCATGTATAGGTTAGTCTGATCTGTTGGTTTATTTTACAGGACCTGAAGAAGAAAGGCCAGGACCAGCTGCAGCGCTGAGATCAGCAGCAGCCGCTCCGGGGTGGGGGGGGAGGCAGATTATTCCCCCCCCCCCCCGGAGACACCACAGATGGAGGCCACCTCCTCGCGATGAGGCGCAGCCTGGGCCTCCCCCTAGCTCCCCCACCTGTAGGGTATCCTCCCCATTTTGCCCAGGGAGTTAGGAACACAGGAGCACCCAGGGGCCAGCCTTTGCTGGGCCAGGTAGGCAGGGGGGGCCCTCTCGTGCCTTGACGGCCCCCCTCACCGCAGCAACACAGAGGTTCATCATCAGGAGGATGGCCTCCCGATGAGCTTCTGACCCAACGTGAATTCCGGACGTTTGTGAGGGGGGTGCGTGGGGCACTGGGGGCCATCTATGCCTATGAAGAGAGGATGACCAGGACCACCCAGCAGATCCTCCGGGCTCTACGGCTGCTTGGCGCAGCTGTGAGAGTCCTGGGAGATTAGCTCCTGCAGTCCTGAGCTTCCTCTCTGGTCCCTGCCTCCCTAAATTTCCGGGATTTTTTTTTTTCTGTAAATAGTTTTCCTCCCTAGTTCTTACCATCCCATCCCTTTTTATTTTGTATATTGTATCCTCCCTGGTTTTTTGTAATTTCCTCCTTCAGTTATATTGTAAACCAGCATGATGTACCCACAAATGTCGATATATAAAAGCTAATAAACAAATAAATAAATATGTTTGTACATATTTTAAGGTTACAGTAACAAACAGTATAAAGATATTTTCTTTCCATACCTGTGTGTTCATTTGAAATGAGGGCCTGGTGTTGGGAGGAAGGGGGTGAAGGGGGTGAAGGGGGAGGGGTGTTTGGGAGGAAGGGGGGAGGGGGGAGGGGTGTTAGGGGGAGGGGGGAGGGGTGTTGGGAGGAAGGTGGTGAGGGGGTAAGGGGTGTTGGGAGGAAGGGGGAGAGGGGTGTAAGGAGGATGAAGGTGAGGGGTGAGGGGTGCTGGGAGGAAGGGGGTGAGGGGTGTTGGGAGGAAGGGGGAGAGGGGTGTTAGGAGGAAGGAGGTGAGGGGTGCTGGGAGGAAGGGGGTGAGGGGTTACATGAACAATGCAAGATATTGTCCAACGGTGAAGAAGCAACAACACACATGGAACCCAAGGTCCTCTGGCACAGTGACCATCCAGGAGTAAGAAAAACACCATCTCCAGCTACACATACATGCTACACATATAGGAATAGAACTGATGAGCAAACACCCTGCTGTTTACTAATTTATTCACAGTTGTGTGCAGCATGAAGCCACTCATGTCAGTTATACAGATTCATGTTCCATATAGGTTATCTCTACCTTTCAATAACTTCCCACATACCACACAGGAAGATGCCATCCGGATCGCAGATATTCTGCAGAGCTCCTACACTGGGAAGAGACAAGTTTACTACTACCAAACCAAACCTTGATGGTGAAACTCACATAGGCAGGTGAGAAGCAGAGAAGACATGGTTGAAATAGAAAGTCTTGGAGGGATCCCCTTTGGGAGCAAACACATACGTCTGCTACTCTGAGAAATTAACTCCAAACACAAGTTGAGCAGGCCAAAAATACATAATGCCAGTTTTGAGTATGTAAGTCACCATTCTTACCTACACATTTCACTGTGCTTCCTATATCAGCAGCAGTCAACACACCAGTATGTGCACATAGTTCTGAACACAGCAGGATCTTGATTGCAGGGGTCACAGAAAAGGTTAGCTCAATCAAGGAAAACTGCTAATCAACACCCTTTCCACACCCAGCAGGGCAATCAACCCCTCCTCAGAGTTTAACAGTGTTAGGTGATTAGTCTTAATTACCCATGGGGAAGTGAAACAGCCATAATTGCAATAGGCAGGCACATCTGAATTAAAGTTAATAAGGGCTATGCGCACATCTCCATTACAATCAATAGGAGTTGCGCGCACATCTCCATTAAAATCAATAGGCGACGCGCACAAATCATCCAGTGTGCACAAGTTCTGCATCAATTTTAATTGGTGGCGTGCATAAGTGTTATTCGCACAGATTGGAGCCACCTGTGCGCCTAATTTACGGGGGTGTGGTGGTGAAATGCGCAAATTAGCCTGCCTACAAAAGGATCCCTTCTCCACTCAATGACCAGCTTCACCATGTCTCAGGCACGTGCAGTTCAGATTCGTAAGCCCAACTTCTTACCAGAGGAGGTTGATATGCTTGCCCAGCATGTAATGTGGCACCAGGATCTGCTGTATGGTCCACAGTCTCGTACGGTGGGTGCATATAGGAAGGAGCAGATCTGGAAGCGGATCAGGCACGGTGTCAACTCTGTGTTCCACCACAACCGGAGTATTGGGGAACAGATGCACAAGTGGAGGGACCTGAGGAGACTTGTGAAGCGGAAGCTGGCCAGGAGGAATGCAGAGGGAGAAGGCAGCCTCATCAGCTTCTCTCTCTCTGAGCAGCTGATACTCAGCACCATCTCTGAGGCAGCTGTAGGTGGAGTTTGCCAGCTTGACACCATGCCTCATGTAGGGCAGGAAGGTGAGCAGAGTTTTACAATTTCTGACCCATGTACTGAAATCCATGTAGCACTTCTACATACCCTTGCTTTTCTCAAAATATGCAGCTACTACCTGTTTTCATGTACTGTATGGAAGCTAACATAGGTGACATCTCTATCTGGTGTGTGTTAAACCGTATAAGACACACAGGGGCCATTGTATTGTGAACTTTCATTATCGTAGGATTGCAGAAAGGGCAGATCTACATATGTATGTTCCAAGCCAGCACACAGGTCCCAAGTGCTACTGCTTTGGTCATATAAGCTCATTGAAAGTCTGCAGTGCTCTTTAATGTGTGTATGAATCAATGGTGGTTCATACACACATACAACCAATGGTGGTAATACAGCTCAGTTATTAAGGTGTTCCTTCAAAGACAGTATATAACTATCACTGGGGGAGGGTATTTGTTAGGGACAATGTGGGATGGCTGATTACTAGGGGTGTGCATTCGGTCCCTACGTATTGGCAATCCACAACGATTGTTGCCATATTCGTTGTATTCATGGGGAAGCGAAACGTATCACGATTCCCCACAAATACACAAATCTTCGCCAAATTATTCGGCCGCCTAAATAAATCAATTTAAACAAAGCCCCCACCCCCCAAGACTTAGCAAAACTCCCTGGTGGTCCAGTGGGGGGTCCGGGAGTCATCCCCTGCACTCTCACACCCTCGGTGTCGGTTTCATCCTGGCGCCGATAGCATTTGACCTTCTATGTCATAGGGGCTACTGGTGCCATTGGTCAGCCCCTGTTACATGGTAGGAGCACAAAATGGCGCCGATGGCCATGTGACAGGGGCTGACCAATAGCACCAGTAGCCCCTGTGACATAATAGGACTTCTCCTCCAAGAACTTATCTAATCCTTTTTTAAACACAGCTATACTAACTGAACTAACCACATCCTCTGGCAACAAATTCCAGAGTTTAATTGTGCGTTGAGTGACAAAGAACTTTCTCTGATTAGTTTTAAATGTGCCACATGCTAGCTTCATGGAGTGCCCCTAGTCTTTCTATTATCCGAAAGCGTAAATAACCGATTCACATCTACCCGTTCTAGACCTCTCATGATTTTAAACACCTCTATCATATCCCCCCTCAGCCGTCTCTTCTCCAAGCTAAAAAGGCCTAACCTCTTTAGTCTTTCCTCATAGGGGAGCTGTTCCATTCCCCTTATCATTTTGGTAGCTCTTCTCTGTACCTTCTCCATCGCAATTATATCTTTTTTTAGATGCGGCGACCAGAATTGTACACAGTATTCAAGGTGCGGTCTCATAATGGAGCGACACAGAGGCATTATGACATTTTCCGTTTTATTCACCATTCCCTTTCTAATAATTCCCAACATTCTGTTTGCTTTTTTGACTGCCACAGCACACTTGAACCGATCTCTTTCTTGGGTAGTAGCACCTAATATGGAACCTAACATTGTGTAACTATGGAATGGGTTATTTTTCCCTATATGCATCACCTTGCACTTACATTAAATTTCATCTGCCATTTTGATGCCCAATTTTCCAGTCTTACAAGGTCTTCCTGCAATTTATCACAATCTGCTTGTGATTTAACTACTCTGAACAATTTTGTATCATCTGCAAATTTGATTACCTCACTCATCGTATTTCTTTCCAGATCATTTATAAATATATTAAAAAGTAAGGGTCCTAATATAGATCCTTAAGGCACTCCACTGCCCACTCCCTTCCACTGAGAAAATAGTCCATTTAATCATACTCTCTGTTTCCTGTCCACTGAAGGTCCTATTGGACAAGCACTGTGTGATGTCCCATAAGGCCCCCCTGTGCCACATGGAATACCCCCAGGACTGTACAGCTGGGTTATGGCCTACTTAGAATGCATGGTCCATCCATGACAATACCACACCAGTATTATTGAGGTCATATAGCGCACCATGGATCCCATATGGCAGAATGTACATAAGACACCTATTGGCAGTGTGGTAATTTATGGATTTTTTTTAGGGGAGCCAGATGATGAGCAACCTGGACCTGCACCTAGACGACCCCAAAGGCTGTACCGTCATCTCTGGGTGATCTCTGACTTCTCGGAAGAGGAGGAGGGGGGAGCCCGTGAACCGCTGGGACAGCCTGCAGAGAAAGAGGAGCAGGAGTAGCGGCAGGGAGACTGAGGACACATTGGCTGATCTACTTCATGATCGCCCGCAGGACAGCAGTGCGTCTGACCAGCCCGAACCTGAACTGGCTGCCAGTCAGGCTGAGAGACTGCTATTGCAGCAGAGCACCGAGATCTTGGACGCTATCTCCAGCCTGCCTGATGTGGTGCATCAGGAAGCAGAGTCCCTCTGTGATACCATCAGGAAGGAATCACAAGTCCTCCGTGATACCATCAGGGAGGAAAGACAGGGGCTCCAGCAGGTGATCTGGGACCTTTGCTGGGCTACTGATGAACAAACTGAGGTGTGGAGGGAGATGCTGCATCGGTTGCCTCCTGCAGCCGCAGCCACCAGCGGCACCATGGCCTTTCATGGGGCCCTGGATGTATTACCTCCACCTTATGGGCCACCCTTCCCATGGATGGCACCTGCCCGTGCAGAAGAGCCTGCTGTGGGACAGCCACCTGCACCTCAGCCTGGTCTAGGCTATCCGTGGGTGGCATCCCCAGTCACGCCTGCGCCACCTGTCATGCTTCCACCAGCACCCACCACCAGAGCTGCTGCTGCTAGTGGCTGAACCTTCCTGCAGCCATGAACTGCCCCAACCTCCTGTGCCCTCTGAGGGTAGCGTCAGCAGTGGGAGGAGTCCACTGCGCAGGAGCTCCAGGTTGGGGCAGCCGAAGCTTCCTGAGGGCCGAAAGAGAGGACAGCCAAGGAAGTGAACTTTTACTGTATTTATCTTTTTTTTTATTTCTGTGCACTTTTGTGCATACATCCACTTTAAATACACACTTGTAAATAAATGGCTTTCTATGAGAGTGTTCCTTTGTTGTATAGCCTGCCTTTGACTCAAGCGATGGATTTCCGCCAATTCCTCCTGAGTCAGATGCTCTGCCTCCTCATTCTCTTCAGGGGCCTCCTCCTGCAAAGGGATGTGTCTGATAAGTGCAAGGTTATGTAGCATACAGCAGGCTAGAAAGATCTCACACACTTTAGGAGGGCTGTACAGAAGGCATCCTCCAGATCTTTTGAGACAGCGGAAGCGGGATTTCAGGATGCCAAAGGTTCTCTCTATGACAGCCCTGGTCTTACGATGTGCCCTGTTGTAGCGAGTCTCAGTGGCAGTTGCGGGGGAGGCAATGGGGATCATGAGCCAGGTTTTAAGTGGATAGCCTCTGTCACCTATAGTAGAAAACAGCAAATCAAGGTTACATTCCTTCTGTGCTTCATTGTGGCACAGCTCAGGGAGCAAGCAAACACAAGGTGTGCTGTGCCACCCTAAATAGAAGCCTACCAGACATATAGCTGGGAGGTATTATGTTAGAAGTCTGTAAGCTTATTACCTAGGAGCCAACCCCTAGTGATGTGTCCTTGGATTGTGATAGAATGCAGACGTTGTGACTGGATCCTGGAAAGCGGGCCACCACATTGATGATGATGCCCTTGGCACTGCACACCACTTGCATGTTTAGAGAGTGGAAACCCTTGCGGTTGCGGTAGGTGGCCTCATCTCCTCCCGATGCCCTTAGGGCCATGTGAGTGCAATCAATAGCTCCCAAGACTGAGGGGAAGCATGCAATTTGGTAAACCTCTCTCATTATTTCTTGCTGTTCCTCTCTTCTGAAGGGGAAGGAGATAAAGTGTTGTGTTTTTCGGAGCAAGGCAGCCAGGAACTGCTCCAGACTCCTTGATGTGGCAGACTGAGTGATTCTGGAAGTCACGCCAAGTGGTGTTTGGAAGGTGCCAGTAGCCAAAAAAGTCAGAGCATACCTTGATGTGTACGGGCAAGGCATGGCCCCTTTGGGTGATAGGTTGCAGGTCAGCCTCTAACATTTGGCAGAGGTACAGTATGGTCTCCTTATTAAATCGGAAATGGTGCATTACTTCCTCCTCAGACAGATCCAGAAATTGTGTGTGAGTCCTGTAAACTCTATGTAAAGGGTACCACCTCTGTCTCAGCATTCTCCTCCTCCTCTTCCTCTTTCTCTTCTGAGCCGTATAGATCGCAGGACCCATATTGCTATTATAAGCATGTGTAGAAACAGGAATAACCAAAGAATAGCTGTTGAGTTTATGAGCTCCGGAGGCAGTCAGCTACCATTATACACACATCAACAGTGCCTAGGGAAATCGTTTGCAGTTTCCCAGTTATCACCAGTTAGCCCCCCCACAACCTCCTCCTTCCACCTTCTGCCTTTCTCCAGAATGTAGGGTCCCTGAGTGATGAGAGGCAGCAGGTGTGGACACTTCACTAGTCGCTTACGCACACAGGCAGGCAGTAGTAAATATATGCACATGACAATGGCTGCGCTCGCCGGTGGATTTGTGCGCATCACTTATAAAATACGTCTTATGTGTGTAAGCCAGGTATGCGCCCCAAAACGCCCCTTTCTTATTCAAGTAAATTTGCATGCATAAATACCCCTATGCAAAATTCGAGTTATTCGCGCTCCTGCCACTTACGTGCATAAGTGTCGTTTTCTGCGCGCATAACCCTTTGAAAATCTGCCTCATATTGTTTTATCTGATATGTGTAGGATGATTTTAACCTAGGCAATTCATTTGTTATCTGGGCAAATCCCTTTGAAAATTGTCTTCTTCATTTGTATTCATTTCTTAATATTTTCGTTTAGATATTAAAAAGTTAAAACAATTCATGATATAAGGAGGTTACATTCTGGAAGGAAGCAGTTATTCACAGAGAGTCACAAGCACATGAGAGACTCAGCAGAATTGGTTGGGACAAAAATAGTATTGAATGTTAAAAGGCCTAAGACAGGTATGGCTGGGTCTTACTGTTAAGGTATGAGTAGGAAAGCTGTCAGAAAGAAAGCACATATAGTTTTTAACATTTCCTATTTTTATCATTTCCATGGGCAAACACAAGGGCTAGGTCAGTCTCCAAAAAATGCTCAGCTTTGGCAAGCTTCTACCCTCAAGTTCACGGCCGCATTGTCACTTACCCCATCGGATGTGTCCGATGAATTGGGTAATCGAAAAACTGACTGGCTGGATTTGGAGGTCTCTCTTAGCCCTGCATGTAGGACTTCTCTACTATTCCTGGCTTATGATGGTAAATTTCAGGAATGGATGCACAGTCTCATAAGGTCCTCCTTCAATTTCTCACAATCACGTCATTCATTAATCCCTTTTACAGATCATTTATTAATATATTAGAAAGCATTGATCCCAGTATAGATCCATAAGGCATGCCACTAATTATCTTGCTCCACTGAAAAAACCTACTCTGTTTCCTGTGTTCTAACCAGTCAGTAACCCATAATAGGACATTGCCTCTTATCCCATGACTTTTAATTTTCTCAGGAGCATCTCATGAGGAACTTTGTTAAACAATTCCAAAAATCCAAATACACTATAACTACTGACGCATCCTTATTCATATGTTTATTAACCCCTTCAGAAAAATGTAGCAGATTGGTAGCAGATTGGTAAGGCCCTTAGGTGAATCTATAATGTCCCATTATGCCATCTCTGTCTATATGTTCTATAATTTTGTTCTTTAATATAGTTTCTATGATTTTTTCCCAGCACTGATATCAAGCTCACCAGTCTATAGTTTCTCGGATTATCCCTGGAGCCCTTTTTAATGATTGGTGTTATATTAGGCCTCTTCCAATCTTTAGGTACAATAAACAATTTTAATGATAGGTTATAACTAACTAGTAAAAGATATAAAATTTAATTTTTCAGTTATTTCAGAAATCTTGGGTGTAAACCAATTGGACAGGTGATTTGCTACTCTTTAATTTGTCAGTTTGCCTTATTACATCTTCCAGGTTTACCATAATTTGTTTCAGTTCTGAATCATCACCATTAAATACCATTTCCAGGCTGGATATCTCCCCAACATTCTCCTCAGTAAATATTGAAACAAAGGATTCATTTAGAATTTCTACTATGGCCTTGTCTTTGCTAAGTGCCCCTTTCACTCCTAGATCATCTAATGGTCCAGCTGACTCTCTTACAGACTTCCTATTTTACATATAATTGAAAAAGATTTTAATTATGCACTTTTGCCTCTATGGCAAGATTTTTTTTTTAAATTCTCTTTTTGCCTGCCTTATCAATGTTTTGTATCTAATTTGCCAATACCTATGCTTTTTCCTATTTTCTTCATTTGGATCCTCTTTCCACTTTTTGAAAAAAAAGTTCTTTAGGCTATAATAGCCTCTTTCACTTCAACTTTTAACTATGCCAGCACTTATTTGACCTTCCTTCCATCTTTTTTAATGCATGGAATACATCTAGTCTGGACTTCCAAGATGGTATTTCTAAACAATTAAATAATTGCTCATGTTAAAACATGCATCTGGTCTTCTTTGCTAAAGCTAATTTCTATAACATTAAACATAAATGACAAAATTGCTATAAAACTTAAAAATCTGCAAGCAGAAAATCTTGTCAGGCTGGATACACCAATGATAAAGTAATACATTATTTTTTTTATTATAATTTAAACTGGAATTTATTTATTTATTATAAATACATTAGTTAGGGCCTGATTCACCAATAGTTTATTATATCAAAGGCACCAAATGACTGATAAGTGAAAACTATGATTTACTAAACATTTTTTTGTGCTATTAATATCATATTTCTCTTAATGTAATGGTGGCAACTTTAGTCTTTCTGAGAATGCCAGCCTCTAGAGCCCAAGAGTCTTTTAATAAAATAGGCTGTGTTTTTGTTATACATTATTCATTGGGTAAAAGACTGTTATAGGATTAGCAGTGTTACTCAGTTTGATGAATCCCATAATGTTAAAGGCTTTAACAACAGATCCATAAAAGCTTGTTCATAGAGAAGTCCACAGACTGGTAGATATATATGGACATTCCAGAGTTCAAATGGAGAATTAACGAGTCTGGGTCGATATACATTTGGAAGTAACTTATTAAACAAAAAAGTTCTGTTTCCTGCCTTGGAATAACATACAATGTAGATCTTTTTTCTTTGATCCAAATATGATAGTAACAAAATTTCTTATTAACTGGAAAAAGTAAATTGCATCTCCAGTTAGACCTGCTCTTGTTCTTAAGTTTGTCATGATAATGATGAATTCAAAATTCTTTTACCAATTTACTTGCTGTCAGAAGAGATGGGTTTAAGTAAATAATACTCTATGAGAAAGAAAGGAAAACCTGAAAAAGCAGACTTACTACAACTTAAAATTTTAAAGCTCTAGTATACAGAATTCATGAGCTGAATAAATGTTAGAATATTTGGAGAAATTCAGCCCATAGCATTTTTTCTTGTGCTTTAAAAAGTTATTCTGCTTTGTTTAGCAGCAGTGGTTCTCAACTTGTTTTCCATTGTGAGACACCTGATGGATGATTCTCATTTGCATCTCAAACTGCATAGTAGAATTAGTTGTACAAACAAAAATACTAAATATTATTTATTGTTTAAAATTAAAAGGGAAAGATCACATTCTCTTAATAGAATGTACTTTATTGTTTTACAATTGTTTACAATTGATTCATAAATGACTGCTACTTATATAAACATTTGAGATTAATCTCATGCAGTGTTCAATGTCTGAGTGTACTGGAGGGATGTCAGAATGATAAAAGTTCACATACTCTTGAAACCATGAAAATGAGGCAACCCTCAGAAACTGAGCTTCCTTAATTCTATGAAATCTGTTTATTAACCATTTATTTAAGTATTACCAGTCTCTCTCACACACACTGTTGCATGCACATAAGATCTCTCACACAGCTTTTTATAATTGTTTACTAATCCATTTTGTCTCACTCTCCCGGTACTCCTCTATCCCCAGCCTCCAGAATTGCTCAAACCCTCTGCTCATTGGTCCTCAAATGCCAGGGACCCCTTTTCTTGTTATCCTCCTCTTCTTTTCCCAGCAATCCTCCACCCCAACCACTCACTTTCCTTTATTCCACCTAGTGGTTTTAATGCCCACAGTGGTCTTTGAATCACCAAATCTCATTTTGATTCCCTGATGTTTCTCCAGCCCTTTGGTCATCACCAAGTTCCACCTCTGCATTGCAATAAAAAAGGAAGATAGAGTCGGTGTCCCATAGGCCAGAAGAAAAGGAATCAGTTATGTCCATCATCGGGGCTGGAAAAAAAGCAGATGTCAACAGTGTTCATCATTGATGATGGGTTTGTGGTGTATCTCCCCATCATCAAAGGAGTGCATGGGGAGATAGCTCTTCAGCTAACTTGAGTGTATGAAAGCAGGCAGTGAAAAGGGTGTACCATTTCTAAACATGCTCATGGTATCATCTTAACCATCTGTTTGGAAAACATCTTCAAGAATCTATCTTTTGAACTTCTGGAAGCCATACTGCTTACAAATGGAGATCAACTATTTTCTATTCAGGCGGCCCTCTCTCATGGTTCCTAGATCATCAAAAATTACTTACTTGAAGCTTCTTTTCTATCTAGTCTTGGGATGGTAAAAATAGATTTTGTGAAACATTTAAGTCATCTGGATTACAAAATCTTAACTGGCCTTCTGATTTATATTTTTGTTCATTTTGGGCTGGATTTTAAAAGCTCTACGTGCATAAATCCAGTGGATTTACGCACGTAGAGTGGCTTACACAAGCCGGGCTTATTTTATAAAGCCCTGGGATGCATCTAAGTCCCGGAGCTTTACTAAAGGGGCGGTCTGGGTGCAGGGTATGGGCGGCGAGGTCAGGGACAGGGTGTAGGTGGGGCCAGAGGCCTCCGACACAGTGGCCATTTGCTGCTGTGTTGCAGGATCACATGCCGGCAGGCACAAAAAGTGAGATATGAAATTGGGGGGGGGGGGGTTAGAGTAGGGCTGGGGGGAAAGGTTAGGGGAAGGGGTGGGAAGGTCAGTTTAGGGGGAGGGAACAGGGGAAGCCCACGGGTGTCAGCACATGCAAGGTGCACTATTTTGCACCCCTTTGCGTGCGCCGACCCCTGATTTTATAACATGTGTACGCCTGTGCACACATGTTATAAAATCAGTCGTACATGTCAGCACACCGGGTAGCGCACACACATGTACGCCTGTGCGTAGGTCTTAAAATCTACCCCTTTATTTATATTTAGGTCACACCTTTTATTTGGTAGCTCAAGGTGAGTTACATTACAAGTACTGAAGATATTTTTCTGCCCTAGGGAGATTACAATATAAGTTTATACTTGAGCCTATGTAGGGTGAAGTGACTATGAATCACAAGGAGCATCATTAGGAGAAGTGGGATTTCAACACTGACTTTCCTGATTCTAAGACCATTTGGCTACTCTTCTATTCTATATAGTCTTAACTGTCCTGCATCTTCAGAGCTCATCACAGTACCCAAGGAATTTGAAGATCTGGCTTCTTTACTTCTACTTCAGTTATGGTCACCTCATCAAACCCTTCCATGGAGTCTTATCACTCAGTTAAATATACCCAATCATGTCATTTTCCATTTATGATGTACTTTGGCTAAGCTTCTCTTGAAGCCTCTTCATTGGATAGTGTGCTGGATAAAAAAAAATATCAGTGCTCCTTTAAATTAGTCAAAATTTACCCTGCCTGAGAGGTTATCTTGCAGAAGTATTTGCTAAAGCATGGGGGCTACTTCTTCCAGCTAGGATGATCAACTGACTGTTTTTGAACTGGAAAGTCTGGTTTTACAATCTGCTGTACAGTGTCCAGTTACAGTGTTAGCTGGACACTATAAAATATGGTCAGCAAAGCCTAGTCTATCTTGGGCCAGCCCAGTAGCCAATCAGAAATGGCAGCAGATGGTCAATCAGATACCCTCTGCTTTCTTTTTAGTGCTGGCACAGCTATGAAGCTATAGAAGAAAGAGGACAGATGCATGCCTGGCTTGCCCTGAACTTGTGCATTTCTCATCTTCTCTTCATATCTTAATTCAAATTGGCCTCTGCTGCAGGCCTGCTTCAGCTCTGTTCCATTTCTCATCAACCCTGATGTGCCCTGCCTCCTCCATTGCTGCTGCTGGCATGCCTGGATTAACCAACAATTGTGATAGCACAGTCAGTCTTCAGAGATTCTGGTGTCTGGACTGCAAGGCTTGGCCGTAGTCCTCCTGCCTACTTTGTTTTTTATCTGGCTTGGATGTGCCACTACATGTGGCTAGGCTGGGCTGGAGACCCTGTGAGAATGACAGAAAGACACATCTGTCTGGTCATCTCATTCCTCACTGGGGGTGCTGGTGCCACAACTGTAATCTGTGCTGCTGCCTGCTATACTACACACATTGCCTTGCTGTACTTCCCACCCTGCAGTGCCACCTCACTCTCGGCACGACCACTGCTGTCCTCCTCTTCTCCAGAGTTCAGTCCAGCCTCAAAGCAAAGTTGGCCTGATGCTATTGGGAGACGTTAAGTATTTCTTGGGCATCCTCTGCCTAGGCAATGCCCTAGTCAGGCAAAAATGAGGTGGGCAAGCAGTGTGTGTGTGTATGAGAGACAGCATGTATGTGAGTGGGAGAGAGAGATCATGAGCATCATTATGTACTAGGGATGTGCATTTGTCCTGGTTCAGCCACCCCAAAAAATGAAGTGGATTTTCCCAACATTTTGGGAAAACTTGTTTTTCGGGGTTAGCACGCACTAACAGGGAGTTAGCACACACTAATGGGGAGTTAGTGTGTGCTAACCCTGAAAATCGGGGCAGTCATAAAAAATCAGCCTGAACCATGGGAAAACAAAATTTCCTGTTGCGGGCGGATAACGCTTGCTGAACCGAAAGGTTTGGCCGAATCACATCCCTAATATGTACTGAGAGAGAGAGAGCATGTATCTGAGTGGGAGAGACAGAGTATGACTATGTTTATGTGCATGTGAGAGATAGATCGTGTATGTGAGTGGAAGAGAGAAAGCATGAGCTTGTGAGAAAGAGAACATATATGTGAGTGGAAGAGAGTGGGATAGAGAGAACAAATACAGTATGGGGTAGATTTTATAATTTTGTGCGAGCGCGTACTTTTGTTCGCGCACCGGGCACGAACAAGAGTACGCGGGATTTCAATAGATACGCGCGTAGCCGCGTGTATCCATTAAAATCCGGGATCAGCGCGCGCAAGGCTGCCGATTTTGGGCAGCCTGCGCGCGCCGAGCCGCGCAGCCTGCCTCCGTTCCCTCCGAGGCCGCTCCGAAATTGGAGCAGCCACGGAGGGAACTTTCTTTTGCCCTCCCCTCCCCTCACCTTCCCTCACCTTCCCATCCCTTACCCTACCTAACCCACCCCCCCCCGGCCCTATCTAAATCCCCCCCTACCTTCATTGCTGGATTTACGCCTGCCAGAGGCAGACGTAAATCTGCGCGCGCAAGCGGGCTGCTGGCATGCCATCACCCGACCCGGGGGCTGTTCCGGAGGGCGCGGCCATGCCCCCTGAATGCCCCTGGGCCGAAACAACGCCCATGGTGCCGCCCCCGAAATGTCGCATTACCAGCGCCACGAGCCTGAAACGCCGTGTCACGACCGCCACGCCCCCGCCACGCCCCTCCATGCAAGCCCCGGGACTTACGCACATCCTGGGGCTTGCGCGCACCGCTGAACCTATGCAAAATAGCCTCGGCGCGCGCAGGGGGGGTTTGGGGTAGGTTTTCGGTGGGGGTACGCGCGTATCCTACACGCGTACCCCTTTGAAAATCTATCCCTATGTATATAAGAACATGCCATACTGGATCAGACCAAGGGTCCATCAAGCCCAGCATCCCAACTCCAACAGTGGCCAATCCAGGCCACAAGAACCTGGCAAGTACCCAAAAACCAAGTCTATCCCATGTCACTGTTGCTAGTAATAGCGGTGGCTATTTTCTAAGTCAACTTAATTAATAGCAGGTAATGAACTTCTCCTCCAAGAACTTATCTTATCCTTTTTTAAACCCAGCTACACTAACTGCACTAACCACATCCTCTGGCAACAAATTCCAGAGTTTAATTGTGCGTTGAGTGAAAAAGAACTTTCTCTGATTAGTTTTAAATGTGCCACATGTTAACTTCATGGAGTGTCCCCTAGTCCTTCTATTATCCAAAAGAGTAAATAACTGATTCACATTTACCCATTCTAGACCTCTCATGATTTTAAACACCTCTGTCATATCCCCCCTCAGCCTTCTCTTCTGTGGGAGAGAGAGAGCATGTATGTGTGTGTATGTGTGAGAGAAAGATTCTATACAAGGGAGAGAGCAAACTTGTGTGAATAGGAAACAAAGCATGTAAGTGTGTGTAACATAGAACATGTGAATGTGTCTGTGAAAGAAAAAGAGTGTGGACATATGTGTGAAGGAGAGACTATAAATAGCAGGAACTGGAGGGTCCTCAGTATAAATGCAGGTGCAGGGGCAATGGGATCATATTTTGTCATATGATGGGAGGAGGGAAGCGGATCCCCTGCCCTCAAGTGTCTAGTCCAGGTTTATGAAAACGTTAGCCAGCCTACTTCCATTTGAAGCATGTGGCAGAGACCCAACTACCCAGTGCCTGTTGAGTCAAAGCTGTCAAACAGATCCCTGAGATAGGACTCATGATTATCCTGCTCTTTTTCTTCCATCCCATAGGTTTGCTCCATGCACCGCTAGCCAGCTCAAAGTTCTGTGATGGATGCATTGCTCACATATGTAGCCATAGCACAGATATCCCATCCTTGTGTAACCCCTCTCACTTCTCAATTGAAGTTCTCCAGGTAGAAAGAGGTAATTACAGGGGCGAGGGGAAAAGCATAACATCAAACAGCATCCTCCTCACTTTTAAGAAGCTTCTTCAGGATGGAATTTGGCTGCAAATTTCTGCACTTTTGAACAGGAGAACAAATCCAATATATCTCCTATATGCTTGTTACTTCTTAGAATGCAACAATTAGGGCACTCAGTAACAATAAATAATTCAATACAGTAAAGGAATACCAACAGACAATTTTTTACTGAGGCAATCAGATTAAAAAAAACTTTCACAGTACTATAAATATGCATGAATTAGCACAACTATTTTTACAAAATGTAATTGTAGTGAAGCAGGAGTTTCACAGTTAATGTTATTGTCATTTATAATGTCTACTGGATAGCAGGTGATAGTGTTCCACAGTCACCAGCAGTTGGTGCTGGAGGGGTTAATCTCAACCAGAACTGACTGATTACATTACTACTGCTGTTTTCCTGATACAGTGTCAGAAACTATCTGGATAAAGTAACAGTTGGTTTGCAACAGCTAGAAGTAAGAGATTTGGATTTGGAATGCCAGTTACTAAAACTGTTACTGTTCAAGTTAGAGTACGGTGTAGTCTACAGTTAAGTTCAATTGGAGGTAAACTATATTTTGTAATCCCTTTTCTTTTTCCCTGCTTGCTGCATATTTTTGTGTTATTTTTGTTCACTGTTCTGCCTTGTTAAAAATAAATTCATTAGTTTATTACCACTATGCTTGAGACTGATTTGAAAACCCAGATGAGAAGCTGGGTGATCCCAGTATTTTGAATGTGTGGTCTATGCACCCTTTTCTGGGAAAATGTGGCACTTTGGGTTTGTTGAGTCTCAATGTCCCCAGGTAGGATGATTGTCCAAAAGCAAGATGACTTCAGTTGGTGAGTGGAAGGTTGCTGATAGAGGGCATAGTGCAGGTGAGACCTACATGGTACCCACTGGGTCCCCCAGGTAGCCACAGGTTCAAGCCCTGGTGGGTATCAGGGAAGTAAAGACATTACTTGACAGGCCTCTCTTCTTTTCTAGTTGCAGCAGTGGGATAATCAGGCACAGTGTATGGGCTGAAGGTCACTGTGATGGATGCATTGCTCACATATGTAGCCACTGATAGCACAGATATCCCATCCTTGTGTAAGCCCTCTCACTTCTCAATTGAAGTTCTCCAGGTAGAAAGAGGTAATTACAGGGGCGAGGGGAAAAGCATAACATCAAACAGCATCCTCCTCACTTTTAAGAAGCTTCTTCAGAGCGTTTTTTACTCTGTAACCTTCAAACACAATGTACAGTGATCAACTGCAACAAGGTCCCCTTCCCCTTTTCAGTTATTTTTGGTAGTATTAGATTAGCTTCATGCCGATGGAGGTTGACAGCATGCTAATTTATTTATTTTAAAGCATTTTTAATCCACCAATCCAGTAATCTGTCCTCAGCAGACTACAATATAAATATAGATACATTAATAAGAATAAATAGATAGAGAAATATAACATTCTCAACAATAGTGGTTAGAGCAGCGGGCTACAAGCCAACAAAACCAGAGTTTAAATCCCATTGCTGTTCCTTGTGAGCTTGGGCAAGTCACCTTACCCTCTGCTGTCTCAGATACAAATTTAGATGGGGATTTATTAAGTTGTGATAGTTTTTCATGGAAGGGGCCAAATATCAGAGGGGTGGGAGGGGGCCCTGACAAAGAATCATGACTGTATGACAGCATGATTTTTTTTATCATGACAAAAAAACCATATCACAGTATGTCCCTTCCCCACCCAATAACTGCTCAGCTCACAGGGACTGTAGTTACTTAAAGGACCAGCAGACTGAAAAATTGTCCCTGACCCAGATAAGGAAAAATCACCCTTGAGGTCACTGTTGTTGCCTACCTGACTCCCCCCCCCCCCCCCCCCCACACACACACACACAACTGCCTTTCGAGGCAGCCCTAACCCCATAAAATAAAAAGTAATGCTAACTACGTGTTGCTAGCCCTCTCCCTTCCCCCACCCCTCCCCCTTATTAAAGCAATGGTGCCCCTTTGCCTACACCCCTCCCCAAAATCCCAAGCCTTTCCCTATCCTCTCATCTAAATGTACTTAAAACTCTAGCATCTAGGGTTCCCCAACCCCCTAAAAATATTCCCAGGTGGTCTGGGGAGAAGGTGGACCCCTGTCCTTGCCTCAAAATGTAATCTTCAATGCTCAGTGGGAGGCCCAGGATTCCCCCAAGGCCTGGGCCTGATGAATACCATTTTTTCAAAATGGCGCTGACCAGACCTTGATCTGGACCCTCTGCTAAGAATCAAAGATTAACATTTGTGGTACTAGGGGTTTATGAGTCAGGGTCTACAAGCCCCACAAACCACCAGGTCAAATCTTTGGGAGGTAGGGTTGGGAGAACTGGGGGGGGGGTATCCTAGATACCAGGGATTTAAGTATATTTGGATGGGGGGGGGGGGGGTCATGAAGAATGGGAATTTCAGATGCAGAAAATGAAGATAATGATGGAAATGGCTTGCCCATCATCTGTGCAAAAGATAGAGTCTGGCTTCACTGCTCAAATAAGGCCCAATTGTTTGCCCGGTTTGTTGATACCAAAGGTGATATTGTTGGATATCTAAATGCTTTCAAAAACATTTGTTGTTTCAAGGAGACACCTGAGATGTACTAGGTGAGGTATCAGGGACGAAAGCTCAGTGGAAAAGCACACAAGGCATTAGGACTGTGATGACCTGATGGTCCTGGAGCAGTTTCTTCAGAGATGCTGTCTGGAGATATGAGAGCATGTCCAAGACCACTGGACCCAAATTCTAGAAATGATAGCTGAGCTAGCACAGTATTTCCCAACCCTTTCCTACAGGCACATCTATCCAGTCAGGTTTTCAGGATTGCCACAGTTAATATGCATGAGATAGATTTACATACCCTGGGTCTTCAATGTATGCAAATATCTCTCATGCATTTTCATTATAAATATCCTGAAAACCAGACTGGTTAGGTCACGGTGTGCCTCCAGGAGAGGGTTGGGAAATAATGAGCTAGCTGACCTTTTTTATGGATAACTGCCGCTGGTTAGCTAAGAAAAGTTGACAGTATTCATAGAAGCAAGGACTTAAAACAAGCCAAGGTCCCAAGTAACCTTGGGGTCAGTCAACAAAACCTCTAATTTTACTCAGACAACTAAGGATAAGCATGAATGTCTCTGTTATCAATATAGGTATACAGGACATGTGAAGGCAGATTGCCCTGGCAAACCCCAGTCTGCCCTTGAAAAACACTCCAGCCTCTGCTCCAAAACTAAAAACCTTTATGGGTACCTCTGATCCTGTGGAAGAGACCCACACAATACCAGAAACATCTGGGGTTATATATGACTCTTCAAACAAGGAAGTGGTCAAGCTTCCACAACACTATAGTACATCAATAATTGTAAATCAGACTCAGGTGACAGGTTTGTGGGTACTGGCTTTCGCATGACCTTACTGCAATCAGGCTGGTGCCAGAAGGTGCTATTCATCTAGGATGCACACTGGATGTTGTTCTGGCTAATGGAACCTGAAAGACTCTGTCCATTTTCTGTGTATACCTAGATTGGGGTACTAAGCCTGGGTATAGGCAAATAGGTATAATGAAGAATATGCCAGTTTCAATGACATATGAAATGGATGTGGGTTCCATCAACATTACTTTGGACAATGGAGCTAATGTTGCTGTCACGGTAACCTGAAGTCAGATTTGGGTAGCCCAACAGATGGAAACAGTGGAAACCACCCCTTCAATTTTAGAACCAGAGTCAGTCCAGGTGGAGCCAGCTGACATTGCAGTAAAAGAGGGTTCTTCTGTGATTCCAGATATACAATTTCCTGAGTGGACCAGGGTGGTGAGTATGGGGATGTCAGACATGCCTGAAACACCTACTGGCCAGAACGGAATGGACACTGGCCTTACACAGTCCCCATGCAAGTATAAATACTGACATCAGGCAGAGACATGCATTTAAGGAAGCACAATATAATGATCCTGATCTAGAAGCTTTATACCAACCATCAGAGAAGACCAATCTTTAGATAAGAATAGGTATGACCATATCCTATGAAAACAGGGTTTACTGTACAGGGATACTGATCCTGTGGTTGTAAAATAGCCCTGGACCAGAGACAAACAGCTTATGGTGTCTAGAGAATTTAGTAAACAAACTCTACAGCTTGCACAAGACATTCCATTAGATGGTCATCAGAATGTGACATGTACACATACCAGATTGATCCAGAACCTTTATTGGTTGGGGTCTCTCAAGAAGTAGCTAACTATTGTAGAATGTGTGATATTTGCCAAAGGGCAGATAAGCCCAAGGAACATCCACATATACCCTGAAGTCCTTAGCAACTATTTGTGAACTCTTTGAGAGAACTGCAGTAGATATAGTAGGGCCTCTAGCTGTATCAAGGTGTATTGGGAAAAATACATACTGAAAATGGTGGACTTTATTACTAGGAACCCTGAAGCAGTAGCTTTATCTTCTTTAGAAGCTGAGAAGGTAGTCACTGCCTTGCTAGAAATATTTTCCCGAGTAGGGTATCCTTGAGAAATACTCTCATATCATATGACACAGTTTATGCATGATATGACTTAATCTCTGATCATATAGTGAAGTGAAATTTATTTATTTATTTCGGATTTTTATATACCGACATTCTCAATACAAGTATCGAATCAGGTCGGTTTACATATAACAAAACTTTCGCACAAAAGGCGTTACATGGAACAGCGTTTCTTAACATATAACGTATAACATATAGCATATAACCTATAACATAGATATTAATAATAAATTATATATTACATAGATAATTATAATAGTAACTCGTCAACGGGACGTAGGTAAATGTTCGGCATGTTTATAGCGAGAATAAATGTCTAGAAAAAAATTAAAGGGTAGACTAAATTGTGATATGAGGGTACATAGACCATGTTGATGTGCAAAATATGCGAGAAGTGCATGAGTTAAGGAAGACTGATGAATCCGAGAAGAAGTCTTAAACAGTTGAGAACAGTTGAGAAGTTCAGATCTGACGTGGTTGGGTCTTGAAGTCTTAAACAGTTGAGAAGTTCAGATCTGACGTGGTTGGGTCTTGAAGGGGGTATAGGTGAAACTAGGATCTGGTGTTTGGGCTATTTTTCTTTCTGGCCGGTGTCTAAGTAAACTTGTGATTCTGTATATGTTTGCCTGAAAAGCCACGTTTTTAGATTTTTCTTAAAAGTTAGATGGCAGGTCTCTAGGCGTAGGTCTGGCGGTAGTGAGTTCCAGAGTGTGGGTCCACAGCTGTTGAGAGTGCTCGTTTTGTTAATGAGGTTTTGATCAGGGGAGCATATAAGGAACCTTTGTAGTTGTGCCTGATGGGTCTTTGAGATGTGTGGAGGCGGAGATGCGAATTTAGATTTAGGTGGGCGATGCCCATTATATCCTTGTGGATCATTGATAGTGTCTTGTAGGTGATTCTGGCTTTTATAGGAAGCCAGTGTAGGCTGTGAAGAATAGGTGTTATGTGGGCTCTTTTATTAGTGTTGGTGAGTAGCCTTGCTGCTGCATTCTGCACCATCTGTAACGGTCTGGTGGATAAAGCTGGGAGACCTAGCAGTAGTGAGTTGCAGTAGTCCAGCTTAGACAGAATTAAAGACTGGACTACCAGCCGGAAGTCACTGAAGTGAAGAAGAGGTTTGAGATTTTTCAGCACTTGGAGTTTGAAATAGCATTCTTTAGTTGTGTTGGTTAAGAAGGAGTTTAGGTTAAATTTGTTGTCAAGACGCACCCCCAGGTCTCTGATGGAGGTGGATAGGTTAGTGTTTGGATATGAGAATTGAGTTACGCTTTGAAAGTTGGTGGGGGTGTGATTTTCGTCTGGTGAGATGATGAGGATTTCTGTCTTGTTTGGATTAAGTATGAGGTTCAGGCTGGATAGGAGAGAGTTGATGGTTTGTAAGCAGGTATTCCAATGCGCCCAAGTTTTTTGTAGTGATTCTGTGATGGGCATGAGAATCTGAATGTCATCAGCGAAAATATAATGTTTTAGCTTGAGGTTAGAGAGTAAGTGGCAGAGTGGAAGCAAGTAAATATTAAATAGCGTAGGAGAGAGAGATGATCCTTGTGGTACTCCTCGAGTTGATTTGATAGGATGCGATTCTTCGTTGTTGATTTTTACTTTGTAGAATCTGTTCTCCAGGAACGATTGGAACCAGCTATGTGCTTCTCCTTGAATTCCTATGTCGGATAGCCGCTCGAGTAGTATGGTATGGTTGACTGTATCAAATGTGGCGGATAGGTCAAGAAGAGCGAGGAGGTAGGGTTGTTTTTTTTCGAGATTAAGAAGTATGGTGTCGGATAACGATGTTAGGAGTGCTTCCGTGTTTTGAGATTTCCTGAAGCCGAATTGGAAAGGGGAGAGAATGTTGTTATCCTCCAGGTATTCCGACAGTTGTTTGTTGACGAATCTTTCCATTACTCTTGAGATAAGGGGAAGGTTAGCGATAGGGCGGAAATTTGCAGGGTCATCCATTGAAAGGTTTGGTTTTTTTAGTAACGGTTTCAAAACTGCTATTTTGAGTTGGTCTGGGACCTTTCCTTGTATTAAGGAGCAGTTGATGATGTCTGATATGGGTTTAGAAATGGTGTTCGGGGTCGCTAGGAGAAGATTGGAGGGTATGGTGTCCAGAGGATGGGAAGATGGTTTGAGCTTCTTGAGAATAAGTTCGATTTCCAACGAAGAAGGAGTTTCGAACAATGATAGGCAGTATTCTTTGTTATTTGGTGAGGTTGTCGGCTGTAGTACTGTTGTTTGTTGGGTAAGGATAGGTTTGAGGAGGTTGGTGATCTTTTTGTCAAAGTAGATTGCTAGTTCCTCAGCTTTGTTGGCTGCTAGTTCATCTGGAATGCTAGGTGGAGTGGGTTTTGTTAGGGAAGATACAAATGAGACTAGAGCCTTTGGGTCCAGTGCAAAGTTGAGAATTTTTTTTGCAAAGAAGTCTTTTTTGGCTTTTAGGATGGCTAATCTGTAAGTGTTGAGATGGGATTTATAATTTAGCGTTGTGATGGTGGAAGGAGATTTGCGTCAGCTGTTTTCTTTTTTCCGGAGTTCTTGTTTGAGGGTTTTGAGTGATGGAGTGTACCACGGTTGTCTTTTTGCTTGGGGTGGTTTTAAGGATTTGGTGGTGGAGGGACAGGTAAGATCGGCGATCTTGTTTGTAATATTGAGCCAGGAGGTGATAGCTGATGATGCGTCTGTTAAATCCAGTCGGTCGAGTTCTGTGGAAAGTAAATTACTAAGATTGTCTATGGGGCAGGGTTTCCTGTAGCGTATAGTGGTTACTGGAAATATGGGACGAGGCTGGTCTGTAATTTGAAGTTCTGCCGAGATGACGTGATGGTCCGACCATGGGACTGGGACGCAGGTGGGGTTATTGGTTGGTGTTATGCCGTTGTTGAGAAAGATCAGGTCGAGGGTGTGTCCTGCTTTGTGCGTGGGATCTTTGACTATCTGGTTGAAGCCTAAGTGGTTGAGAGCTGAGAGAAGGATATCACAGTTATGAGTTAGCGGTGTGCTGTTTACATGTAAGTTGAAGTCTCCCATCAAAATAGCTGGTTTGTCCTGTTTGCAATGTTTTGTTGTGAACTCAATTAGAGGTGAAGGGTCTGTGTCTAGAGTTCCAGGTGGTGAGTAGACTAAAGCTATTTGTAGATGGTCCGAATTGAAGAAGGCAATTTCAGTCTTGTTTATTGTGGTAGATAATTGGAGTGAGAGCCCTAGGCCCTTTTTTGTGGCTAGAAAGATCCCTCCACCCCTTTTTTTAATTCTAGGGATTGAATGAACATCATAAAGGTGGTTGGGTAGCTGGTTTAATAGGACTGTGTCTGTGGGTTTCAGCCATGTTTCTGTGATGGCGCAAATATCGGGGTTGTTGTCTGTCAGATGGTCGTTGAGGTGTAGTTTTTTTGTGATCGATTGGGCGTTGAATAGTGTGAGCGTGAATAATGTTAATCCTAGCGTTTGGGTCATGGGGGAGATCATGATTGGAATCAATCTCTGATGTCGTATGCCTAGAATCCTGGGTTTATTGGGTTTGGGTTTAGGAGTGTAATGGATAGTTGGTATAGGTATAGGGTGCATGATACGGTGTTGGTGTGTTGAATTATATCCTTACTTGGAATCCGAAGTTGTGGTGGGGGTGACGGAGGGTTGGTAGCTTGTCTGATGATTGACGGGTGGCTGTTAGACTAAGATTGGAAGAGTAGTTGCGGTGTCCTCTAGTCTATTGGTGTCAGGAAGAGGGTGGTGGGTCTGACACTGTGGGTTCGTCTGTGGCTATTAGGTTAGGTCCGCTGTAAGGGCCTGTTTTCGCTGCCGCTAGCTGAAAGACTGTCAGGCTTACCTTGAGACCCAGCTGTGATTGTGACCTGGCTTCTGGGCTGCTCTTCTGGGCTGCACTAAGGGGCGCACAAAGGGGCCAGCCCCTTTGTCGTGCTCCTTCGGCGTGCGACGCTCGGCGTGCGACGCCTGGGCGCCGCGTTGGATTTAAAGGGCTCCTGGCCCTGCTGCTATTGGCGGCTGGTGGTGGGGCTGATTGGCTACTTCCGGCCCGGAGGAGGGCTGAGGGAGGTGCCTCGGGTCGCGGCTCGTTGCCTCGTGGTCGGCGCTGGGGGCTGCCGTGGGGCAAGGGTGCGATCAGGCCTTACCCCGGTGGGCCTCGGCACCGGCTGCGCAGGCCTCGCAATGATCGGAGCCGCTGGAGCAGGTAAGAGGCCGGTTTTTCGCCGCCGCGGTGGATTTAAAGGGCTCCTGGCCCTGCTGCTATTGGCGGCTGGTGGTGGGGCTGATTGGCTGCTTCCGGCCCGGAGGAGGGCTGAGGGAGGCGCCTCGGGTCGCGGCTCGTTGCCTCGTGGTCGGCGCTGGGGGCTGCCGTGGGGCAAGGGTGCGATCAGGCCTTACCCCGGTGGGCCTCGGCGCCGGCTGCGCAGGCCTCGCAACGATCGGAGCCGCTGTCTAAACTAACCCACATTATCCTGAAATAAATGGGTTGTAGAAAGATTTAATAGGGCTTTAAAGAAACTGTTAAAAACTTTTATGGAGTCCAGGAACCGGGACAGGGAAAGGTATCTGCCCCACTTTCAGTTTGCCTATAAGCAGATACCCCAAGAGTCCATCAGATTTTCTCCATTTGAGCTGCTTAATGATAGGAGGGTAAGAGGACCCCTTGACATAGTATGAGAACACTGAGAAGGAAAGGTTGCCCCCTCAGACATCCCTATACTTGAGTGTGAAATCAGTATGTGGCAGCTCTTGGAAAACCTCATAGACTTTGTCTGAGATAACTTACGTGCAGCCCAAACAAAGCAAAAGACTTGGAATGATCGTAAAGTCAGAAGCAGAGAGCTTTTTAGAGGGCCAGTAAAAACTTTGTCTAGTTCCAGCACAACAAAATAAATTCCAGACTAACCGAGCAGGGCCTTTTAAAGTTATTTGATGCCTGAATAATTCTAATTATGACATATCTATGTATCTCCCAGAATGTGAAGCCAGAGCCGGTGCTAGCATTTTTGCTGCCCTGTGCGAAAAATTGCTGTGCTGCCCCACCATTCCAACCCAATTCATTCAGTGTTTGTCCCAGGCCCATCAAATAAAGGGCAGCTCTCTCCTGCAAACTATATTTTTTAAAACTGGCATGCCCCTCCCCCTGAACCCATGGATAGGGAAGGGTATTAGTATTAGGTACCCTAGGCAAACCTTATAGCCTTGCACACACACTCCCCCCCCCCCCCCCCTCCATACACACACATACATACTTCCACATCCTTTACAGACACACAAAATTAAATGATGCATTTATAACAAATTTAACATGAAAAAGAACATTCAAAAGTACAGTCTTCTGAGGCAAAAATAACACAACATGCATATTATATTTATATGCATATTATGCACTCATGTGGTGCCAACTAGAAAACTCTGCAAAAAAGAACTTGGAACTCCTATGGAATTAGAATTTCTGTAACGCGTGTTGGGACTTAGCTTGGCCCTCAAAAAGCCATAAACAGAATTACCTTTACAATCTAGTAAACCTCCCATACCAAAACAAACCTAACTCTTATTAAGAAACCAGGCTGCTATAGATCCCTACATAGAAATTACATACCTACAAAATACCTTACC
The DNA here is from genome assembly GCF_901001135.1 of Rhinatrema bivittatum. Classification (NCBI taxonomy): domain Eukaryota; kingdom Metazoa; phylum Chordata; class Amphibia; order Gymnophiona; family Rhinatrematidae; genus Rhinatrema; species Rhinatrema bivittatum. The sequence goes on from NC_042616.1 coordinate 702,393,601, forward strand.
TAAATAGCTCACCTTGGACACATATGCAGAACACAGACAGAATAAAGAGATCAGAAAGTATAAACAGAAACATGCTGAGAAAAACTGAACTGGAACCCACAATAAGTCAGCCTCTACATGCAGAGCAACAATGGAAAAATAGAAACATTACCATTCTTCCTAAAAAAATAAATAATAACATCAAGAAATATAAACCTCAATCATAATAGTAAAATCATATTCATAAAAAGAATAAATATTTCAAACCAGTTAATGAATAGAATATTCAAAATTTCCCAGACACCAAGAAAATATTCCAAAACATCTGATCAATAAAAAAATCCAATAATTAGAAAATGTTCTATTCCCCCCAAAAAATTAAATATTTTAAAAGAACACAAACATCAAATTATACCCAATAATTAAAAACTAATAAAGATTAAAAAAAATCTCCTGCTCTCTATATCTGGGATCTTCTGATTTCCGGTCACCCTGAGATTGTCTTGGACGAGACTTTACAATTATCGCAGATCAAAATCCCTTGATCTGTCTGAAAATAGTCTCAGAAGAAAATGGAAATTTGCTGTGCCAGAGTCTGTTGTTGCAAATGTTCAACTTCATCATCCAACACAGGAAAGGTAGCGCGAATGGAAATACAGCTGGACTCTCCAGAAAGGGTGAACCAGACTGTCTTGACAATGAACTGCAAAGACCTGACCAGCAATCTGAATAAGCTGCAGACTGGGGTTTCCTTTCAAGAAGGGGGAGGTGTAGTGAAATAGGAGTTTCACAGTAAATATTGTTTGCCCTTTAAAATGCCTTCTATAGCAGGTGGCAGGTGGCAGTGTTCCACAATCGCCAGCAGGTAGCAGTGTTCCACAGAGATTAACCTCAACTAGAACAGCTCCCCTATAAGGAAAGACTAAAGAGGTTAGGACTTTTCAGCTTGGAGAAGAGACGGCTGAGGAGGGGATATGATAGAGGTGTTTAAAATCATGAGAGGTCTACAATGAGTAAATGTGAATCGGTTATTTACTCTTTCGGATAATAGAAGGACTAGGGGGCACTCCATGAAATTAGCGTGTGGCACATTTAAAACTAATTGGAGAAAGTTCTTTTTCACTCAACGCACAATTAAACTCTGGAATATGTGCCAGGGGATGTGGTTAGTGCAGTTAGTGTAGCTGTGTTTAAAAAAGGAGTGGATAAGTTCTTGGAGAAGTCTATTACCTGCTATTAATCAAATTAGCCACTGCTATTATTAGCATGGAATAGACTTAGTTTTTGGATACTTGCCAGGTACTTATAGCCTGGATTGGCCATTGTTGGAAACAGGACCCTTGGTCTGATCCAGTATGGCATTTTCTAACAATCCGCTGATGACATCATTGCTGCTGTTATCTGAATACACAGTCAGAAAATGTCTGTGAGAAGCTGATGACAGCAGCTGGAAGCAAGAGAGAGAGAGGGAGAGAGAGAGAGAGACGTTATGCTGGAGTTGAACTACCAGAGTTACTAGAACTGTTACTGTAAGTTAGACCTCCAAACCCCATTAGTTTAGTAGCCTTCACTTCCCTGAGTTAACCCAGACACTTAAAAACCCTTCAGATATGGCTAGTTTTCTTTTGTTTAAACTTGCACCTCCTCCATTGCAGAAGTAAACGTACGCCACAGTAGGCCTGGATGCATACGGATTTCCATAGGGATTTTCATGCAGATTTTTCAACCCCACCCCATAGCGCACATGCCCAGCCTAGACTCCACCTAGACCATGCCCCTTTTTTAATTGGAGTGGGATGTGCATGCAGTGGGAGATACGCACGTAACTGGACGGCTTTTAATGTTACTATGAGCATGTAAACCTCCCTTCTGAAGTCACTGCATTGCCTTCCCATCTGCTCCTGCAAGCTTTTCAAGCTTCTCTTTCTTATCTACACATGCAGCTCCTCATTACCTATCTTCTCTTTTTTCTCCCTACACTCTTCTCCATGAACTCTGTTCAGTGGGTGAGTCACTATTACCTGTGCCATTCTCAACCACCATCATCTCCCAACTCCATGCTTTCTACTGGCTGTGCCCTATGTATGGAACAGACTGGCAGAGTCAATGCATCATGCTCCCTCTCTGGCCAAATTCAAATCCAATCTAAAATCTCACCTTTCTGAGACCACTTTCAAACCCTAACCACATCTCTGCACTTCCCATAATCTCCTGTTTGTCATATATGTAGTAGGGATGTGAATCGTGTCCTCGATCGTCTTAAAGATCGATTTCGGCTGGGAGGGGGAGGGAATCGTATTGTTGCCGTTTGGGGGGGTAAAATATCGTGAAAAATCGTTAAAAATCGTTAAAAATCGAAAAATCGAAAAATCGAAAAACCGGCACATTAAAACCCCCTAAAACCCACCCCCGACCCTTTAAATTAAATCCCCCACCCCCAATAACTTAAATAACCTGCGGGTCCAGCGGCGGTCCGGAACGGCAGCGGTCCGGAACGGGCTCCTGCTCCTGAATCTTGTCGTCTTCAGCCGGCGCCATTTTCCAAAATGGCGCCGAAAAATGGCGGCGGCCATAGACGAAAAAGATTGGACGGCAGGAGGTCCTTCCGGACCCCCGCTGGACTTTTGGCAAGTCTCGTGGGGGTCAGGAGGCCCCCCACAAGCTGGCCAAAAGTTCCTGGAGGTCCAGCGGGGGTCAGGGAGCGATTTCCCGCCGCGAATCGTTTTCGTACGGAAAATGGCGCCGGCAGGAGATCGACTGCAGGAGGTCGTTCAGCGAGGCGCCGGAACCCTCGCTGAACGACCTCCTGCAGTCGATCTCCTGCCGGCGCCATTTTCCGTACGAAAACGATTTGCGGCGGGAAATCGCTCCCTGACCCCCGCTGGACCTCCAGGAACTTTTGGCCAGCTTGTGGGGGGCCTCCTGACCCCCACGAGACTTGCCAAAAGTCCAGCGGGGGTCCGGAAGGACCTCCTGCCGTCCAATCTTTTTCGTCTATGGCCGCCGCCATTTTCGGCGCCATTTTGGAAAATGGCGCCGGCTGAAGACGACAAGATTCAGGAGCAGGAGCCCGTTCCGGACCGCTGCCGTTCCGGACCGCCGCTGGACCCGCAGGTTATTTAAGTTATTGGGGGGGGGGGGGGGATTTAATTTAAAGGGTCGGGGGTGGGTTTTAGGGGGTTTTAGTGTGCCGGCTCACGATTCTAACGATTTATAACGATAAATCGTTAGAATCTGTATTGTATTGTGTTCCATAATGGTTTAAGACGATATTAAAATTATCGGACGATAATTTTAATCGTCCTAAAACGATTCACATCCCTAATATGTAGGGTCAGTGCAAGCATATTTGGTGCCCAAGGCAAACCTTGGGTTAATCACCAGTTCCTCCCCCAACTTAATTACTGGTTGCAATGGCTCCAGCACAGCGCTCCCTTCTTTCATGACATTGGCTGTGGTACAGCAGCCTTCCCGACATTTTAGTTACCAAGTTTTATATTCTGCTTCCTCCACAATGTGCTCGACAGGATTTTGCCATTCCTAAAATCTTGGTGCCCTAGGTGATTATTTAGTTTACCTAATGGAAACAAAATACTTGTGATACACTAATGAGCCACCACACACTGGTTGAGCATCACCGATTTAGGAGAATTCTGGTACCATCCTACTGAGGTCCACCTTTGTATTCAATTTTTTGTATGCAACTGAGTTTCATAAAAGATAGGTCTTATTGATTGTTCTAAGGACTGAATTTTCAAAAGCAAAGAAGCTCGTCAAACACTGTTTTACACACGTATATAGGCCTCTCAAAAATTGCCATGCACATTTTTACGTGTGCTTAAAAAAGGCATTCCGAGGGACCAAGTTAGAGTGGGGAAACCATTTACATACATACTTTCAAAATTCAAAAGTATGTGTACAAATGTATGCGTGAACATTTATACCAGCTCCCATGCAGGCATAAACATGTGCGTGTTTGCCACACAAGGCTTTTTCAAGGGAGTTGCATGAATAAATGTAACATTATTGCAGCAATTTTCAAAAGTCATTTACACGAGTAAAGTGCACTTAAGTGAGTAAATCCTATGGACAATTCAATGGCATATTATTGTAGCAATTGTCAAAAGCCCACTTACTCGAGTACCATGCATTTACTTAAATAAAACACAGTTTTACTCGGATAAATGCTTTTTAAAATCAAGCCCAATGTGCGTAACTGCTAATTTTCAAAGTTGACTTTGAAAATTATGGCTGAAGTGGGCTATGTTATAAAATGAGGCTATAAAAGTAGTGAAGGGCAACTCAGTTTAGATTAAATTCATGTCCTCACTGGAGGGAGCCAAAGTTGGATCGTCAGCAGCAAAGTGTGACAGACTGAACTGGATCTCATTTATGGCTTGACTTCAATCTCCATAAATATCTGTTTCATGTTTTTTGAGCCAGTTTAGATTAGGGTTTCTATAGCTTGACTTCAATCTCCATAAATATCTGTTTCAAGTTTTTTGAGCCAGTTTAGATTAGGGTTTCCATAGATTGACTTCAATCTCAATAAATATCTGTTTCAAGTTTTTTGAGCCAGTTTAGATTAGGGTTTGCATAGATTTTCTGTAAACTGGAGTCATCGGTGCAAATACAACTCACATCTTAGTGTTTGTTCTATCAAGGCTGCTACAGCTTTATCCTGATTCAACATTGCTCTGCTTTAACAGATTTTATAAAAATGAAACTTCTGAAAACTGTATTGTTGTGTACCATAGTACACCTAGAAAATTATCATTTGGTTAAATCTCATTAAAGATTCTTTGAAAATCTGAAGAAGATTTCCTTGAAGCCACTTCACATATTGCTGAAAACTACCAGAAAAAGTTAAATGGATTCCAAGGTCAATTGAATATTATAGGTAAACACACCCACTTAGAAATCTATAAAAGGGAGGCCTTTTGTCAGTGCTGTGAGGAGGAAAGGAAGAGCTTTGAAAACCAGGCATTGGGACAAATTAGATTGTTTTTTTTTGGGTTTTTTTGGTGAAACAAGTAATTGCTGAATGGGTTGTGTATCTTTTTCCACTTATTTCTTCTGCCTGTGCTCCCCAGTACACTGTCAAACGTTGTGGTGATAACTTTGCATGACAGACTATGTAAGAATTAGCATTAATTTATGTATTAGTCTGGTTTGTCTAATCCATGTGGTGTGTTTATGAGGTGGATGAAGTGACAGTCTGTTACATGTGCAACAAAAACAGGAATGAAAATGATGGCAATGTGGAAGAGAGGAAGAAGGAGGAACTGAGGGGAAATTACAGATTAAAACAGACTTAAGCAAGTGAGGGCATGGATCAAAAATAGTTTCAAACAGTTGAAGGCATAGATCAAAAATTGGTTGAATGGGAAAATAAATTTTGTCTGAATGGAGAATGTACTATATTACTTAGTACAAGAGTCAGTGAAGTGGGAGATATGATAGAGTCTTTCAAATATCTCAAAGGTTTCCATGCACAGGAGGTGAGCATTTTTCAATGGAAAGGAGGTTCTAGAACAAGGGTTCATGAGATGAGGCTGAAAGGGGATAGACTCAGTTGTAATCTTAGAAAATATTTCATTACAAAGAGGGTGGTGACTGTGTGGAACAGCCTCTCAGTAGAAATGGTAGAGATAAAAACAGTATCTGAATTCAAGAAAGCATGGGATAATTATTACAGAGGTTTTCTAAGAAAGTAATGAGAATTATAATGCATGAGCAGACTGGATGGGCCATACAGTCTTTTTCTGCCATCATGCTTCTATGTTTCTCTGTTTCTGTACACATTTTATATCAGTATCATTAATGTAAAATGAAATGGTACTCATAAAAATGTGATAAGGAAATTAACCAACCAAAAGGAAAGTTCTCTGTCCATTCTCTTAGTCCATAGACTTTGAAACACTCACACAGGAGAGTATGCCTATACATATTGGGGTATATTTTAAAACCCCTGCACGCCTAAATCCTCCCAGATTTATGCGTGCAGGGCAGTCGCGCGCCGGCGCGCCTATTTTTCATAGGCTGCTGGTGCGCGCAAAGCCCCGGGACGCGCGTAAGTCCCGGGGCTTCCTAAAAGGGGTGGGAGGGGGCGTGTCCGGGGCATGTCCGGGGGCAGGGGGCAGTCTGGGGTGGTCCGTGGGCGTGGCAACGGTTCAGGGCGGGCCGGGAGGGAGGTCCCGAGTCCCCCGGCACTGCGGCCTGTGCCGGGGATACTGGGGGCGGCGCGCGCAAGTTACGCCTGCTTCAAGCAGGCGGAACTTGCCCAACTAAGGTAGGGGGGGGATTTAGGTAGGGCTGGGGGGTGGGGTAGATAGGGGAAGGGAGAGGAAGGTGGGGGGACGCGGAAGGAAAGTTCCCTCCAAGGCCGCTCCGATTTCGGGGCGGCCTCGGAGGGAACGGAGGCAGGATGCGCGGCTCGGTGCGTGCAGGCTGCCAATTTTGCACAGCCTTGCGCGCGCCGACCCCGGATTTTATAAAATACGCGGATTTTTTGAAGATCTACCTCATTATATTCTATGAACTTCAGAAGGAGGTGCTCTTTAAATGCTAAAATTACTAAGAGCATTAGCAGTAACTGTGAGAGACTGAGACTGTTCGTAATGTATCCTAGCTTACAAATGAGACTGAAGCCAGGCCAGGTGGCTGGCAGTCCTTGCAGCGAAATATGTAAGAAAAAAATCATGTATGCATGTGCAAAGCTAAACCAATCTTTACCCACTGAAGACTCATCAACATTTGTATAAGACTTTGCTCTTATGATATGTCTCACCACTGAACTGCTTCTCTGCTGCAATATATCTTACATTGGCAGGCTTGGAACAGGAAATAGAATGGAAGACACTTTCTTAAAAATATGCAGGTATTTGCCCTAGTGAAGTATTTTTTTTTGTTTGTCCCTTTACTGTACTGCTTCCCTGTTGAAATACATCTTATAGCATTTCTCTAGCTAAATTAATATCAAGTCTATGTGCAACACATGATTAGTTCTTATAAAAACCTAACTGCAATCTCCCCTGGCTACCAATTCACCTGGATTCCATTCCCACAATGAAACTGGAGTTCAAGCTATCCAATCTGGCTTCAGTGCTTACTTTCATATTTTCCTAGAACCTACTGGTTCTTATTGGCCATGAGACCTTTTAGCGGAATATAAATATTTTTATATAAATAAATAAAAATATTCTCTCTTTTGTGAATAGCGGCTTTTGTATGTTCAGGGTCAAAAGCTTTGGCTGTGTTATGGTTATGCTTATGTATGTATTATGCTGGCCCTCTATCTGTATAACTCATTACTCTAATGTATGCTTTGGCACTGACATTTTTGTTTTCATTTTTTTCTTTTCTGGCAATACTCTGACCTAGTTTTTTTGTGCCATTTGGTGCCATAAAGTCTTATACAAGTGCTGATATGTGTCCAGAGTGTCTAAGGATTGGTCAAGCTTTGAACATGCATACATTATTTTTTCACATATAGTTATTTGTCATAAAGCAGGAATTGCTGAATATCTGTCCTAACTTTGTTCCATTTTCTTTTTTCTGGTAGTTTTTCTTTTAATTAATGCATTTGTCATTCGTCACGGACTCAGTTTGCCATTTCCATTTGGAGTACCGAGTGACTAATCACATTTCTTTTTATTTATCTCTGCTCATTGTTCCTATAGCCCATAGGACTGCCAAGCGGGCCCTATGAAAACATTTTCTTTTGAAATTATTTCAGTCATTAAGAGGTCCATATTCAAAAACATTTGGCTGGCTAACTCAGATGTTAGCTGGCTAAATGAATATTTGGACACATCCAGCTAAATTCAAGGCAGTTAATAAATTAGAAGGCTAGAATTTAGCTAGATAAGTTAGAGGCATTCTGGGGGCTTAACTGGAAGGAGTTAAAATAGCTGACTCTGATATTCAGTGTTAGCTAGATGACTTTGCCAGCTAAGTCTGGGCAGGCCAAATACATGTCCTAAAGTTAGTCAATTATAGTTAGCCAGCTAACTTTAAGATAATAATAGTGTGGATACTCTATTGAATATGGTCCAAAATTAGCAGGATAAGTTTATCCTGCTAACTTTGCTATCTGAACTGTGTCTGAATATGAACTTCTGCATTTATGTGGGTGAGGTGGTAGACCTCAGAATGTGCTATCATGCTTCAGACATTTTGTTAAACATAGAGAAATGTTTGTTGCATATTCTTATATAAGATGTTTGCTTTTAGCTTTTGGTGAACAAATCCTCTTGAGAAAGCCATTCAATGAAACACAGCAATTGACACAGAGCTGAAGATTAGTTGCTTTGAAGTCACATTGCTGGACTTCAAAGCAACTAATCTAAAGTATTGATCTTTTTCAATTTCTGAATTGCCATTTTTTATTTTGGATCTATAAGAAGTCCATATTCAAAAGATTTATGTAGGTGCAAATGTATCCCAGACAGGCTTTTGGTCCTAGAAAGCCCACTGTTCATGGAATCAGGTTGCCGTTTGGATATGTTGTGCCCTAGAGTGCGAGCAATAAAAGTCAAAAGAAAAATTTTAATAAATATTTCTCAAGTTTAAAATTACTTAACAAAGTCCTCCAAAAACAATTATTTATAGAATATACTAAATATTGTTCACAGATATATATGTTACTTATACTTGTTAGGGATGTGCAGAAGGAAAACATTTGTTTCATTTCGTATTTTTGTTTCATGGGACCATAATTCATTTCATTAGTTTCATAGGGGAAAAAAATCCAATTTGTTTATTAGTTTCATTCATTTTTATTTGCCATTAAAGACAATGGGGGAAGTATTTGCATCGTATTTTTGGCTGCAGAATTTGTGTTTTCTTATCAATTCTGATGAAACTTCTGGGGAGCAATCATCAGAATGAGAGCTCCAAGGTTCTTAGACTGTGGCAAAGTGGCACCCAAGTGGCATGAATAGCCTAAGGCACTGTAAAGGGGTAAAGGGGTACCAGGAGGGGCAAGAGTGCTTTAACAGAGGTGCAAAGCAGCAGCGAGAATGTCAAAAACACACCACAGCTTCAAAAGAGAGCACCAGTAACAGTTGCATGAACCCTCGAAGGCAGCACGACAGGCAGAGTGGCAAGACAAGTGGCATCAACATCCTACAGCATAATAAAGGGGGAACATAGCAAGCAGAAAGAGTGTCAGAAAAACCCCACAAGGCACCGATAAAGGGACAAAGCAGCAGAAAGACTAGCACCAACACACTGAGGAACCATGATAGTGGCAAGAACACCACAAGGAGTAGAGTGAGTCATCTGCTGTATTGCAGCAAGGCAGAGTGGCAGAAAGTTGATAGGGGCAAGACAGGCTGGCAGAGCAGAGGTAGTCTGGTCCCTGTGGTTTTGATAGGGGCAAGACAGGCTGGCGGAACTGAGGTAGTCAGGTCCCTGTGGTTTTGATAGGGGCAAGACAGGCTGGAAAAGCTGAGGTAGTCAGGTCACTGTGGTGTTGATAGGAGAAAGACAAGGATGCAAGACAAGATGAGGCTCAGCCCGTGGATGGTTTTATGCCGGTAGTAGTGGCCCCCAGCGTGCCGGGACCAGGACTTGTGAATGCAGCCGAAAGTGGGTGGTAAACTAAGGCTAAATACCGGCACAAGACTGATAGTCAACAAGTAGTTCAATAAAAAAAAGTGCAGTAAAATAAAGCCTGGCTGCCTGGCAGGCACAGCAGCAAAAAAGAACAAATATCTTTTTCAGCAATAGAAAATGAATTGTAGCTAAATGCACATCCAGCATAGCTCTCTGCTCCAACGGCAGGGGAGAAGAAAAACTGATACTTCACGCATACCCAGCATAGCTTCAACGGCAGGGGAGAAGAAAAAAGGATTCACACTCACAAAGCGGGGAGTAGCTGGCTTGTTACGGCGGTTACTACCCCAAACCAAATGTGCCTGATACTTCATTTTAGATGCATATCCAGCATAGCTCTCTGCTTCAACGGCAGGGGAGAAGAAAAACAACCAATAAGGGCTGTATAACATAGTCTGGGTTAAAACAAATAAGCATGGGTGTAGCTTGCTTATTGCGGCGGTTACTACCCCTACTACCCCCTAACTAATCAAGCTAGATATTTCACTTGGATGCAGCTCCATCCCTGCTCTCTACATTAATGGTGGGGGAGGAAGGGAAATAGAACCAAGAGCTAAAAGAAACAGATAAGTATGAGAGAAAAAATGTGTGAAGCTTGCTGGGCAGACTGGATGGGTCTTCTTCTGCCGTCATTTCTATGTTTCTATAATACCAATTGAATAAAGGTTTGAGACACTCTGAGAAAGCTCAAACAGCAAGCAAGCTTCTCAGAGAGAACCCAAGAAGAGGGGAGCGGGGTGAAGGGGGATGGGGTCCCCTGCATGCGGCGCAACTGTCAACTGGGCGTTCTGTCCATCCGACCCATCATGAAACACGGACCAAGGAGTCTAACATGCATGCTAGGACCTGAAACATGATGAACTATGCCTGGGTGGGGTGGAGCTGATGCGGGTGCTGATCTTCATGGTAGTAGCAAATATTTAAAAAAGAGCCCCGGGGAGAGATCCCTTTCCTTTGTGCAGGAAAGGGCTCCCTAGAATGGGTTCGCCCCTAGAGTGTGGTGGTTCCGTTGGCATCTAGTGAACTCTTGCTTGTCTTTTAAAATCTGGTGGATGTAGCAGATATACAAACGAGAATTTTGAAGGCTGAGGTGGAGGAGGTTTCCATGTGAACAGTGGTTCAACATGTGTCAGCGGGTGTTAAGAGATAGGCGACACCCGGGGAGAGTTCCCTTTCCTTTGCGCAGGAAGGGGCTCCCTGAAATGGGTTTGCTCCAAGAGTGGGGCACGAGCCTTCAAAGTGTGGCGAAGTGGAGGAGGTGTCCATGTGAACAGTGGTTCAACAGGGTCAGCGGGTATTAAGAGATAGGCGACACCTGGGGAGAGTTCCTTTCCTTTGTGCAGGAAAGGGTGCAATGAAATGGGTTCAACCTGAGAGTGGGGCACGAGCCTTCAGAGTGTGGTGGAGTAGGTTTCCATGTGAACAACAGTTCAACATGGGTCAGCGGGCTTTGTGCAAGAAAGGGCTCCCTGGAATGGGTTTGCCCCAGACTGGGGCATGAGACTCAGAAAGTGTTGTGACATGGAGGAGGTTTCCATGTGAACAGTGGTTCAACATATGTCAGCAGGTGTTAAGAGATAGGAGACACCAGGGGAGAGTTCCCTTTCCTCTGCACAGGAAAGGGGCCCTGGAATGGGTTCACCCCAGAGTGGGGCCTGAGCCTTCAAAGTGTGGCGAAGTGGGGAAGGTTTCCATGTGTGAACAGTGGTTCAACATGGGTCAGCGGGTGTTAAGAGATAGGCGACACCCGGGAAGAATTCCCTTTCCTTTGTGCAGGTAAGTTGTGGTTTGATCTGTCACTTCTTCCTGAACTGGTTCACTGCCAGAAGAAAATGGCATTTTTTTCATTTGTGAAAGATAATTCAACAGAGGATGCTTTTAGAGTAATAGAGACTGCCATTTGTGAAGCAAGAACTGAGCTGGAGATTATTTGTGAATACCCAGAAGCTATTAACTGTACTTATGCACTTCAGTTGATAACAAAGGAAGTGGAAGAGCTCTCAGAAATAAGAAAATTGCTACTCAAGTCCAAATCTACAATATCAACCTCTGTTGATTTTGTACCCTACAGAGTGCCTCTGTAAACTATGGGAACACAGAGGATGAACTACAGCACAACTACCACCAATTTTCTATAGTACTAGAACATAAGAACATAAGAACATAAGAAATTGCCATGCTGGGTCAGACCGAGGGTCCATCAAGCCCAGCATCCTGTTTCCAACAGAGTCCAAAACCAGGCCCCAAGAACCTGGCAACTACCCAAGTACTAAGAAGATCCCATGCTACTGATGCAATTAACAGCAGTGGCTATTCCCTAAGAAAACTTGATTAATAGCCGTTAATGTACTTCTCCTCCAAGAACTTATCCAAACCTTTTTTGAACCCAGCTACACTAACTGCACTAACCACATCCTCTGGCAACAAATTCCAGAGCTTTATTGTGCGTTGAGTGGAAAAGAATTTTCTCCAATTAGTCTTAAATGTATTACTTGCTAACTTCATGGAATGCCCCCTAGTCCTTCTATTATTCGAAAGTGTAAATAACCGAGTCACATCTACTCGTTCAAAACCTCTCATGATCTTAAAGACCTCTATCATATCCCCCCACCTATGCCATCTCTTCTCCAAGCTGAACAGCCCTAACCTCTTCATCCTTTCCTCATAGGGGAGCTGTTCCATCCCCTTTATCATTTTGGTTGCCCTTTTCTGTACCTTCTCTATCGCGACTATATCTTTTTTGAAATGCGGCAACCAGAATTGTACACAGTAGTCAAAGTGTGGTCTCACCATGGAGCGATATAGAGGCATTATGACATTTTCCGTTCTATTAACCATTCCCTTCCTAATAATTCTTAACATTCTATTTGCTTTTTTGACTGCTGCAGCACACTGAGCCGACGATTTTAAAGTATTATCCACTATGATGCCTAGATCTTTTTCCTGGGTGGTAGCTCCTAATATGGAACCTAACATCGTGTAACTACAGCAAGGGTTATTTTTCCCTATATACACCTTGCACTTGTCCACCTTAAATTTCATCTGCCATTTGGATGCCCAATCTTCCAGTCTTGCAAGGTCCTCCTGTAATGTATCACAGTCTGAATAATTTTGTATCATCCGCAAATTTGATAACCTCACTCGTCGTATTCCTTTCCAGATCATTTATATATATATATATATATATATATATATATATTGAAAAGCACCGGTCCAAGTACAGATCCCTGAGGCACTCCACTGTTTACCCTTTTCCACTGAGAAAATTGACCATTTAATCCTAGTCTCTGTTTCCTGTCTTTTAACCAGTTTGTAATCCACGAAAGGACATCGCCTCCTATCCGATGACTTTTTAGTTTTCATAGAAGCCTCTCATGAGGGACTTTGTCAAACGCCTTCTGAAAATCCAAATACACTACATCTACCGGTTCACCTTTATCCACATGTTTATTAACTCCTTCAAAAAAATGAAGCAGATTTGTTAGGCAAGACTTCCCTTGGGTAAATCCATGTTGACTGTGTCCCATTAAATCATGTCTTTCTATATGCTCTACGATTTTAATCTTGAGAATAGTTTCCACTATTTTTCCTGGCACTGAAGTTAGGCTCATTGGTCTATAGTTACCCGGATCACCCCTGCCATTAATGTTGGCACCTAAGAAAGATTTAGGGGAAATGGCCCATATTATGAAGGTCATGAAAACTATTAAGCATATGAAACATGCAAGCTCCAAACATCTTGTCAGCTTTTTATGTTCTTACATTCCAAATGTTACAAAACAGGAAAAAGAATATTCTGAAAAGAAGTGATTCACAAATATATGAAACTGAAATTAGAGATACTAGACCTAAACTCAGACAGGCACAGTATTTGGGGTCAGGCCCTTGTAGTGACGTAAGGGCTGGACGGGCAGGCACAGTGTTTGGGGTCAGGCCCTTGTAGTGACGTAGGGGCTGGACAGACAGGCACAGCATTTTGGGTCAGGCCCTTGTAGTGACATAAGGGCTGAACAGGCAGGCACAGCATTTGGGGTCAGGCCCTTATAGTGACATAAGGGTTGGATGGGCAGGCACATTATTTGAGGTCAGGCCCTTGTAGTGACATAACGGCTGGACAGTGGAAAGACAGGCACAGCGTTTGGGGTCAGGCCCTTGTAGTGATGGAAGGGCTGGACAGACAGGCACAGCATTTGGGGTCAGACCTTTGTAGTGATGTAAGGGCTGGACAGTGGACAGACAGGCACAGTGCTTGGGGTCAGGCCCTTGTAGTGACTTATAGAAACATAGAAATGACGGTAGAAGAAGACCAAACGGCCCATCCAGTCTGCCCAGCAAGCTTTTGCACTTATTTTTTTGATACTTAGCTGTTACTCTTGGCCCTTATAAGTAACTTATAAGCATCTAAGTGAAGTATCTTGCTAATTGTTTAGGGGTAGTAACCACCATAATAAGCAAGCTACTCCCACGCTTGTTTACCCAGCCTGTGCAATTCAGTCCTTATTGGTTGTTGTCTGAATATAAATCCTCTCTTCTTCATCCCCCTACTGTTGAAGCAGTGAGCTGCACTGGATATGTATTCCAAGTGAAGTATCAGGCTTAATTGATTCTGGGTAGTAACCGCCGTAACAAGCAAGCTACTCTCCTGCTTTTTTGTGGATGAAAATCCTTTTTTCCACATTTCCTCTTGTCGTTGAAGCATAGAGCAATATTGGTATCACATTAACCATGTGTATGTTTATTGAATAAGGATATTAATCTCCAGGTAGTAGCCGACATTCCCGCAAGCCACCCCCATGCCTCTTCTCTTCAATCACATCCTCTAGACTTTATGGATCCTCAGTGTTTATCCCATGCCCCTTTGAAATCCTTCACAGTTTTGGTCTTTACCACTTCCTCCAGAAGGGCATTCCAGGCATCCACCACCCTCTCCGTGAAGAAATACTTCCTGACATTGGTTCTGAGCCTTCCTCCCTGGAGCTTCAAATCGTGACCCCTGGTTCTGCTGATTTTTTTCCGACGGAAAAGGTTTGTCGTTGTCTTTGGATCATTAAAACCTTTCAAGTATCTGAAAGACTGTATCATATCACCTCTGCTCCTCCTTTCCTCTATGTTGTACATATTTAGATTCTTCAATCTCTCCTCATAAGTCATTAGATGAAGACCATCCACCTTTTTGGTCGCCCTTCTCTGAACCGCCTCCATCTTGTCTCTGTCTCTTTGGAAATATGTCTCCAGAACTGAACACAGTACTCCAGGTGAGGCCTCACCAAGGACCTGTACAAGGGGATAATCACTTCCCTTTTCTTACTTGATATTCCTCTCTCTATGCAGCCCAGCATTCTTCTGGCTTTAGCTATTGCCTTGTCACATTGTTTCGCCAACTTCAGATCATTAGACACTCTCACCCCAAGGTCTCTCTCCTGCTCCGTGCACATCAGTCTTTCTCCCCCCATCGAATACAGTTCATTTGGGTTTCCACTCCCCATATGCATGACTCTGCACTTGTTGGCATTGAATCTCAGCTGCCATAACTTCGACCACTCTTCCAGCTTCCTTAAATCCTGTCTCATTCTCTCCACTCCTTCCGGCATGTCCACTCTGTTGCAGATCTTAGTGTCATCCGCAAAAAGGGCTGGACAGACAAGCACAGCTTTTGGGGTCAGGCCCTTGTAGTGACGTAAGTGCTGGATGGGCAGGCACAGCATTTGGGTTCAGGCCCTTGTAATGCGTAAGGGTTGGATGGGCAGGCACAGCGTTTGGGGTCAGGCCCTTGTAGTGACGTAAAGGCTGGATGGGCAGGCACATCGTATGTGCTGATATTATCTGGAGCATCTGAGGCAGTTGGAGCTGCTGCAAGGCTTTAAATTGCTTTTATTCATCTTGCCATTCACAGGGAAAATCTGGAAACCCAAGCAAAGGCATGTTTATTTTCAAAAACACTAGCATTTTCATCAACTCTGGTGCCAGCCTTGCGCGATGAGGGCTCATGATATCCCCTGTCATTGAAAATACACGTTCACTGGGCACACTGGTTGGTGGACATGACAGATATCACTGAGCCACTTTGGATAGGTGTAGCCAGACAGTGGACTTGTGTGCCCAATATGCCAGAAGATCTGTCTGCATGTCCTCTATGGACTCTGTGAGATACCGTTTCACTGACATTTCTGATGGTGTCTCGTTTGCTTGGGTGGACTGAAAGTCCTTCTTGCCAGCTGCTTTCGCTCTAGCCCATGCCAGAAAAGATGATGTTTCAGGGGCATCATGGCTTTGGTGTACTGAAGTGGAGGAGGAAGTACTAGCTGTCGCTGACAGAGTTCTGTTACTGTTTCAGCTTGCACTACTCTCTGAAGTGCCCGCTGTTTCCTCCCCTGCTTCATGCCTAATCTATCTCTGCCTATGGCGCTCCTGTTCACGGACGTTTACTAACAGCAGGTTCTTCACAAATGTGAGACAATTGGACTGAAGGGTGAGTTTCCCTTTCACACAGGGATCACAGACTGTGGCGAGCATGTATGTGTGGTCTTTTGTTAAAGGTCCTAATCTCTCTTGCACCTGCTTCTGCAAAAAGTCTGCAGCACCTCAACTGTCATTCCCTCTTCCTGTTTAAAGGCCTCCAAATGTTCATCCAGGAGATTAACTATAGGGATGATGTCAGCCAAGGTGTCACTTCTGGAACTCAGCTCCTCCATGGCATCCTTGAAGGGGCTGCAGGATTTTTACCAGCTGACTCATGACTAACCAATCATGATGCCTTAGGGGCTCTGCACACCTATGTTCATTTCCACAGAAAGGTCATGAAGGGGTGTCTGCTGCTCCACTAACCTCTGCAGCATCATATAGGTGGAATTCCACCAGGTACCAATGTCTTGAATGAGACACATGTGAGGCATCCTCAAATCAGCATGGAAAATCTGCCCCACCTTCACACTTCTGTGGCACTGCTATGATCCTGCACTTGTGTATTAACGTATGCAGGTATTCATTATCTTGGTGATTGGACTCCTACCCCAGAGCTGACTTCACTACCAGGTGCAGAGTATGTGCAAAACATCGGATGTTCTGAAAGCCTCGTCGGATATTGCCTTTACCATGTTTGTTCCATTGTCTGTGACAAAGAACCTTGCCTGAAGATTCCTGTCTCTCTGGTGTAGCTGCCAGCCCGCCAGCATCTGTCTGATGCATGCTAGAATATTGGCTGAGGTATGGGCCTCATCCATCAGGTGGGTGTGCAGTAAAGCCCACCTCCACCCTGATACTTGTTCATTAATAGAGCTGCTGCCTGCCCCTGCCTCAGCCAGGTCTCACCAGTGTGCTGTCAGGGAGAGGTAAGAGTGTGCAGCATTCATAGCAGTCCAGATATCAAAGGTAAAATGCACAATCCCCTCTGCCTTAGCTAGCAGCACTTGGATGCAACTGTGACACTGGTTGTACAGGCTGGGGATGGACTTTCTACTAAATGTGGTTCTGGAGGGGACTTTGTAATTTGGAACTAAGACCTTCAGCAAATGCTTGAAACCCACATTAGAACATAAGAACATAAGAAAATGCCATACTGGATCAGACCAAGGGTCCATCAAGCCCAGCATCCTGTTTCCAACAGGGGCCAATTCAGGCCATAAGAACCTGGCAAGTACCCAAAAACTAAGTCTATTCCATGTTACCATTGCTAATGGCAGTGGCTATTCTCTAAGGGGTAGATTTTCAAATAGCCCGAATTGGCCTACTTTTGCTGGTGCATCAGGCACAAGCAAAAGTAAGCTGGATTTTAGTAGATACGCACGGAGCCGCGCGTATCTGCTAAAAACCTGGATCGGCGCGCGCAAGGCTATTGATTTTGTATAGCTGCCGCGCGCCGAGCCACGCAGCCTACCCCCATTCCCTCCGAGGTCGCTCCGAAATCGGAGCGGCCTCGGAGGGAACTTCCTTTTGCCCTCCCCTCACCTCCTGACCTCCCCAAGCTGGCCAAAAGTTCCGTTTGTGTCCAACGAGGGGTCCGGGAGTGGAACCGCGGTGGACCACGTGACGGCTGCGTCACTCCGACGTGACGCGGACGTCACGTGATCCTCGCAAAGGAATAGAGGAATGGCTTCCTGACTCCCCGCTGGACCACCAGGGAGTTTTGGTAAGTCTTGGGGGGGATTAAGGAGGGTGAGGGGTTTAAATTTTTATTTAGGATCAACGATCGCGATTTCCAGCGTAT
This sequence comes from Rhinatrema bivittatum, assembly GCF_901001135.1. Lineage (NCBI taxonomy): Eukaryota > Metazoa > Chordata > Amphibia > Gymnophiona > Rhinatrematidae > Rhinatrema > Rhinatrema bivittatum. Next base: position 702,411,404 of record NC_042616.1, read on the forward strand.
TCAACATAGCTATGTTGAATAAGTTGGAAATCCGATCGTTTTCGCCTCATCACTTTTTTAAGTTAAAAAAAAAAAAAGTAGCGTTTTACATATAAGTTCAAAATGAATGCACACCCCTAATGACGCCTAGATCCCTTTCGTAGTTGTAGCACCTAATATGGAACCCAACATTGTTTAATTATAGCATGGTTTATTTTTCCCGATATGCATCATCTTGCACTTGTCCACATTAAATTTCATCTGCCATTTGGATGCCCAATTTTCCAGTCTCACAAGGACTTCCTGCAATTTATCACAATCTGCTTGTGATTTAACTACTCTGAACAATTTAGTGTCATCTGCAAATTTGATTATCTCACTCGTTGTATTTCTTTCCAGATCATTTATAAATATATTGAAAAGTAAGGGTCCCAATACAGATCCCTGAGGCACTCAACTGTCCACTCCCTTCCACTGAGAAAATTGTCCATTTAATCCTAGTCTCTGTTTCCTGTCTTTTAGCCAGTTTGCAATCCATGAAAGGACATCACCACCTATCCCATGACTTTTTACTTTTCCTAGAAGCTTCTCATGAGGAACTTTGTCAAACGCCTTCTGAAAGTCCAGTATACTACATCTACCAGTTCACCTTTATCCACATGTTTATTAACTCCTTCAAAAAAGTGAAGCAGATTTGTGAGGCAAGACTTGCCTTGGGTAAAGCCATGCTGACTTTGTTCCATTAAACCATGCCTTTCTATGTGTTCTGTGATTTTGATGTTTAGAACACTTTCCACTATTTTTCCTGGCACTGAAGTCAGGCTAACCGGTCTGTAGTTTCCCGGATCGCCCCTGGAGCCCTTTTTAAATATTGGGATTACATTTTCTATCCTCCAGTCTTCAGGTGCAATGGATGATTTTAATGATAGGTTATACATTTTTACTAATAGGTCTGAAATTTCAATTTTTAGTTCCTTCAGAACTCTGGGGTGTATACCATCCGGTCCAGGTGATTTACTACTCTTCAGTTTGTCAATCAGGCCTACCACATCTTCTAGGTTCACCGTGATTTGATTCAGTCCATCTGAATCATTACCCATGAAAACCTTCTCCATTTGGGTACCTCCCCAACATCCTCTTCAGTAAACACTGAAGCAAAGAAATCATTTAATCTTTCCCTGATGGCCTTATCTTCTCTAAGTGCCCCTTTAACCCCTCGATCATCTAGTGGTCCAACTGACTCCCTCACAGGCTTTCTGCTTCAGATATATTTTTAAAAGTTTTAACTGTGAGTTTTTGCCTCTGCAGCCAACTTCTTTTCAAATTCTATCTCAGCTTGTCTTATCAACGTCTTACATTTAACTTGCCAACGTTTATGCTTTATCCTATTTCAGGTTCCCCAGTTCCTAACAAAACTGAATCCCTCTTCCTTGCACCATCGTCTCATCCACACATTGAGACTCCGGAGCTCTGCCTGTTTCTGGTGATCTGCGCGTGGAACAGGGAGCATTTCAGAGAATGCTACTCTGGAGGTTCTGGATTTAAGCTTTCTACCTAACAGCCTAAATTTGGCTTCCAGAACCTCCCTCCCACATTCTCCACTATCGCAAAGGCTGGTCATCAAGGGCAATCATTTCCCCAATGCTCCTAGTTACAACTTTTGAGGCTGCTTGCCTCCTTCCCTGGGATAGCATTACTGAACACCACCCCATTTCCTCCATGGTGGGTTGTTGCTTCTGACACATGGCAAGGGGCTTCTGACCTGCCACCTGACGTAGAAGGAGCTGAGGGCGTGGGATGACTCTGCTCCTTTTCAACCACTTTATGCTGCCTGGAAAAAGGGGTCCCCTGACTGGTACCGCCACCATCCCCAGATAGCAGTACTGTTGGGTGTTGCTCCTGCATATGATGCATCATGCCAAAATTAGTTAGATGTCCCATTTGCTTGCCTCTGCTAATATCCCTGGCACAGTAATTACACTGAGCAAAACGCGGGTCCTCCCTCACTTTAAAGTGGCTCCAGATCACAGATTTATTTTGTGATCCCTTCTCTATAGCCTTCGGGTGGATGCTGGCACTCGAGTTGGAGTAGTGGATGCACCCTGAGAAGCAATGCCAGGGTCATCAGTCACACTCTGTGCCTGCGCTGACTGCTCTTCCTCCTGATCATCATCATTTTCATCTCTTCCCTCCAGCACTGAAGTGGAGGCTAAGGCAGAACTAACTAATCCTCCTAAACCTTCTTCAGCTATTAATTCTTCCATTTCTGATGATGAGAATCCCACACAAGATGATTCTTCATTGGAATCAGAAGCAAACAGTGTCTGCACCACATTGTCAGCACTAAATAGAGTCTGCTGTTGCACTGCTGCTTTTGGGTCTCACCCTTTTGTCTTGCATGACTCAGCCTCCCCTTCCTTCACCTCCAAAACAACAGGGTCAGAAACAAGTGGTGGCAGTGCATCATCTTTAAATTTCAGTTTTTTCCAGATTGAACTGCCTGCCCCTCCAGATATTTTAGATTGGAACAGCTCCCTTTTTAACTTTAATGGGGGACTGGCACTGCCTTTTTTAAGTGCCTCCTCTGCCAGTGCCAATCACTTGACCACGTCTAGCTTTCCCTGACATCATGGATTTAATGTCACTGCCTACTAGGGATTTCAATTAAAATAATTATTTCTTTATTGGTGACTGATCACCTCTGTACCAATATATGTGAGTGTGGAAAACTATACACACACACACACACAGAAAAGACTGGAAGCCTGAGCAAGCCCAATTCCTACAGTGATGTTGCTTGTTCTTTGAAAATACTATCTCCCAGACAGCCACTGCAACTCTCACACTATCTGCTCTCTCTGTGTGCACAAAAAATGAACATCTAGAGAAAAGACTGGAAGCCTGAGCAATCCCATTTCCTACCGTGATGCTACTTGTTCTTTGAAAATACCAACTCCCAGACAGCCACTGCAACTCTCACACTATCTCCCACCCACACCACCCAATCCCTGCCTGCAACCTACCCCAGGAGGTAAGATCAGCAGCAAAATGCCACTACTAGCAGCTTGTCTCAGTGAGAGAGGTAGAGAGACAGTCTGAGTTCAATAAAAAAAAAAGTGCAGTAAAAAAAGCCTGGCTGGCACAGCAGCAGAAAGAACAAATATCTTTTTCAATGGAAAATTCTATCAAAGTAGCAAGCAATAGCAATTGAATACAGATTTGAGGCACTCAGAGACTAGCTCTGAGTACAGCAACCTCCTCAGACAAAAGCCAAGAAGAAAGTGTGTGGTGTACCGCGTGCTATGCTTGCTTTAGGTAGAAATATAGCAGGAACTGCATCACAGAGCACTGAGAGCAGCGATTGGCTGAATTAGAAAAATGTTTCGCTCTGATAAGTTGGCATTCTGGTCTCCTTGCCAACCTGTCTGACCCACTCTATGACAGGACTTTGAGGTCACTTATGACCCACAGGAAAGGGCTGGTTGTTGCTATGGGTACTCCCACATGGCCTTCTCCTATTTCAAATGGCTGCTAAGAAAGCACTGCAAACCAAAAGAAAGAAACTAATATGATATGTTTCATTCGTGGGGGATTGACATGCGTTTTGTGGACCCACGAATCAAACAAACGGGGACCTATTCGTAGCAGATTACACATTCGTTGAAAATGAATGCATATCCCTAATACTTGTTCTTATGCTGACATGGGAAAAAATCTGTTTGTTGCTATACAATACTTTTGAATGGTAGTTCAAATTTTAACAAAAATTGCAACACTAACCATAATATATTGGCCATTAATCACATGTTGAAGCCTATGATTATGATTTGTAATACCGCATAAGCACTCCATATTAAGAAACGGGTTATTCACACAATAATTTTGATGTCTAACATTAACTCATTACCCATTTGCTCTCCATTTTGCACTGAAAATGTTCTTTTCTTCCAGGTAATTAAACAGCAGCAAATTAAGTACAAATATCTGTAAGGTATTACAAATACACTAGAGACAAACCTTTTCCAATAGAAAGGAAACTCCAGGGTAGTAGACTTAGGAATAATATCAGGAAATATGTTTTCACAGAAAGGGTGGTGGATACCTAGAATGCCCTCCTAGAGGAGATGATGAAGACCAAAATGGTGATGGAATTCAAAAGGACATGGGATAAACACAGAGGAACCATAGTAGCAAGAGGATAGAAATGAAGAACTAGGATAACGTGATAACGTGATAACTTTTTATGCAGACTGTAGCTGCAGGCCTGCGCATCCGGCGCTGAAGCCCGTCGGGGCAAGGCCTCACCGTTTCAGCACTCACCTCCGAGGCTCCAGCGCCAGCCACGCAGCTAGGCCCTCCGATCCGCCCATCCGAGACGCAGCCTACCAGGAAGGAGACCCTCCCTGACGTCAGCAACTTCGCTACCACCCTATCAGAGCCTGCCCTGCTGGGTTTAAATCTGAGCTCTGCTAGGCGCCACGCGCCGAGCATCACGCACCAAAGGAGCGCGACAAAGGGGCAGGCCCCTTTGTGCGCCCCTTAGTGCAGCTCCTTAAGGCAGCTCTCTGTGAAGCAATCCGTTTGTTCATCGTAACAGTAACTCCCTTATTCCCCAAACCACTCGGCGTTTACCATCTCTCTCCCACACCAACTCCTCCTGTGATAGTTCTGTTTTTGGGATATTCCGCTCACATCCAACCCCATCCCTTCCCCATTCACCGTCTTCCATTGCGGACGAACATGATCTCTCTCACCATCCCAATCATTCACAAAAGCAGGAGCAACTCAGAAAATATCCCCTACTCACCCTCAGTCTTGCAAAAGAGATTAACCCCAATCATGATCTCTCCTCTGAACCAACTTCTAGGTCTCACTCTTTTCACCCTAACACTTATAAATGCTCAATTCCTCACAAAAAAAACTCACCTTCTCTATGACTACCTCTTGGAGACCCAACCTGACCTATGTGCCATCACAGAGACCTGGTTAAAATCAGAAGATATTGCCCTAATCAACCAACTTCCGCTTTCCTCATACAATTTCTTCTCTATCCCCAGACCTAAGAAGAGAGGTGGAGGTCTGCTTCTCGCTGCAAACAAAAAACTTAGACTTTCTCTTCAGTGGGCAAATGCCTCTCCCCCCCTGGAACTTGCCATCTTCAAATCTAACAACCTACAAATTTCCCTTACCTATGCCCCTCCCGGCTACCTTGAGTCAGACCCATCGCCGTTAATAGAGCTCATAGCCAAACATATTAATTCAGACAAACCAGCCATCCTTTTGGGAGATTTCAACCTCCATGTGGATGAGACCCCACTGTCTTCTAGCTGCGACATATTTCTTAATTAATTGAGCTGTATGGGCTTCAAACAAATTATCAACGAACCTACCCACAAAGCAGGACACACCTTGGACCTGATCTTCTTAAATGAGAGCCTCTCCCCCTCAACTGGCACACTCTGTACTCCTATCCCCTGGTCTGATCACAAGCTTATCTCCACCACTCTAAAAAATCATCAACCTATCACTTCTCAGTCTCAAAAGACCAAAATCCAATACAGGAAGTTATGTAACCCTGACACACTCATCAATCACATAACCGGAGTTAGAACAGCTCGACCTCACTGACGCAGACTCAGCCACTGCTTCCTGGTCCAAAATCAGTGGCTGACCTCACCTGCCCACTAACTACAAAAACTCTTCAATCAAATATGGACAACAGAAAACCGTGGTACACACCAGAACTTAAATCCATCAAGAGAGACCTCAGAAGCAGAGAACACCTTTGGCGCAAAAACCCTTCCTCTACAAGTAACCTGACGGCCTACAAAACACTTTTGCATCAATACAGGATCGCCATCCTCCATACCAAAAGAAACTTCTACTCTCAAAAAATCCATCATTACATCTACGACCCAAAAGCGTTATTTACTCTTATTTCCTCGCTCACTAAACCATCACCTACTGCGGTTCCAGATGATCAAGCCGCAAGCAAAGCAGCCGAACTAGCTACTTACTTCAAAAAGAAAATCCTAAACCTCTTAGCTCCGTTCACGTATAACAATACTCCTCTCCCTCCACCCCCCATTACTGCAACCGCTCTTCCAATTACAAATCTTGAAACCTTCGAACCTACATCTTCATTGGAGATAGAAATCATTCTCAAAAAGCTCAAACCTGCATCTCACCCTCTGGACACAATCCCACCCAACCTTCTTATCTCCATTCCTAGTACCATTTCCAAGCATATTGCAAAAATCATCAATTGTTCGCTCTCACAGGGCCATGTACCAGACCCACTTAAACTTGCTATCCTAAAACCTCTGCTAAAAAAGCCGAATCTTTCTCCGGTTGATCCAGCCAATTTCTGCCCTATTGCAAACCTTCCATTCATCGCAAAAATTTTGGAAAGAATAGTAAACCAGCAACTCACAGAATTCTTGAACAACAACAAAATCCTCTCCCCATATCAGTTCGGGTTCAGGAAAGCCCGCAACACTGAAACACTCTTAATCACACTTACAGACACCATCCTCACAAGTCTGGACCAAAAACAACCAAGTCTTCTCATTCTCCTCGACCTTTCTGCGGCTTTTGACATGGTGAACCACGCCTATCTTTTAGATCGTCTATCGGACATCGGCGTCAAAGGCACCGCCCTAAGCTGGTTCAAGTCATTCCTTCAAAACAGGACCTACAAGGTCAAAATCAACAATGAAGAGTCCCTACCTGTCTGCTCTACGTTGGGAGTTCCCCAAGGCTCTTCACTATCCCCAACCCTCTTCAATATCTACCTTCTCCCTCTCTGCCATCTCCTCTCCAGTCTTAATCTAATCTTCTACGATTCTGTTTCGTAGTTCAAGATCTTATCCTCTGCAATCATGTGTGTATTATATTTACTCTCTCCGAGACACTGTTTTTTTCTGTATAAATGTTAAATGTTATCTGCTTGTTTTATTGGTTAATAATATATTATTCTTATTGGAATCCTTGGTTCTTTGTAATTGTTCTCTTTTGAAGCTCTGTTAATGTTCAATGTAATTGCTTTCATTTACTGAAGCACTGTTTCTGTTCAATGTAAACCAAACTGATTTGTAACCCCTTACAAGAATTTCGGTATATAAAACTGTTAAATAAATAAATAAATAAATAAATAAATAAATAAACTTTTCTGAATATGGGTAACCTGCATGGAGATGGAGTTACAATCCTCAACTAGAAGGTGAGGGGATAACTTTCATGAAGAGGCAGTTACAATTCTGAACACCTTGGTGGGCAGACTGGATGAACCATTTGGCCTTTATCTGCCACTATTTACTATGTTACGCTACTCAACAAATGCTTATGCCTGAGATATCTAAGTTGAAACTGCTAGATTGGGTGGATGGGTTAGTTGAAAAAGGAACAAATTCAGAATCAAATCTGAGCTTATTTCAACTGGTACCTAGCAAAAAATGAGATAAACCCACCCTATTGGTTCTACTACCCCTAAAGAAGACTATTTGGAAGAACACATGACAAATTATGGGGTAGATTTTCAAAACTTTACGCACTTAAATCCCATGGATTTATGCATGTGGCCGGGCTTATGCACACCGGGTCAATTTTCAAAGGCCTGGCCACGTGCTTATATCCCCAGGACATGTGTAAATCCTGGGACTTCATGAAAGGGGCAGGGTGGGGTGGTCCAGGAGGCGGGGTCCACCAGGCACATGCGCAAGTTTTTAAAATCTACCCCTATATTGAAAATTTCGGAATTTCCTTTAAATAGTAATCTTATCATTTTTTGTATAGGAATTGTGACTAAGCAAGTGGCCAATAAGCCGCAATTGATCATGTCTTGAGAGATTGTTGGGGAAAGATGGTATAGAGCAAGACATTAAGTTCCCTCTAAAACAAATACAAATTGACAATGGTCAATTTTCAAAATTCAACTGAATGGGTAAAATAATGTCGGATAGTAGAAAGACTAGAGGGCACTCCATGAAGTTAGCATGGGGCACATTTAAAACTAATCGGAGAAAGTTCTTTTTCACTCAACGCACAATTAAACTCTGGAATTTGTTGCCAGAGGATGTGGTTAGTGCAGTTAGTATAGCTGTGTTTAAAAAAGGATTGGATAAGTTCTTGGAGGAGAAGTCCATTACCTGCTATTAAGTTCACTTAGAGAATAGCCACTGCCATTAGCAATGGTTACATGGAATAGACTTAGTTTTTGGGTACTTGCCAGGTTCTTATGGCCTGGATTGGCCACTGTTGGAAACAGGATGCTGGGCTTGATGGACCCTTGGTCTGACCCAGTATGGCATTTTCTTATGTTCTTATGTCATTTTAGCTGGCTATTATAAGCCAAAGTTTCAGACAAACCAAACTGACAAGGTCTAATGCTGAACATTTCCTAAATCTAGCTGGGCAAAATTTGTCCAGCTAAATATAGCCTGTTATGTGTGTGACTAGTTTTCTGGGGCTAGAGTTAGCCAGTTAGCACTGAAAATACATATTAATTAATTAGGTATATCTAAAGCTTACCTCAGGAATATCTCTTGCACTGCCCCTTTTTTGCTCAATTACATTTGTGTACCTTGCACATTTAACTAGAAAAATGTATTGTTAGCCAGTTAAAATTTTTAAAAATCCACACCTAAGTATATTGAAGTAACTGAAGCTGAGCTCAGACAGCAAGAATAGGTACTCCAAGAAGGTAGAGCCTATTATTGTAGTATCTTGTTCTAGCATGTCAGTCATGTGCACATGCAAGGCCATTAACAATGAACTCAGATGACTCCTCTTCTGTCATGTAACAGTTTCAAGAAGGCATGAAGGGTTAGGCTTCAGCAGCAAGTACCCTGGTCCACCCATTGAATAGGAGGTGTATAACAGGTGAGATTAATCCCTGTTAATCTGGCCAAAGATCTAGGCCAGCTTTTCCAGCTAGCAGGCTAAAGGTTACCAGTGATTATTGTGTAGAAAGTCTTATTCCCCTGAAGCCTGCAGCCAGGTGCAGGGGTCTTCCTATTTAGCAAGGGGCTTGGGCTGCCTAAGAAGCTGTTTGCAGCCTGAGGCAAAGAGAGGTTAAAACTAGGAAGATGGCCCACAGAAGCCTTTATGTGGCAGGTCAAATGCCATTGTTTCTGTGTCTATATGGCAGTCTGATTCCCAATGTCAAACATGCAGTACTGACTGACACGAAAACACAGAAATGCTATGTCTGTTCCCTTGAAGAGATCCTTTCCCTATGATCTCCAAAAATCTGAGATACTATTTCAGAACTCCATGGTGAAGACGGATTTGAGAGAAATGCTGTCTTGACTGCCTGGGGCATCCTGACCCTAGGATTCTCCCACTGCAAAGTCAATCAAAGTCTGACCTGCAGGATACTCCCTGGAAAACTACAACTTGCAACTGCTGTTGCTCGGTTGTGAACATTTGTAGAATAAAGGGCTATATTGCTGCTGTATGAATTCAGCCTTACACAAACATAGAAGAGGTTAGAGGTTTCTCCTTTGTCTGCAACCTCACAAGAGCCCTACTGAAGATAGACATAGAGAAACAATAAATATTTCACTCTCATTGCCATCTCTCTAAAGCAATCCTTTTTGAAACTGTAAAACTCTTTGTCTTTATAACTTGGCTGTTCATTAACTTGGTGAACTACTACTGAAGTAAAGCTGTTCTATAACCTTTGTAAATGCTGTCTGAAAATGATTTTGTATTCTATATTGCAGGATTAAAAGCTGCATAGTCTTTTCGCTTAGGTAACATAGAAATATAGAAACATGATGGCAGAAAAAGACCAAATAGCCCATCCATCAAATTAATTTAGCATTATTATTCTCATCATTTCCTTAAAGATCCCCTGTAATTATCCCATGCTTCTTGATTTCAGCTACTATCTTTGTCTTCACCACTTCCACTGGGGCTCTGTTCCACACATCCTCCATCCTCTCTGTATAGAAATATTTCCTAAAATTACTCCTATCTATCTCATTCTAGAGCCTCATTTCCATTCAAAAAGGCTCTCCTCCTGTGCATGGAAATCTTTGAGATATTTGAATGTCCTCATATCTCCCCTACCTTGCCTTTCCAGGATGTACATGTTTAGATCTTTAAGTCTATCTCCATATGCTTTAGAAGGAAGACCACTGACCATTTTAGTATTCACCCTCTGGACTGACTCCATCCTGTTTATATCCTTTTGAAGGTGCAATCTCCAGAATTATATACAGTATTCCAAGTAGGGATGTGAATCATTTTTTGACGATTTAAAATATCGTCCGATATATTTTAAATCGTCAGAAATCGTTAGGGCCACGATACAATACCAATTCCCCCGATTTATCGTTAAAAAATCGTAAATCGGGGGAAGGGGGAGGGCAGGAAAACCGGCACACTAAAACCCCCTAAAACCCACCCCGACCCTTTAAATTAAATCCCCCACCCTCCCGAACCCCCCCCCCCCCCAAATGCTTTAAATTACCTGGGGATCCAGCGGTGGTCCAGAACGGCGGCGGTCCGGAACGGCCCCCTCAATTGAATCCTTTTTTCTTCAGCCGGCGCCATTTTGCAAAATGGCCGCCGCAAAATGGCGGCGGCCATAGACAAAAACGATTCGACGCAGGAGGTCGTTCCGGACCCCCGCTGGACTTTTGGCAAGTCTTGTGGGGGTCAGGAGGCCCCCCCAAGCTGGCCAAAGGTTTCTGGGAGTCCAGCGGGGTTCAGGAAGCGATTTCTTGCCGCGAATCGTTTTCCGTACGGAAAATGGCGCCGGCAGGAGATCGACTGCAGGAGGTCGTTCAGCGGGGGTTCTGGACCGCCGCTGAACGACCTCCTGCAGTCGATCTCCTGCCGGCGTCATTTTCTGTACGGAAAACGATTCGCGGCAAGAAATCGCTTCCTGAACCCCGCTGGACTCCCAGAAACTTTTGGCCAGCTTGGGGGGGCCTCCTGACCCCCACAAGACTTGCCAAAAGTCCAGCGGGGGTCCGGAACGACCTCCTGCGTAGAATCGTTTTTGTCTATGGCCGCCACCATTTTGCGGCGGCCATTTTGCAAAATGGCGCTGGCTGAAGACAAAAGGATTCAATTGAGGAGGCCGTTCCGGACCGCCGCCGTTCTGGACCACCAGGTAATTTAAAGCATTTGGGGGGGGGGGGTTCGGGAGGGTGGGGGATTTAATTTAAAGGGTTGGGGGTGGGTTTTAGGGGGTTGGCTCACGATTTTAACGATTTTTCACGATATTTTTAAAACCCAAATGGCAACAATACAATTCCCTCCCCCTCCCAGCCAAAATCGATCGTTAAGACGATCGAGGACACGATTCACATCTCTAATTCCAAGTGAGGTCTCACCATGGACCTATACAGGGGCAATATCACCTTCCTTTTTCTGCTGACCATTCCTCTCCCTATGCAGCCAAGCATTTTTATGGCTTTTACCATCACTTTAGTCACCTGTTTGGCCACCCTAAGATCATCATTTTTAAAGATGGTGCCGGCCGTCCATTGCTCCTACCATGTGACAGGGGCTGGCCAATGGCATGGATACCCTGTCACATGCTAAAGGCAAAGGGCCATCAGCGCCATTTTGTTTACTGGCAGCCGAAGGCCCGAGAGCGGGAGAACGCTCCCGGGACCCCCACTGGACCACCAGGTACTTAAAAATTGTTTTGGGGTGGTTGGAGTGGTCCAGAGGGTGGGGGGATACTAAAGAACTAATTTTAAAGGGTCGGGCTGTGTTTTTGGGTTATCGGCTCGGCACAGCTGATAAAAAAAAACAACAATTGGACCGCGGGAAAAATAATTTCCCGATTGTCCACAAATCCGAAACCGGAACCGATTCCAGTTCCGATTCACATCTCTAATACCTAGTGAAACTGAGATGAAGAAAGATATCTGGAAAGCAAACAGGTCAAGCGGAAGAAAGGATTGCCAAAGAGGTAAAGCAAGTTTACAAAACAGTTTTCAGATATATCAGAGAAAAGAAGACAACTCAAGGTGATATAGTGAAATTGAGAGGTAAAAAGTAACAATGTGTGAAGAAAGATGAAGAAAATATTAAACAAATTCTTCAGTTTGGAGTTCACTAAAGAAGACCCTGGAGAAGGACCATTGCTTATTGAGAATGAATGGGATAGAGGCAATCCCGTTTATAGAAAGAGTGTATGGGAAGAGCTAGGAAAACTGAAAGTGGACAATGCCATGGGAATGGATGGAGTATATCCCAGGAAAGTAAGGAAACTCAGAGATGTGCTGGCAGGTCTGCTGAAAGACCTGTTCAATAATTCCCTGGAAATGGGAGTGGTGCCCAAGGCTAGTGCAAGGGTAATAGGCGCCCTAGACAAAACCTACAGCCTGCCACTGCTCTCCCCATCATACCCTCCCAACACATTGAATTTAAGAATTTATAATAATAAATTTTACATGAACAAGAACATTTAAATTACAGTCTTTTAAGGTAAAAATATTAGAACATGTACATTATATTTACATTCAATGCTGTAAAATTCTGCAAAAAAGCAAAAAAATTAAAAAGACCCTTCGAATTGGTATTAGGTGTAATGTAGTGTAGTTGGGTATGGGCTTGGCCCTCAGAAATCCATGAGTAAACTGAATTATATAGTTTCCATACCAAAACTTCAATAACTGCCATCATTCAAGCACTAGCAACCCTACTTATGGAAAGGCAACACTGCAATTATTAGACAAGGCCCTAAAACACTAATACACCTCCTATTGGGAAAACAGAACAAGCCAAGTTGCTAGAGATCCCTATATGGAACCCACACACTATCAGAATACATCAACTCGGACATACATGCAAAATACAAACCCTCACCAAATGCAGAATAAAGTGACCATAAAGTAGTATGCAGACAAAAACTGAAAAGTAAACCTCAACAAGCCAGAATATGTATGCAGTGCAACAATGGAAACAGAAACATTACAATTCCTCATAAAACATAAAAAAATTTAAATTAGGAAATATAAATCATGAATAGAAGTAAAACTATATTAATAAAAGAATATTTCAAAAGATCTGACAAATAGAATAACATCCAATAATTTAAAACTTATATACATTTTCCAAAGACCAATAAAATATTTCATAACAGCAAACACAAATACTATTTATTTATTTATTTATCTATCTATCTATTTATTTATTTATTTATCTATTTATTTATTTATTTAAAAACTTTTCTATACCGTCGCTAAATTATATACCATCGCAACGATTTACAAATAGGCACATAGACTAAGGTAAGTAAATGTAGGATATCGTACATTCTAACAGGTGCCAATAAAGTTCGGTTACAATTTCATAAATAAAATCATTATTTGAGTAATGTTGGTCAAGTCCAGGTATATTATTGAGTTACTATCGCTTTGAAATATTACTTCTTAAATGTAGGATTGAGTAAATTCATTCTCATCTGCATTACCCTGTACTTTCATTCTCTACCCTCCACACTCTTTAGTGAAGGCTTTTTTAAAGAGCCATGTTTTTAGATTTTTCTTAAAAGTTTTGAGATTAATCTGTAATCTGAGTTCGGGGGGCATCGTGTTCCATAGTATGGGCCCAGCCAATGATAAAGCCCTTTCTCTCACTTGGATTAATTTTGCTGACTTTACTGTAGGGATTGTTAGTAGTGCTTTGTTTGCTGAGCGGAGGTTTCTTTGTGGAACGTGTACTCGTAAGGCTGTGTTTAGCCAGTCTGCTTCTTTATCATATATTAGTTTGTGTATGGTGCATAAGGCTTTGTATTTTATCCTGTATACGATGGGTAACCAATGTAAGTCTGCTAGAGTTTTGGTTATATGGTCCCTCCTCTTTTTTCCTGTTAGTATTCTGGCTGCAGTATTTTGAAGTACCTGGAGTGGTTTTATCGATGTGCTTGGGAGTCCTAGTAAGAGTGCGTTGCAGTAGTCAGTGCTAGAAAAGATAAGTGTTTGCAATACTGTTCTGAAGTGGGCAGGTGTGAGTAATGGTTTCAATCTTCTGAGGACCATAAGTTTTGCGTAGCCTTCTCTTACTTTTATAGATATGTGTTGTTTCAGGTTGATTTCTGGGTCCATTATTACTCCCAGATTCCTTACTACCCAATACTTAAAAAGGATAAAAAGAATCCCCTGCTGTGCATACTTGTGATCTTTTGATTTCCAGTTGCCCTGAGGTAGTCGTGGATTAGCAGGGGAGAGGAGAGGGGTTGTTGCTCACAATTTTTCTTCTCTCTCTCTCAATTTTACAGACAACTGAATCACAGAACATGTTCTCTTTCTTTTTCACGCACACACACACACACACACACACATACACACAGCATATAACATGTTCTCACTCACACAGACATGCTCTGTCATACACAGACATGCCCACACATAGACACAGACATGCTCTCACAGACATACACACACATACATGCTTCTCACACAGAGACAAGCTCTTTCACATACACTCACATATGCTCTCTCACACAAACACAGACATATTCTCTCACCTACACAGATATGCTATTACACACACACACACACACAAATGCACATACATAAAAACATGCTCTCACACACATGCTTTCACAGACACACACACAAACATGCATTCTCACACTTAGACACAGACACGTTTTCACAGATACACACACAAACATGCTCTCTCACACAGACACAGACATGCACACACTCACATACACAAATATTCTCTCTCACACAAACACATAGACATTATCTCACAGACACACACACATTCCCAGACACACAGCATGCTTTCATACATAGACATAGACAAACACACACACACAGACACACACACAGACAAGCTCTCTCTCTCTCTCTCACACACACACACACACACACACACACACAGACATGCTCTCAAGATTCAGGCATACTCTCACATATACCATACATGCTCTCACAGACAAACACACAGACATGCTCTCTCTCACACACAGACATTCTCTCACACACACAGCCAGAGGCATGCTTCTAACACACAGACATATTCTTTCACACACATACACAAATATGCTCTCTCACACACACAGACACAGATAAGCTTTCAGAGAGACACAGACATACACACACACACACAGACATGCTCTCTCACACACACACACACACACAAAGATATACTTATACAAAGACAAATATGTGCTTTCACACACAGACATGTTCTCATACATACATACATACAGACAAAGACAGAGAGACACAGACATGCACACACACACAGACATGCTCTCTCACACACACAAAGACATACTTATACAAAGACAAATATGTGCTTTCACACACAGACATGTTCTCATACATACAAAGACATGCACACGTGCACATACACACCGACATGCTCTCACAGATACAGACTTGCTTTCTCACACATACACAGTCATACTCTCACACACACCCACACAAACAAGCTCTCCCTAATTTACTTCCTTCTTCCTCCACATCAGAAGTGCAAGTCCAGTAGCAGCCTCCTCTTTCATCCCCCATGGCAGATAAAGCTCTTCATCTTCTTGAGGCCATGGGGGCTGATGCTTCTTTGCTTCCTGTGGGGGTGAGGGTGGGGGGGGGGGCAGGGATTTTGTTGCTATATGTCCTGTGTTCGAACACTCTGTGTGCCCAAGGCCAATGTAGTGTCTTACTGTGATGGGGGGCATGTTTTTCTCCTGCTTCTGGCTGCAACAATATGGCCTCCCTTCTTCCTGCCCGCGTGGACCCACCACGTCTTCTCCTAGGCTGTTCGAGTGTGAAGAAGGAGAAGCCATGCTGTCACTGTCCCTAGGCAGCTGCCTAGTCTACCTAGTGCTTTCACTGACCCTGGTGGTACGGCAAGATTGGAGAAGTGGGATTGTAGTCACACGTCACAAGAGCAGTTGCTCACATCAGTGGTAAGAAATTAATGGAGACTCTGCTGAAGGAAAGGAATGTGAACTATCTACAATCCAGTGGGTTGCTGGACCCGAGGTAGTATGGATTGATTGATTTTTTTTTGATTGGGTGACCAGAGAACTGGATTAAGGAAGAGCACCTGATATGATTTACTTTGATTTCAGAAAAGCTTTTGATACAATCCTGCATAGGAGGCTCATGAATAAAATAAGAAGCTTGAGAGAGGGCACCAAGGTGGTGGTGTGGATTACTAAATGAATGGTAGACAGGAGGCAACATATAATGATAAATTTATTTATATATACTGACATTTGATCTCAATTGAGATATCACACTGTAGGTATTTCTCTATCCCCAGAGGGCTTACAATCTAAGTTTTTGTACCTGAGGCAATGGAAGGTAAGGTGACTTGCCCAAGGTCACAAGGAGTGATAGCAGGACTTGAACCCTGGTCTTCTGGTTCATAGTTCACTGCTCTAACCACTAGGCTATTCCTCCTCCTCCCCTAATGGAACCTACTCTGAAGAGAGAACAGTGTTAGGTGGAGTGCCTCAAGGTGCAGTTTTAGGACTGGTTCTTTTCAATTTATTCAACCGTGAATGACACTGCAGAAGGGATGGAAAGTAAAGATTGCCTTTTTATAGATGATCCTACGATCTGCAATAGAGTGGACTCACTTGAAGGAGGAGAGAGAATAAAATGTGATTTAAGAACATTTAAAGAGTGGTCAAAGATTAGGCAGCTCAAATTCAATTCCAAGAAGTACAGAATCATGCATATGGGATGCAGTAACCAAAAGAGCTGTAAGTGATGGGATCGAATGACTAATATGCACGGATCAGGAGAGGGACCTTGACATAATAGTGCCTGCTGATTTGAAGGCAATGAAGCAATGTGACAATGAGATAGTCCAAAAGGATGCTGGACTGCATAGCAAGAGGGATAACCAAGAAGAAAAAGAAGGTGATAATGCTTTTTTACAGGACCTTAGTGAGGCTTCATCTGTAGTACTGTGTTCAATTCTGAAGACTGTATCTCAAAAGGAAGAGAGACAGGATGGAAGCAGTCCAGAGAAGGTAACATATGAGGAGAGGATGTAGGATCTAAATATGTATACCGTGGAGGAGAGGAGGAGTAGGGGAGATATGATACACAACTTCAAATACCTGAAAGGTATTAATGATGCACAAACTTCAAACCTTATCTGTTGGAAAGGAAACCAAAGATCTAGGGGTCACGAAATGAAAATCCAGGAGGGAAAACTCGAAACCAACACCAAGAAATATTTCTTCACAGAGAGGATGAGGTGGTGAGGAAGAAATCAGTAAATGAATGTAAAAGGGCATGGGATATACACTGTGGATTCTAGATGTTAGAAATAAAAGATAGGGTGCTTGGGGGTAACCTGCTTGGAGTGGATGCTATCACCTTTAACAGACGTCATGGGGTTAACATGCATGGAGCTGCAGTTACTATCATTTAGGGGTGTGCATTAGTTTCCTATGTATTTGTAATCCGCAACGTCTAGGGCCATATTCATTGTATTCGTGAGGAAGCGAAACGTATTGCGATTCCCCACAAATACAACGAATCTTCGCCAAATTATTCGGCCGTCTAAAGGAGCCAATTTAAACAAACCCCGCACCCTCCTGACCCTCCCAAGACTTACCAAAACTCCCTGGTGGTCCAGCTGGGGGGTCCAGGAACCATCTCCTGCACTCATACCTTCGGGTGCCGATACTCAAAATGGTGCCGATAGCCTTTGAGCTACTATGTCACAGGAGCTACCGGTGCCATTGGTCGGCCCCTGTCACATGGTAGGAGCAATGGACGGCCGGCACCATCTTGTGCTCCTACCATGTGACAGGGGCTAACCAATGGCACTGGTAGCCCCTGTGACATAGAAGGTCAAAGGCTATCGGCACAATTTTGAATACCGGCAGCCGAGGGTGTGAGTGCAGGAGATGGCTCCCGGACCCCCTCGCTGGACCACCAAGGAGTTTTGGTAAGTCTTGGGGGGGTCAGGAGGGTGGGGGTTGTACTTAATTCAATTTTAGCATGGAAATGAATAAGAATTAACGCATATACATATCAGGGGCTCCCCTTGCTGAATGCAACATATCTGCCCCCCGACGAATACGAATCCCGAATGCAACGTATGGCGTCTCTCTGCACATCCCTACTATCATTAACAGAAGGCATGGAGGTAACCTTCAAGGTGTGTGGCTGTTTTTAACCTTAACAGAAGTTATGGGGATAACTTGCACGGAGCAGCAGATACTACCCTTAATAGAAGGCATTGGAGTAACCTTCACAGAGTGGCAGTTACTATCATGAACAACATGCTGGCCATTCTCGATGGACCATTTGATTTTTATCTACCATCATTTCTATATTATGAGATAAATTTGCATATATTGGGTTTCCACCATATGCACATTTATCTCATGCAATGTCATTGTGAATATCCTGAAAATCCAACTGCTTGTGGGGTCCCCATGGCAGGTTTGAGAACCCTTGCATTACGTAACCGAACAATGTCTTAGAAATTCCTTTAACTTCCTGTCACACTGTCCTCTAACTGAGAAGAAATAAACAATTCTTTGTGCATAAAGTTGCGATCATAAGTTTACATATCCCTGGTAGAATTTGTAAGATGAGTAGCATTTTAAGAAAACATGACTGATCAGACAAAACATGTCTGTTATTTTTAATGTGTTTCAAGTTAAACTATTATGCATCACAAATGGCACAATCATTAAACAAACCATAGCACTAAAAGAAATAATAAAATGGTCCAGTTCAAAAGTTTGCATACCCTTGAATGTTTGGGTTGATAATATATACTCGAATTAGCACACACAGATTGAGAAAGTAATGAAGGGTAGGTATCCACACCTCTGCCTTGTTTGATTGTAATTAGTGTCTGTGTATAAATAGCCAATGAGTGTCTTAGCTCTTGGGAAACCCTTGTGCATTTCATCAGGGCTGCATTGACTTTGGTGGTTACTAAAGATGTGAATCGGAACCGGAATCTGATCAGTTCCAGTTCCGATCCTTAAAATTTTTATCGCCCAGCCTGATTTGAGTTTTGATTATTGGCTGCGCCCGATCCGATAATCAAAAAACCCTCCCCCACCCTCCCGAACCCCCAAAAAAGATTTTAAAATTACCTGGTGGTCCAGCGGGAGCGCGGGGAGCGATCTCCCGCTCTCAGGCCATCGGCTGCGTTAATAAAAATGGCACCGATGGCCATTTGCCCTTACCATGTGACAGGGCAAAGGTAGCACTGGCGCCATTTTGGATACTGGCAATATGGCCTGAGTGCAGGAGATCACTCCCGGACCACCACTGGACCCCCAGGGACTTTTGGCCAGCTTGGGGGGGCCTCCTGATGCCGGTCAGCCCCTGCGCCGGTCGGCCCCTGACGCCGGTCGGCCCCTGCACCGGCGCCATTTTCAGTACTGGCAGCCGCTAGCCTTTGCCCTCACTATGTCACAGGAGCCGGCCGTCGGCCCCTGTGACATAGTGAGGGCAAAGGTAGCGTGGGCGCCATTTTGAATACTGGCAATATGGCCCGAGTGCAGGAGGTCGCTCCCGGACCCCCGCTGGACTTTTGGCAAGTCTTGTGGGGGTCAGGAGGCCCCCCCAAGCTGGCCAAAATTCCTTGGGGGTCCAGCGCTGGCCATCCAGTGCTCCTACCATGTGACAGGGGCCGGCCAATGGCACGGATACCCTGTCACATGGAAATGGCAAATGGCCAACGGTGCCATTTTTATTAGTGGCAGCCGATGGCCCGAGAGCGGGAGATCGCTCCCCGCACCCCCGCTGGACCACCAGGTAATTTTAAAAGGTTTTTTGGGGGGGTCGGGAGGGTGGGGGAGGCTAAGAGGGTCATTTTAAAGGGTCGGGTGGGTTTTTTTTTTATTGGGCCATCGGCACCATTTATATTAGTGGCAGCCAAAATGGCGCCGATGGCCCGAGAGCGGGAGATCGCGCCGGGACCCCCCCACTGGACCACCAGGTAATTTAAAACATTTTGGGGGGGGGTTCGGGAGGGTGGGGGATTTGTTTTAAAGGGTCGGGGTGGGTTTAGGGGTTGTTTTGGTGTGCCGGTTTTCCCGCCCTCCCCCGATTTATGATTTTTCACGATAAATCGGGGGAATTTCTATTGTATCGTGACTCTAACAATTTTTGACGATTTAAAAAATATCTGACGATTTTTTTAAATCGTCAAAAAACGATTCACATCCCTAGTGGTTACTGAAGCACGGGGAAACCAAAAGAATTGTTAAAGGATTTGCGAGCAATAGTATTTCAACTTTATAAATCCTGAAAAAGATATAAAAGATATCCAAAGATTTGAAAATGCCAATCAATATTGTTCAAACTCTGATCAAGAATTGGATGATGAGATCAAAATTGAACTTTATGGTTACACCATCTCTACCGTGAAGCATGGAAGTAGATCTTTGCAGTTTTAGGAGTATGTGAGCTACAGCGGCACAGGGAATTTTATCAAAATTGATGGCAGGATGAATGCAGCATCTTATCAGAAAATATTGGAGGAAAATTTGCATTCATCAGCTAGGAAATTGCACATGGGATGCACTTGTACTTTCCAACATGACAATGATCCAAAATATAAGGCCAGGTCGATCGTTCAGTGGCTGGAGCAGAAGAAAGTGAAGGTTCTTGAATGGCCATCACAGTCTCCTGACTTCAACATCATTGGGCCACTTTGAGGTAAACTCAAACAAGCAGTTCATGCTAGACAACCAAAGAATTTACAGAATGTGGAAGCTTTTTGCCAAGAGGAATAGACAGCTTTACTACATGAAAAAATAAAGTGCCTCACTCACAACTATCACAAAAGACTGCAAGCTGTCATTGATGCAAAAGGGAGCAATACACAATATTAAGAAATAAGGGTATTCAAAATTTTGAACAGGACCATTTTATTATTTCCTTTATTGCTTTGGTCTGTGATGCATAATAGTTTAATTTGAAACACATAAAAATGGCAAACGTGTTTTCTATGATCACTTATATTTTCTTAAAATGCTACACATCTTATACACATCTGTATTTCAGTGCATGCAGTACTTGTTTGAAATTCCTGGAAATGTTGACTGAGGCATTCCATTTCATTCAGGACCATAGATGTAACATTGTAATATAGTAGATTTTTAAAGGCCAGTTGATAGTCTACCTAGTTATTTGATGTGTGCTGCCAGCCATAGAAGCTTGACAACTTGTAGGATACTGTTTCTCATCCAAGTCAGTTATTTTGTCTTCCTCTTTGGGTAGATAAGCATAAAAATGTTGATGCATAATCCTTCCCTCTCCCCATGTCTTTCCATCTATGGCAAAACAGGGGTTTTGCATGCTTTGTAGTTTGTTCTGTCCTGTGACAATTTTCCCCAGAGAGCTCATTTCCTATGTGCTGGCCTGCAGGTGGTGTTTGACCTCTGCACTGGAGTTCAAGCAGAGGCTTTGGATGCTGCCTTGATTGAAGGTGGCTTGATCAGAATACACATCCCAGCAGCCATGAATGCATGTAGCACTGAAACACCCTGCAGAGCCATTGGCCAGAAATCTAACTCTTAATACTGTGTGTCCTATTGCCCCTGGAGATAGAGAACTCACCCTGAGGATTCTGGAACTCTCTGGTCTTGGCTGGGAGTACAGAGGAAGCATATCTCTGCACTCAGGCTTTATTCATCTTCTGTGGACAGCTTTTCCCTGATCTCCACAGGCACTAGTATGTAGTGAAAAGTGCTTAACTAGTTTCTTCTGTCTAATCCTTGTTGTTTTTTTTACATGTTTCTGTTTACAATTTAAAACTTTTTTCTGTTCACTGTTCCTACTTTTTCTTAATAAACTTATTAGTTTGTTAGCTCTGCCTGTCTTGAACTGACTAACGATTCTAGTATTGGGTATATTTGATCTGTGGGTGTATTAGGAACTGTATAATGGCAACCTTTGGTTGTGAAGGATCCACATATCCCTGAAAACCGACAATGAATAGCCTGCAGGCAGGGAAATTGCCCAGAGGCAAGCAGGAAACCAGTTGGTGGGAGGGAGGTTGTCAGTATAGAAGCATATGTGTAGGTGCAGGTGGGCTTGTGCAGTACTTGGCATGACCATCCAAGTGGCCGAATACCTTTGTAGGTATTAGGGATGGCGCTGCAGCATTATGTCACACTATCAGTCAGAACTTTTAATTATCTAAACAGCTACCAAATTTATGGGGTTATTTTCTAAAGACTTATCGTATGCGATACGGCCGTATCGCATGCGGTAAGCCTCTATCGCTCACGAAAAGGCCCTTTTGCATGTGATAGCATGCACAATTGATTTAGAGTGGCGAGGGGAGAAGTCGGGGCAGCGGTTTCTTTGCTGGCAGTGATAAGGTTAGTAACCTTATCTTCGCTAGTAGCACACCGAATAGCACCACCTTTCACGGTGGTGCTATTCGGTGCGAAAGCCAGCAGCAAAGACACCGCAGTGGTGCGAAGGCTGTGGGCTTTGGCAGGCCCACTGCCCATTTTCACTGGATTCAACATTCAGCAATGAATGATGAATCTAGGCCTTAGTAAGTCTGTTGCCTGAATATCTGGCTTCTTAGGTCCTGTGACCTTGCTGGACAGTGAGGCCACCACCATTCTGCCAGCTGGTTTCTAGGGAGTTTTAGTCTGCTGGTTCCTAGGGATGTGCAGCCAAAAAGTTTTCGTTGCATTCGTGATACGTATTCGTGGATGGTCAATTCAGTTTCATGCGGAAGTATGGAGAATTCCATACTTTGTCGATCTGTCAATACGTTTCCCGGTTCCCATTAAAGTCAACGGGGAAAGGATTTCCTAAATAAAAATTTAAACCCCCCCACCCTCCTGACCCCCCCAAGACTTACCAAAACTCCCTGGTGGTCCAGCGGGTAGTCCAGAAGCCATCCCTGCACTCGTTTGCCGGTTCATTATGGCGCCGATAGCCTGTGTCACAGGGGCTACCGGTGCCATTGGTCAGCCCCTGTCACATGGTCACCGGCGCCATCTTGTGCTCCTACCATGTGACAGGGGCTGACCAATGGCACCGGTAGCCCCTGTGACATAGTATGGGCAAAGGCTATCGGCGCCATTTTGAGTCCTGGTATCGGAAGGCCGGCGTGCAGAAGGTCGCTCCGGGACCCCCGTTGGACCCACAGGGACTTTTGGCCAGCTTGGGGGGGCCTCCTGACCCCCACAAGACTTGCAAAAAGTCCAGCGGGGGTCCGGGAGCGACCTCCTGCACGCTGGCCGTTCGATGCCAATACTCCAAATGGCGCCCATCGCCTTTGCCCTCACTATGTGTGACATGTATACTATCCGATGCCAATACTCAAAATGGCGCCGATCGCCTTTGCCCTCACTATGTGTGACATAGTGAGGGCAAAGGCGATCGGCGCCATTTTGAGTATTGGCATCGGAAGGCCTGCGTGTAGGAGGTCGCTCCCGGACCCCCGCTGGACTTTTGGCAAGTCTTGTGGGGGTCAGGAGGCCCCCCCAAGCTGGCCAAAACTCCCTGTGGGTCCAATGGGGGTCCCGGAGCGACCTCCTGCACGTCGGCCGTCCGATGCCAGGACTCAAAATGGCGCCGATAGCCTTTGCCCATACTATGTAACAGGGGCTACCGGTGCCATTGGTCAGCCCCTGTCACATGGTAGGAGTACAAGATGGCGCCGGTGACCATGTGACAGGGGCTGACCAATGGCACCGGTAGCCCCTGTGACACAGGCTATCGGCGCCATAATGAACCGGCAAACGAGTGCAGGGATGGCTTCTGGACTCCCCGCTGGACCACCAGGGAGTTTTGGTAAGTCTTGGGGGGGTCAGGAGGGTGGGGGGTTTAAATTTTTATTTAGGAGGCCGAATAAAACAGAAATCTGTTTAATATGTGGTGAGTCGCGATGTGTTTCGCCTCCCCACGTATTTAACAGGTAGCAAAAAATAAGTTGCGGATTACAAATACGTGGAAAACGGATGCACATCCCTACTGGTTCCAACCTGGATACTTTATGGCTTGTGACATTGCTAGGTCATGCATGTTTTACCTTTCTCTTGTTTTCTTCTTATTGCCTTGCTGAACATTATCCTGCCAACTTCATCCTGCCAGCATCAACCTGGCTGATTTCTGGGGACATGCAGCCTGCTGCTACATATCCAGTTCTACCCCCTCCATGAGCTGAGGTGCACCAGGTCATGCTTCCTTTATTTGTTGCTTGTTTTCTCTTTATCACATCGCTCCTTGCCTTGCTCTTGAGGGAATAAAAGCTGGGTTTTTACAAGATTACAGCTTTCCACTGCAAAAGGTTTCCTATACAACAGGATAACATCTAAGTAATTATCAGTATCCAGCCAGTATACATTTGGGTAGAAATTGTATGTAATTTTTAAGTTAAGATGTATAATATTTATTTATATGTGTTTATGTTATTTGTTAATTGATTATGCATGTATACCTGTTCTTCACCTAGGAATATTAATAGGTGGGTTCAAAATTCTGTGAATAAAGAAACAAACCAATAAATAAATAAGTCTGTTGCTAGCATGCTTAAATTCTGTCAAAGTAAAGGTTTCTACCATTTCTGCAGGTTAGTTATGTACGCATGTACCATCCTCTCATAGAAGAAGTAGTTTTATTTTCTTGCTTCCTCTGAATTTTCCTGCCTGCTGATTGAAAAGATCCAGTAATTAGAAAATATAACAGCTTAAAAAATGTGATATCTGTTGTTCAGGGATCCTGATCTGCTCCCCACTCCTCACATAAAACAAAGTCAGCATGGCTTTACCCAAGGCAAGTCTTGCCTCACAAATCCGCTTCACTTTTTTGAAGGAGTTAATAAACATGTGGATAAAGGTGAACCGGTAGATGCAGTATACTTGGATTTTTGGAAGGCTTTTGACAAAGTTCCTCATGAGTGGCTTCTAGAAAAAGTAAAAAGTCATGGCATAGGTGGCAATGTCCTTTTGTGGATTGCAAACTGGCTAAAAGACAGGAAACAGAGAGTAGGATTAAATGGACAATTTTCTCAGTGGAAGGGAGTGGACAGTGGAGTGCCTCAGGGATCTGTATTGGGACCCTTACTTTTCAATATATTTATAAATGATCTGGAAAGAAATACGATGAGTGAGATAATCAAATTTGCAGATGACACAAAATTGTTCAGAGTAGTTAAATCACAAGCAGATTGTGATAAATTGCAGAATGAACTTGTGAAACTGGAAAATTGGGCATCCAAATGGCAGATGAAATTTAATGTGGATAAGTGCAAGGTGATGCATATAGGGAAAAATAACCCATGCTATATTTACACAATGTTGGGTTCCATATTAGGTGCTACAACCCAAGAAAGAGATCTAGGCGTCATAGTGGATAACACATTGAAATCGTTGGTTCAGTGTGCTGCGGCAGTCAAAAAAGCAAACATAATGTTGGGAATTATTAGAAAGGGAATGGTGAATAAAACGGAAAATAATGCCTCTGTATCGCTCCATGGTGAGACCGCACCTTGAATACTGTGTACAATTCTGGTCGCCGCATCTCAAAAAAGATATAATTGCGATGGAGAAGGTACAGAGAAGGGCGACCAAAATGATAAGGGAATGGAACAGCTCCCCTATGAGGAAAGACTAAAGAGGTTAGGACTTTTCAGCTTGGAGAAGAGACGACTGAGGGGGGATATGATAGAGATGTTTAAAATCATGAGAGGTCTAGAACGGGTAGATGTGAATCAGTTAATTACTCTTTCGGATAGTAGAAAGACTAGGGGGCACTCCATGAAGTTATTATGGGGCACATTTAAAACTAATCGGAGAAAGTTCTTTTTTACTCAACGCACAATTAAACTCTGGAATTTGTTGTCAGAGGATGTGGTTCGTGCAGTTAGTGTAGCTGGGTTTAAAAAAGGATTGGATAAGTTCTTGGAGGAGAAGTCCATTACCTGCTACTAAGTTCACTTAGAGAATAGCCACTGCCATTAGCAATGGTAACATGGAATAGACTTAGTTTTTGGGTACTTGCCAGGTTCTTGTGGCCTGGATTGGCCACTGTTGGAAACAGGATGCTGGGCTTGATGGACCCTTGGTCTGACCCAGTATGGCATTTTCTTATGTTCTTATCCCATTTTAGTTCAACCTATACACACAGATTTACATCTCTTTCTCAGGAACCTCAAGTAGTATTATCCTCTGCTTGAAGATCTTAGGCCTTGGCATCCTATGCCTTCTCCTCCTCCTCTGAATATCCTCTGCTTAATCCCTTTCCTCCTGCTTGTCCTGCATTAATACATTTCTTCTCTGTCTCCTCCCTTTCAACCACATTTGTAGCAAATGATCCAGTCTTCCCATAAAACTGTGAGCTTTATATCACAGCATAATCATCCATTTTTGCTTGCTTCCACCAGGTGAAAAGATTTCTGGCTTAATTTTGGTGCCATAATTATTGTGTGATTTATTATAGCTTAGTGAATCCTGTGCGAATGCTTAATGTTCTCTAAAGTGCTGATTTATAATATTTGCATAATTTCTTGAAATCACTGCTAAACACTTTTCAAGGTTTAACAAAAATTGAGGGTAAAAAAGAATGGCTATAACAGTTTTGTGCAGAGGGCAATAACATTTTAGATGCCAAAAATAAGTTATTACCCTTATAAGCCACTATCATACTTAAGCTGAACAAAAGTCTTTTGCAGACATTACAGTGACATAAGCTAAACAAAAATGCTGTACAAACAGTTGATGAGTGGATGCAGGGAAATAGATTAAAGAAAAATCAGACAGGCACATAAATCATAATTTAAAAAATGATCTTTTATGCCAAATAAGTATTAAAACATAATAGAAAATATTAGTTAAAAGGAAACCAGGCTCAGTAATAGGACCAGAAGAAGATGGCATAGAGCAAAGAAACAAGCAAACTGAGGTTTTGGGGAAAGTGATTTTCTAAGCCATTTACCCAGGTAAATTGACTGAAAATTTACCCAGGTAAATTGACTGAAAATTGCCCTCCTTCAATCCAGTTAAAAGCTGTATAGTGCATCTTTGAAGTCGGGATTGGAAGCAGCCATCCCTGTGGGAGAGGACATGTTTTAATTGAAACCCATAGATGGCAGTTTCAAATCCACACATAGGGGCGGATTTTCAGAGCCCTGCTCGCGTAAATCCGCCCAAACCGGGCAGATTTACGCGAGCAGGGCCCTGCGCGCCGGTGAGCCTATTTTACATAGGCTCACCGGCGCGCGCAGAACCCCGGGACTCGCGTAAGTCCCGGGGTTTTCGGAGTGGGCGTGTCGGGAGGCGTGTCGGGGGCGGGGCCAGAGCGTGCGGCGTTGCGGGGGCGTGTAGGCAGCGTTTTGGGGGCGGGTACGGGGGCGTGGCTACGGCCCGGGGGCGTAGCCGTGCCCTCCGTACCCGCCCCCAGGTTGCGGCCCGGCGCGCAGGAGGCCCGCTGGCGCGCGGGGATTTACGCCTTCCTCCGGGAGGCGTAAATCCCCCGACAAAGGTAGGATGGGGGTTTAGACAGGGCCGGGCGGGTGGGTTAGGTAGGGGAAGGGAGGGGAAGGTGAGGGGAGGGCAAAGGAAAGTTCCCTTCTAGGCCGCTCCGATTTCGGAGCGGCCTAGGAGGGAACGGGGGGTAGGCTGCGCGGCTCGGCGCGCGCAGGCTATACGAAATCGATAGCCTTGCGCGCGCCGATCCAGGATTTTAGCCGATACGCGCGTATCTACTAAAATCCAGCGTACTTTTGTTTGCGCCTGGAGCGCAAACAAAAGTAGGCTGTTCGCGCTCGTCTGAACAAACAAAAGTAGGCTGTTCGCGCTCGTCTGAAAATCTACCCCATAGTGGGGTAGATTTTAAAAGAAGCGCGATCAGCCTACTTTTGCTTGCGCATCAGACTCAAGCAAAAGTACGCTGGATTTTAGTAGATACGCGGAGGAAGGCGTAAATCCCCGCGCGCCAGCGGGCCTCCTGCGCGCCGGGCCGCAACCTGGGGGCGGGTACGGAGGGCACGGCTACGCCCCCGGGCCGTAGCCACGCCCCCGTACCCGCCCCCAAAACGCTGCCTACACGCCCCCGCAACGCCGCGCGCTCCGGCCCCGCCCCCGACACGCCTCCCGACACGCGCGTATCCACTAAAATCCTGGATCGGCGCGCGCAAGGCTATCGATTTTGTATAGCCTGCGCGCGCCGAGCCGCGCTGCCTCCCCCCGTTCCCTCCAAGGCTGCTCCGAAATCGGAGCGGCCTCGGAGGGAACTTTCCTTTGCCCTCCCCTCACCTTACCCTCCCTTCCCCTACCTAACCCACCCACCCGGCCCTGTCTACACCCCCCCCTTACCTTTGTCGGGGGATTTACGCCTCCCGGAGGGAGACGTAAATCCCCGCGCGCCAGCGGGCCTGCTGCGCGCCGGGCCGCGACCTGGGGGCGGGTACGGAGGGCGCGGCCACGCCCCCGGACCGCCCCGGGCCGTAGCCACGCCCCCGTACCCACCCCCAAAACGCTGCCGACACGCCCCCAAAACGCCGCGACGACCGGGCCCGCCCCCCGACACGCCCCCGACACGCCCCCCGGGACGTACGCGAGTCCCGGGGTCTGCGCACGCCGGTAGGCCTATGTAAAATAGGCTTACCGGCGCGCAGGGCCCTGCTCGCGTAAATCCGCCCGGTTTTGGGCGGATTTACGCGAGCAGGGCTCTGAAAATCCGCCCCATTATTTTCAGGCAAAATTTTGCCTGCGCGATACCGTAAAAAAAAAAATGGTGCAGTGCCTACCTGTGAACTATGAACCAAGGCAAGCAGTTTGAAAATTCTTCAATAAGCAATCTAGATCAGTGTTATTTACTCCCAGCAATCAAGGGCCGCAAAGAGTTCAGGGTTTCAGGATATCCTTAATGAACATGCATGAGATAGATTTGCATGCAAACAGCCTCCATTGTATGCATATCAATCTCATGCATATTCATTAGGGATATACTAAAAACACAACCTGTTTACTGCCCTCAAGGGCTAGGTGTGAACCAGTGATCTAGTGATGCTGCTTTCAAACAAGCTGATACAGTACAGTGCACTCCGGAAGAGTGCACTGTTAACCCGCATTTGGACGCGTGTTTTCGACGCGCTAGCTTTACCTCTTTCGCGTCGAAAACACACGTCCAACCCCCCCCCCCCCCCCCGAAACTAATAGCTCCCGCAACATGTAAATGCATGTTGATGGCCCTATTAGTTACTCCCATGCAATTCACTAAAGGGCGGATTTTAAAAGCCCTGCTCGCGTAAATCCGCCCAGATTTACGCGAGCAGGGCCCTCGCGCCGGCGCGCGCAGAGCCCCGGGACGTGCGTAAGTTCCGGGGTTTTTTTGGGGGGGGCGTGTCGGGGGCGTGGCCGAACGATGCAGCGTTTTGGGGGCGGGATGCGGCATTTCGGGGGTGTGGTTTCGTCCCGGGGCGTTCCGGGGGCGTGGCCGCACACTCCGGAACCGCCCCCGGGTCGGGTCTTGGCGCGCCAGCAGCCCGCTGGCGCGCGTGGATTTACGTCTTCCTCCAGGAGGCGTAAATCCGTGGATAAAGGTAGGGGGGGGTTAGATAGGGCCGGGGGGTGGGTTAGTAGGGAAGGGGAGGGGAGGGCGAAAGAAAGTTCCCTCCGAGGCCGCTCCGATTTCAGAGCGGCCTCGGAGGGAATTGAGACAGGGAATTGAGATAACCTCGGAGGTAATTGAGACGCGGCTACGCGCGTATCTTATAAAATCCAGCGTACTTTTGTTTGCGCCTGGTGCGCGAACAAAAGTACGCGAACGCGCTTTTTTAAAAAATCTACCCCTAAGTAAAATGTGCAGCCAAGCCGCACATTTTACCTTCAGAAATTAGCGCCTACCCAAAGGTAGGCGTTAATTTCTGCAGGCACCAGGAAAGTGTACAGAAAAGCAGTAAAAACTGCTTTTCTGTACACCCTCCGACTTAATATCATGGCAATATTAATTCGGAGGTCCCAAAGTAAAAAATAATTAAAAATAAATAAAACAAAATTTTTTAAATTCTCCCGCGGCTCCCGGGTTGAAAACCGGACGCTCAATTTTGCCGGCATCCGGTTTCCGAACCCGTGGCTGTCAGCGGGTTTGAGAACCAACGCCGGCAAAATTGAGTGTCAGCTGTCAAACTCCCTGACAGTCGCTGCTCCTGTCAAAAAAGAGGCGCTAGGGACTCGCTAGTCCCTAGCACCTCTTTTTACCGCGGGCCCTCATTTAAATACTGAATCACGCGCACAGGAGAGCAGGCACTCGCCTGCTCTCTCGCGACTTTAACTGAATTGGCCTGAAAGTGTTTATGTCCAGCATCACACACTACATAAAAGGGAAAGGTATAGTGGTAGCATAAATAAAATTAGTGGTTGGTGTGCACAAAAGAGGTCAGTGACCGATAAGAAAAGGTCACAACTGATATGAATCAAGCAAACTCAAGAGGGAAAGTGGGCATGGCAATCCAAGGTAACCAGGTGGAACGACAGAAGATAATTGATCTAAACAAAAAGATAAAACATTTTTGCAGGAGAAGCCAGGGTACCACAGCAAAACAAAAACAAAACAAAAACAGGAGGGTGTTCTATAGGAGAGCTGAGTTTCCCGTCACCTTTATCATTAGTTTAGAATGCAGAAAGCATATACTTGGCAAGTTTCCAGCTCAAACTGGGGACTCGTTGCCTGATTCCTTTTGACTATTATTGATGAATGCCTGCTTCCCTGTCATATTGTACCTCACCACTGTGTTATTATTTAGACAATTTACTGTAGCAGTAGGAGTTATTGTTATAAAGAATTAGCAATGTATTCCCCTAGTGCTACTTAAACAGCAGCATACTATATTTACGTAAGCACCACAGTTCATCTAATGTATATAATTCAGTTTCCAAATATATAGCGCATGTAGGTTATTAAAGAAGGAATAATTCTGTTTAAGTCAAAATACTGTAACTAAGCGCCAACAGTTTCATAAAGATAACTAGAAGGAGAACTGAATTCTGCAATTCAACCAAGATTTTAGAAAAAAAAAGATTAATATTACAATTTTAAATACTTATGTCTCATTTCATAAAATATGAAGTGAATTACTTTATTACTGATTTTGAATTTTTGTTTAAAGGGAGGTTTAATTCTCCCTCTCTGTTTTCTTAATTTTGATTTTTTTTCTTAAGTTTGATTTTTATATTCTGCCTTAGATACAATATAAGTGGTTTTGTGTCCCCAGGAGGACTGTAGGGACTTCCAGTCTCAGCCAAAAGACCACAAAGCGACCGTTTATTTTGTCTCTCATCTTTCACAATGCTTGCATGAATTTTGTCACTTTCTCACTTCAGGTGGAAGAAATTGTTCATTTTTACTGGAGTTAGTAACTACATAATTAACTTGTTCTTAAATATAGATTCTGCAGGTATGCTAGTGTTTGTCTTTCCTTTGATTATACAGTTTATTCTTTTCTATTTTTCTTGACTGTAATGTGATTGTTCTATATGCAGCACTGACTAGCATAATACACAGGAAAATCTTGAGTTTATTCCCAGGTAGGTTTGCTAGTTGATTTCAAGCTGGTTTTAAACTGCTAAGGGAAGGATCTCTGATCATCATGGCATGCACTTAGAACTGCTTTGAGACCAGTTTAAAATACATTGTATGAGGGGAGGGCGCTAGTGAGTGTTCATGGCGGCAGACATACTTCAGTGAAGCTCTGATTACCCTGGGACCATTCTCCTAATAATCCCCCCAATAGTACTGCAATTTTTATGAGCACAGAGTACTAGATATTGCAATATCAGTTACAACATACCCCAACGAGTCTTCTGTTCAAACTCTATTACTGCTACAATGAGCTGCAGAAGAAAACAAATCATGCAAGAATCAAGCCCATTGCGGATTTTTACTGGAGGTCCTAGTGAGTGACAGCCCTAGTGTGGGTGGGAAAGAGAAACTGGGCAGCAGTGAAGGAGTAGCAGCCATGCCAGGCCAGGACATGATGGCTCAAATTTTGGGGGAAATCCAGAGTTTAAGGGCAGATGCAACCACTTTCACGCCGCTGCCGCCGCCGCCAACCCGACCCTTGACTCCACCGCGACTGGCTTGATGCGATTGGCATGGGCGACTCATCGGGGCCCGAGCCTGAACCCACGGCCTGCCCACACTTGGCCCCAAGACACCCAAGATGCCGATATTGGAACTGCCCCCCCCCCCCCCCCCACGGCACACCTCAGATCCGGTCCGGAAGGACCTTTAAAAGCAGGACGCATCTCGCAACAAAGGAATGCAACTAAGGGGCCTGCCCCTTAGTGTGCCCCTATGTGCTGCTCCTTCCTGCTGCTCCAGCCCAGACCACATCTCATCACAAGGGACAAAAAACATCTAAGTCCACACAGTCCAGTTCCTACCAAAAACTAGTTCCTGTCCACTTCTATTCACCCCTCTCCAACCCCATCTACTGCGACCTTACATACCTGCACCACATGCCCTACCTCCACCCCTCAGTGCACCCCACCCCCTCTCAGACCTTCCCTCTCCCATATCTTGTATACTTCACCTCCTCTTTATTATTTCATACCATAATTTTTAACACCTCATTGCCATCATCACACAACAGATACACATATTCTCAAAACATGCTGACCCATACTATGCCCATTCTCAAAAACTTCAATCACAAACCCAAACCATCCCTCCTAACCCACCCCTGCTCACTCCCTAGATCACTACTACCCATTACCCTTACCCCACTCACTCAACTCATCGGCCTCACAACCTTTACCCTCAGTCTCTTTAACTCTTAATCTATAGTCAAAACAACACCCATTCTCAATGATATACTAGATGAAAATCCTGACATCTGTGCCATAACCGAGACATGGCTTAAGGAAACTGACACAGTATTAATAAACCAGCTCCCAAACAACACACACAACTTTTTTTCCATCCCTAGACCGAAAAAAAGAGGAGGCGATCTCCTACTCGCTGTAAAAAAAGACCTCAAACTACTACCCCAATCTATCAGCCCCTCCCAAATTCGAAATCGGACTATTCAAATCTCCAAAACTTCAAATCTGCCTAATATACTCCCTCCAAGTCTTCTAGAAAGAGATGCATCCCCCTTATTGAATTTATTACAAAAAATATAACTAAAGACGCCCCCGCCATCATCTTAGGAGACTTCAATATCCACATTGACTCAATACCACTCACATCCACCTGTGAAGCACTCCTGACCTCCTTCAGCGCAAAAGGCCTCAAACAGATTATAACAAAACCCACACACAAACTAGGCCACTCTCTAGATCTAATCTTTATAAATTCCCAAATCACTTCTGACACTCCCTCATATACACCTGTGCCCCGGTCTGACCACTTTCTCATCAGAACAACCTGTACTATAAAAAACTCCGCCATCTCCTCACGCTCTAAAACCAACATCCAATTAAGAAAACCATGTAATAGAGATGACTTAATTTCTGCCCTGTCTAACGATCTTGATAAACTAGACCTAACTGACTCCAACTCTGCCATCACTTCATGGAATCAACTTATTAATATCATCTCTAACAGAATAGTCCATTACAAACCAAATAAATAAACCCTTATCAAAACACAAAAAAACCCTGGGACACACAAGAACTGAGATGATGAAACACAACTTAAGAATCCTAGAAAAGAGATGGTGCAAAGAAGCAACCACCGCACAATCTGCAAAATATAAATCCTCCCTCCACATTTACCGTGAGACTATAAACAAAACCAAATGAGACTTCTATGCTCAGAGAATTCAAAACCTGCAATTTAATGCCTGAGCCTGCTTCGAATATGTCTCAGCCCTAACTAAAACATTGCCCACCCCCACACCTGACGAAGACACCAAATCCAAATGTGAAGACCTAGCAATATTCTTCCACGATAAAATTACCAAACTCACGACATTCTTTCCAACCACACCATTGCTAACCAGAACACTCCCAAAAAACCCTAATGCTGAACAAAATACCTTTGAGCCCACTGGCTCCTCTGAAATTGAACCCAAAAAGCACGAAGGAAGGCGATCTATAATAGCCGTCAGGATGAAAGAAAAGAAATAGATGCCTGTAGTCTTAAAACAATCCTTTATTGCAGTGGAGACACAAGGGTAGCCCGACTCTGGCCGAGTTTCGCCGTTTCAAAACGGCTGCCTCAGGGGCTTACAATAATCTTCTTGAATTCATTAGTTATATATCGACTAAGAATATAATGTGATCATATAAAGAGCTGTATGATCTCTTATGTTGCGTCTTGAAGCATTCGCGATAGCAGAACTCCACTAGCAAAGGCAAACATGCATAAGAGATCATACAGCTCTTTATATGATCACATTATATTCTTAGTCGATATATAACTAATGAATTCAAGAAGATTATTGTAAGCCCCTGAGGCAGCCGTTTTGAAACGGCGAAACTCGGCCAGAGTCGGGCTACCCTTGTGTCTCCACTGCAATAAAGGATTGTTTTAAGACTACAGGCATCTATTTCTTTTCTTTCATCCTCTGAAATTGAATCCACACTTAAAGAAAATGAGACCATCCTCCCATCCTTCAGACACGATTCCCACCAAATACCTACTCTCCATCACTAAAATTATATCCTAACCCATAGCCGATATTATCAACTGCTCAATTACCCTTGGTACTGTTCCACACCCACTCAAACAAGCCATAGTTAAACCAATACTGAAGAAACCTAAACTCAACCCTACCGATTTTGTTAATAATCACCCCATCTCCAACCTACCCTTCATAGCAAAAATCCTTGAAAAAACAGTCAATCTGCAACTCACTGAATACTTAGAAAAGAATCACATAATATGGATTCTGTAAATATCACAGTACTGAGACCCTCCTCATCTCCCTAACAGATTACATCCTCAAAGGCCTAGACAAAGGCCAATCGTATATCCTGGCCTTACTAGATATATCCTCAGCCTTCGATACTATCAACCACTAGGGATGTGAATCGTTTTTGAACGATTAAAATTATCATCAGATAATTTTAAAATCGTCCAAAATCGTTAGAGTGCACGATACAATACAAATGCCCACGATTTATCGTCAGGGGCATTTGTATTGTATCGTTAAATAGGGGGTGGGAAAACCGGCACACCAAAAAAACCCTAACACCCACCCCGAACCTTTAAAACAAACCCCCACCCTCCCGAACCCCCCCAAAATGTTTTAAATGACCTGGGGTCCCGGCGCGATAATCCCGGCGCGATGTCCCACTCTGCCCACGGCTGCTGTGAAGAGAAATGGCGCCGGTGGCCCTTTGCCCTTATCATGTGACAGGGCAAAGGTAGCGCCGGCGCCATTTTGATTCCTGGCTCCCGACGTCACGCGTCCAGGAGATCGCTCCCGGACCCCCGCTGGACCCCCAGGGACTTTTGGCCAGCTTGGGGGGGCCTCCTGACCCCCACAAGACTTGCCAAAAGTCCAGCGGGGGTCCGGGAACGACCTCCTAAACTCGAATCGTTTTGCCGTACAGCAAAATGGCGCCGACCGTATGGCATGCTCGGCGCCATTTTGCTGTACGGCAAAACGATTCGAGTTTAGGAGGTCGTTCCCGGACCCCCGCTGGACTTTTTGCAAGTCTTGTGGGGGTCAGGAGGCCCCCCCCCCAAGCTGGCCAAAAGTCCCTGGGGTTCCAGCGGGGGACCGGGAGCGATCTCCTGCACTCTTGACGTCGGGTGCCAGAAACCAAAATGGCGCCGGCGCTACCTTTGCCCTGTCATATGATAAGGGAAAAGGGCCACCGGCGCCATTTCTATTAACGCAGCCGTGGCCAGAGAGCGGGAGATCGCGCCGGGACCCCCCACTGGACCCCAGGTAATTTAAAACATTTTGGGGGGATTCGGGAGGGTGGGAGATTTGTTTTAAAGGGTCGGGGTGGGTTTTAGGGTTGTTTTGGTGTGTCGGTTTTCCCGCCCTCCCCCGATTTACGATTTTTTGACGATAAATCAGGGGAATTGCTATTGTATCGCGGCTCTAACGATTTTTGACAATTTAAAATATATCTGACGATTGTTTTAAATCGTCAAAAAACCATTCACATCCCTAATACCTACTACCACTCTGTCACCTCCTCTCAGAGCTTGGTCTCCCGCACTTCATATATGCGGATGATGTACAAATCCTCATACCCGTTACAGATACCCTACCCAAAGCCATCAATACATGGAACATGGCCCTCAATGCAATCAACAACCTCCTCACTAACCTTAACCTTGTTCTCAATGCAAACAAAACTGAACTCATGTTAATAACACCACAACACATCACTAATAACATCTCTACCCTCCACATGACTCCATCAGTTTTGTCCTTCTCGGAACATGTAAGAGACCTAGGAGTTACTCTGGACCACGAAATTAACCTAAAAAAAATTTATCAACACTACACTCAAAGAATGTTACTTTAAACTCCTTCTGCACCTCAATGACTTCCGGACAGTACTCCAATCTACCATTTTCTCAAAAATTTACTATTGCAACACCATCTTCCTAGGCCTCCCCAAAAAACACAAAATATCCCCTACAGATGCTACAAAATGATGCTGCCCCGATCCTCACCAGCACCTGCAAAAGTGAACACATCACTCCAATTCTCAAAGAGCTACATTGGCTCCCAATATCCTTCCGGATACAATATAAGGCCCTTACCCTCATACACAAATCCCTACATAATCAAAACATGCAATGGCTCAATGATTTATTGTTATTTCGCACCATTTCAAGACCCACCAGAATGCAATACTTAGCAACTCTACGCACGCAATCTCCCAAAACCACACACCTCAATGCCACGAAACAAGGTGCACTAACTATTGCTGGGCCTGTGCTCTGGAACACCATGCCAACTGACTTGAGACAAGAGCTCTGCCCTAAAAAATTTAAACTAAAACTAAAAACATGGTTATTTAAGCAGGCCTACACCTGAAACTATATTATTGACTCCCCCTCCCCCCCCCCCCAGTAAACCCCCTTACCTCTCCACATTACCATTTTTCTACTCTCCTATTCCTTTCACCATTCTACTACTCCACCTACTAGGAAACTACCATTCTACAGTGTAATAAATTTTCCAAGCTTAACTTTCACTTTGAAATTCATCCCTCCTTCTATTTTATTGCATATAATTCTTTTAAACTTAGTCAATATAATTCTATGTAAAGTTCTCCATCAAACTGTACCTTCAAGTCACTCTGCTATACTATATCACTGGTCAAATTTTTTATAATATATGTAAATATAAAGCCTTTGTTACCTCATTACCTTAGAACCTAGGCAATGTTCATAATATTATTATCTAATATTACTGCTACCCCGTTCGTTTAAAAATTCCTAGGGATGTGCAGCAGGGACGGATTCGTCCCATTCGGTATTCGTATTTGTGGGGAGCCAAATCCGTTGCATCCGTTCTCGGGGGACCCCGATCCGTTCATTAGTTACGTATGTATTCGTTTCCCAAAAAAAACCCCTATCCCAACCCTTTAAATTTAATTAACTACAACCCTCCCCCACCCTAGTGACCCCCCCCCCCCCCCCGAGACTTGCCAAAAGTCCCTGGTAGTCCAGCGGGGGACCTGGAACCATATGCTGCACTCGGGCCATCGGTTGCCGGTATTCAAAATGGCGCCGATAGCCTTTGCCCTTACTATGTCACAGGGGCTACCGGTGCCATTGGTCGGCCCCTGTTACATGGTAGGAGCACAAGAAAAGATTTGGGCAACGTTCTCTCAACCTAGCTTGATGGACACTCTACCTGGGCAACAACAAGCTAGGTTGAGAGAATGTTGCCCAAATCTCTTCTTGGAGTGAGTTTCCTCACTCTGACTGCCAGCAAATCTTCACTAGAGACCACTGTTCTTTCCGTAGGTCTCATGTTGAATGTGAAAGTGGCCCCCAACCCCCTATGCTCATACCTAATCCCCATCTCGAGTTACTAGGTGGCCCTCCCATAGGGATACAAATTCCTGTCTAGGGCATAGGCATTATAGGAAGTCTCTCTCTCTCTCTCTCTCTCTCTCTCTCTCTCTCTCTCTCTCTCTCTCTCTCTCTCTCTCTCTCTCTCTCTCTCTCGTACTGAGGCCCAAAGTTCTTAGTATGTTGAAGGTTTTCTCTAAGTAATCCAGACATATTTTTAATAGAGGAGTCCATTGCTATAAACATGCCCCATATTGTATCTGCATTAATTTCTTTAGGTTTTTCAAAAGGATATACACCTGCTACCTGTATCTCCGGCTCACATTTTCCTGTTGCCTCAAGTTCTCCGTTATTCCCGGTGTCTTGATTCTCCAATGACATCTGACCCTTGGAGCCGCGATCTTCTCGGCTCTCCGAAAGCACTGCCTCCATGGCATTCTTTCTCAGGGTCAAAGTTCTTACTGGCACCATTTTTTCTTCTAGCCACCCAACTGTGGCTTCACCTGGTGTACTAAAAATCCCAGACGGCAGGTCCGGAGCCTCCGGTGCACTGGGGCTGAGGGATGTCTCTTCCAACTGGATCCCCAGAGCCTGCTCCTCTCCGGGGGTCTTGGCATTGCCTCGTACCGGCTGAATCCTTCCAGGTCCCGCAAACAAACGTTTGATACTTGGCTGCTGAATATCCACAGGAGTTGAGGTAATATTTGTCTTTAATTTAGCCTTTCATTTAGTGTGCGGCATGGATGGTAATTTTAGGTAATTTTTCAAAGAAAGGCAAATTTCAAAGAGGTAGCCCGGAGCGAGGTTGTGTGCGTCTCATCTATTGGGCGGCCATCTTGGACTCCGTAGTATTATATCTTTTTTGAGATGCAGTGACCAGAATTACAGACAGTACAAAAGGTGCAGTCTTACCAGGAAGCAATACGAAGATACTCTGGCATTCTCTGTTTTATTCACCATTCCTTTCCTAATAATTTCTAACATTCTATTTGCTTTTTTGACTGCTGCAGCACACTGAGCCAATAATTTCAATGTAGTGTTAATTATGATGCCCAGATCTTTTTCCTGGGTGGTAACTTCTAATATGAAACCTAATATCGTGTAGCTACAACATGGGTTACTTTTCCCTATCTGCATAACTTTACACTTGTCCACGTTAAATTTCATCTGCCATTTGGATGCCGAATCTTCTAGTCTCACAAGGCCCTCCAGTAATTTATCACAATCTGCTTTTGATTTAACAACTCTAAATAATTTTGTTATCTGAAAATTTGATCACCTCACTCGTCATTCCCCTTTCCAGATCATTTATAAATATATTATTAAGCACCATTCCAAGTACAGGTCCTTGAGGCACTCCACTGTTCACTTTCTCCACTGAGAAAACAGACCATTTATCCCTACTCTTTGTTTCATATCTTTTAGCCAGTTTACAATTCACAAAAGGACATTGCCTCTTATTCCAGGACTTTTTAATTTTCTTAGGAGACGCTAATGGGGGATTTTATCAAATGCCTTCTGAAAATCCAAAAAACACTAAGGGGGTCATTTTCTATCCCTATTGCACGCGAAAAGTCCCTTTTCGCGTGCAATAGCTGGATAGGGGTGGAGTCAGCACCGGAAGAGGAAGAGTCTGGGCATCATCGGGGCGGACGCGGCAGAAACTTCACTGGTGGCGAAAAGGTAAGACCCCCTTATCGCCGCCAGTAGCGCGCTCAATAGCACCACCTTTTACGGTGGTGCTATTGGGTGCAAAATTCGGCAGCGATAACACCGCGGTGATGCGATCACTGCCGGCTTTCGTAGGCCCACCCCCGCTTCGCCCCCCATTACTGCGGGATTCAGAGAGGTGCGTGACATTAGAAAATCCAGCCCTAAATCTACTAGCTCAGCCTTTTCCTCATGTTTTATTAACCACCTCAAAAAAGATTTGGCAGATTTGTGAAGCAATACTTCCCTTGAGTAAATCCATGCTGGCTGTGTCCCATTAGCCATCTCTAGCTGTATGTTCTGTGATTTCATTCTTTCTAATATATTCCATGATTTTTCATGGCACTAAAGTCAGACTCACTGGTCTATACTTTCCCAGATCTCCCCTGAAGCCCTTTGTAAATATTGGGGTTACATTGGCCACCCTCCAGTCACAATGTTAATTAAAAAGTCATAAACTTACTTAAATCATTTGTATCGCCTAAAGTGAATCAACTTAGCTGTAAAGAACTTTACTTCATCAATTGCATCCTATCAGTAAAGAGAAAAATTGGAAACCATCTAAAATTCTTTTTTTCATTAATGTTGCAACTGTCGCTGCCCAACGTCTCCACTCCGCCCTCCTCACCTCCTCGGCGACTCACTCTTGCTCAAGGGGAAGGTTGGCTGCCATGGCGTCATTCTGCCGACTTCCTCCGGCGTCTCTGAAGCAGCTCGATGCTGCAATCGCCATGTTTCACAAGGGCCTAAAGGCACACGCGCTGCGCGGCCCTGACTGATGTACCAGCAAGGGTGCGAACCTCAGGGGCGTCCCCCTGAGATGACGTCAGCAGTACCGAACATATAAGGTCTTAGAAATCACTAACTAATCGAGTTAGCAAGGACCAGATTCGCACTCTCCTAGCTGCCTCCTGGGACTTACCAGGGGTACCCACTCCTCGGGGGCCTCAATCCCTTTGTTTTCCAGGTCACAGTCAGGAACCGGCACTCGCTCCTAGAGGGCCCTTGTTCCCAGACTGGTTGCTGAATACTTACTCTGCCTGGAAGTCATCGCTGCCTACTACACCAGTGAGTTACCATCCCTCTCTCAGAGCTTTCCCTGGAACCAGGTACTCGCTCCTCGAGGGTCTAACTCATTCCAACACCTGGACTACTTCTAGAGACTATTGTGTGAGTGTTACCATCAAGGTTCTGTTCCTGAACTCTGCATATTCTGCCTACTCACTAACAGGTCGATCCAGTATCGTCCGCTCGAGGATTGCACGTCTGTAACGTGCTCGTAGCGCACAATTCGGGCGCGCAAGGCAATTCGGCGATACAGTCTCCAGTTTCACGCGTCCGTATCGCTTCTGAAAACAGACGCAT
Organism: Rhinatrema bivittatum; assembly: GCF_901001135.1. Lineage (NCBI taxonomy): Eukaryota > Metazoa > Chordata > Amphibia > Gymnophiona > Rhinatrematidae > Rhinatrema > Rhinatrema bivittatum. Next base: position 702,452,350 of record NC_042616.1, read on the forward strand.
AACCCTTTCCGCACCCGGCATGTAAATGAACGAAAAAGCTGTATAATGAAGGAATTAGCTATTCCCCTGCGATACTGTAACGGGCGCTGATATTATCTCCTCCGTAACCCGCTGTTCTGCCGCGGCCTTAACCTGCTAGTTTACCGCCTCCCCCTAGTAGGAGTTAGTGTAGTGTAGTGTAGGGTAGGGGTGTGCATTCGGATTGACCGCATTAGTAAAACGCAACTCATATTTTTTTTTTACTTAAAAAATTGATTCGACATAAACGATCGGATTTCCCACATATCGAACATAGATATGTTCGATATGTGGGAAATCGCGATTGTTGAGCCAAAATAAAAATATAAACCCCCTCACCCTCCTTAATCCCCCCCCCCCCCCGACTTACCACAACTCCCTGGTGATGGAGCGAGGAGTGAGGACGCCATTTCTGCAATCCTTGGCGAGAAGCATGTGACGTCGGCGGCACGTCGAGTGACGCCGGCGTCACGTGATTCCCGGCTTGTTCGCGCCGGACGGCTCGTTCGGCCCAAAAAGAACTTTTGGCCAGCTTGGGGGGGTCAGGGAGGGAGGGAGAAGGGAGAAGTGAGGGAGGAAGTGAGAAGGAAGGGAGGAAGTGAGAAGGGACTACCGGATGCCGCCATCAGCGGCATCCGGTAGTCCCTTCTCACTTCCTCCCTCCCTCCCCTGCCTGGATGAGCGCCAAAATCGCACAGGCGGGTCGGCAGCCGGGGGGGGGGGGGGGCGGCAGCGGGAGCGGGGGGCGGCGGGTAGGCGGCGGCGGGGTCCGGGGGGGCAGCGGCAGCGGGGTCGGGGGGTGGCAGCGAGATCCGGGGAGCCAGCAGCGGCAGCATGTTCGATCGGGTAGGCAGCTAGGTGGCAAAGTAAAGATGGCCGCCTGCACGGGAAAATCGTGCAATTGGCCGCTGAAGACGTGACATCATGACGTTTGGCGTCACGGGGTGTGACGTCACGTCTTCAGCGGCCAATTGCACTAATTTTCTCCAATTAGTCTTAAATGTGCTACTTGCTAACTTCATGGAATGCCCCCTAGTCCTTCTATTATTCAAAAGTGTAAATAACCGAGTCACATCTACTCGTTCAAGACCTCTCATGATCTTAAAGACCTCTATCATATCCTCCCTCAGCTGTCTCTTCTCCAAGCTGAACAGCCATAACCTCTTCAGCCTTTCCTAAAAAGGGAGCTGTTCCATCCCCTTTATCATTTTGGTTGCCCTTCTCTGTACCTTCTCCATCGCAACTCTATCTTTTTTGAGAGGCAGCGACCAGAATTGTACACAGTATTCAAGGCGTGGTCTCACCATGGAGCGATATAGAGGCATTATGACATTTTCCGTTTTATTAACCATTCCCTTCCTAATAATTCCTAACATTCTGTTTCTTTTTTGACTGCTGTAACACACTGGGTCGATGATTTTAAAGTATTATCCACTATGATGCCTAGATCATTTTCCTGGGTGGTAGCTCCTAATATGGAACCTAACATGATGTAACTACAGCAAGAGTTATTTTCCCTATATGCAAACACCTTGCACTTGTCCACATTAAATTTCATCTGCCATTTGGATGCCCAATCTTCCAGTCTTGCAAGGTCCTCCTGTAATGTATCACAGTCTGCTTGTGATTTAACTACTCTGAATAATTTTGTATCATTCGCAAATTTGATAACCTCACTCGTCGTATTCCTTTCCAGATCATTTATATATATTAGGGATGTGAATCGTGTCCTCGATCGTCTTAACGATCGATTTCGGCTGGGAGGGGGAGGGAATCGTATTGTTGCCGTTTGGGGGGGTAAAATATCGTGAAAAATCGTTAAAAAATCGTTAAAAAATCGAAAAAATCGAAAAACCGGCACATTAAACCCCCTAAACCCACCCCCGACCCTTTAAATTAAATCCCCCCCCCAAATAACTTAAATAACCTGCGGGTCCAGCGGCGGTCCGGAACGGCAGCGGTCCGGAACGGGCTCCTGCTCCTGAATCTTGTTGTCTTCAGCCGGTGCCATTTTCCAAAATGGCGCCGAAAAATGGCGGCGGCCATAGACGAAAAAGATTGGACGGCAGGAGGTCCTTCCGGACCCCCGCTGGACTTTTGGCAAGTCTCGTGGGGGTCAGGAGGCCCCCCACAAGCTGGCCAAAAGTTCCTGGAGGTCCAGCGGGGGTCAGGGAGCGATTTCCCGCCGCGAATCATTTTCGTACGGAAAATGGCGCCGGCAGGAGATCGACTGCAGGAGGTCGTTCAGCGAGGCGCCGGAACCCTCGCTGAACGACCTCCTGCAGTCAATCTCCTGCCGGCGCCATTTTCCGTACGAAAACGATTCGCGGCGGGAAATCGCTCCCTGACCCCCGCTGGACCTCCAGGAACTTTTGGCCAGCTTGTGGGGGGCCTCCTGACCCCCACGAGACTTGCCAAAAGTCCAGCGGGGGTCCGGAAGGACCTCCTGCCGTCCAATCTTTTTCGTCTATGGCCGCCGCCATTTTTCGGCGCCATTTTGGAAAATGGCGCCGGCTGAAGACGACAAGATTCAGGAGCAGGAGCCCGTTCCGGACCGCCGCTGGACCCGCAGGTTATTTAAGTTATTGAGGGGGGGGTTCGGGAGGGTGGGGGATTTAATTTAAAGGGTCGGGGGTGGGTTTTAGGGGGTTTTAGTGTGCCGGCTCACGATTCTAACGATTTATAACGATAAATCGTTAGAATCTGTATTGTATTGTGTTCCATAACGGTTTAAGACGATATTAAAATTATCGGACGATAATTTTAATCGTCCTAAAACGATTCACATCCCTAATATATATATTGAAAAACACTGATCCAAGTACAGATCCCTGAGGCACTCCACTGTTTACCCTTTTCCACTGAGAAAATTGACCATTTAATCCTACTCTCTGTTTCCTGTCTTTTAACCAGTTTGTAATCCACGAAAGGACATCGCCTCCTATCCCATGACTTTTTAGTTTTCATTGAAGTCTCTCATGAGGAACTTTGTCAAACGTCTTCTGAAAATCCAAAATTTACTACATCTACCGGTTCACCTTTATCCACATGTTTATTAACCCCTTCAAAAAAATGAAGCAGATTTGTTAGGCAAGCCTTCCCTTGGGGGAATCCTTGTTGACTGTGATCCATTAAATCATGTCTTTCTATATGCTCTACAATTTTGATCTTGAGAATAGTTTCCACTATTTTTCCTGGCACTGAAGTTAGGCTCACTGGTCTATAGTTACACTGATCGCCCCTGGAGCCTTTTTTAAATATTGGGGTTGCATTGACCACCCTCCAGTCTTCAGGTACAATGGATGATTTTAATGATAGGTTACAAATTTTAACTAATAGATCAGAAATTTCATTTTTTAGTTCCTTCCATCCGGTCCAGGTAATTTGCTCTTCTTTAGTTTGTCAATCTGGCCTACTATATCTTCCAGGTTCACAGTGATTTCATTCAGTTCGTCTGACTCATCACCTCTGAAAACCATCTCCGGAACTGGTATCATCCTCATTATTAACCATGGAAGCAAAGAATTAATTTAGTCTTTCTGCAATGGCCTTATCTTCCCTAAGAGCCCCTTTAACCCCTCGGTCATCTAATGGTCCAACCGACTCCCTCACAGATTTCTTGCTTTGGATATATTTTTAAAAGATTTTATTTTGAGTTTTTGCCTCTATGGCCAACTTCATTTCAAATTCTCTCTTCGCCTGTCTTATCAATGTTTTACACTTAACTTGACAATGCTTATGTTTTATCTTATTTTCTTCAGATGGATCCTTCTTCCAATTTTTGAAGGATGTTTTTATTGGCTAAAATAGCCTCTTTTACCTCACCTTTTAACCATGATGGTAATCATTTTGTCTTCCTTCCACCTTTCTTAATGCATGGAATACATATAGACTGCACCTCTAGGATTGTATTTTTAAACAATGTCCAAGCCTGTTGAACACTTTTAACCTTTGCAGCTGCACCTTTCAGTTTTTTTCTAACTATTTTCCTCATTTTATCAAAGTTTCCCTTTTGAAAGTTTAGCGTTAGAGCTGCAGATTTACTTATTGTCCCCCTTCCAGTTATTAGTTTAAATTTGATCATATTATCATCACTGTTGCCAAGTGGCCCCACCACCATTACCTCTCTCACCAAATCCTGCGTTCCACTAAGAATTAAATCTAAAATAGCTCCCTCTCTTGTTCGTTCCTGAACCAATTGCTCCATGAAGCAATCATTTATTACATCCAGGAACTTTATGTCTCTAGCAAGTCCTGATGTTACATTTACCCAGTCAATACTGGGGTAATTGAAATCTCCCATTATTATTGCACTGCCAAATTGGTTTGCTTCCCTGATTTCTCTTAGCATTTCATCATCTTTCTGACCATTTTGTCCAGGTGGATGGTAGTAGGGATGTGCAGACCAAAAATTTAAGTTCATAAGTCCATAAGTCGAAAGGGGTGGTCATTTGCGGTCAATATGGACATATGGAGAATTCCATAAGTTGAGTCTATGTCCATATGTCCATATGTGCAAATAAGTTGAGTCTATGTCCATATGTGCAAATAAAAATTTAAATCCCGTCGGCGCCACGTCGGAGTGACGCGGCGTCACGTGATTCCCCGCGGGTCCGCTCCCGGAACCCTCGTTGGGCCCAAAAGGCACTTTTGGCCAGCTTGGGGGGGTCAGGAGGCCCCCCCAAGCTGGCCAAAAGTGCCGTTTGGGTCCAACGAGGGGTCCGGGAGCGGAACCGCGATGGACCACGTGACGTCGGCATCACATCGGAGTGACGCGGACGTCACGTGATTCCCCACGCGTCCGCTCCCGGACCCTCACGGAACTTTTGGCCAGCTTGGGGAGTTTTGGTAAGTCTTGGGGGGGGGGTTAAGGAGGGTGAGGGGTTTAAATTTTTATTTAGATCAACAATCGCGATTTCCAACGTATTCAACATAGCTATGTTGAATACGTTGGAAATCCGATCGTTTACGCCTCATCACTTTTTTAAGTTAAAAAAAAAGTTGCGTTTTCCATTTAAGTTCAAAACGAATGCACACCCCTACAAACAACCCTGTTTTTCAGGATATCCATAGTGAATATGCATGTAATATTTTTGTATACAATGGAGTCAGTGCATGCACATCTATCTTATGCATATTCATTGTAGATATCCTGAAAACCAGACCTGTTTCTGGCTTTTGAGGATAGGAGTTGGCCATCCCTAACATAACAGATAAGGATGTTAAATGCTGAGTATATCAGCTTTTCCTTTTTTCAGGATCTGCTCTATTTTCAGGAGGTGCCCCATGACCTGGCAGGTATCTGCAGACATGGATCTTTTTCATTCTGCTCCTACATTTCCAATGATAGTTTGACCTGATTTAAACCTCCCTGAGCTGTCAGGCAATCTAGTTTAAAGACCTATTGGGAATCTTACTAGGGAGAATGCTCTGTTGAAGGGAAGTGTAGGCCAGAGGAATGTACCATCTGTTCATAGTGGGGCGGATTTTCAGAGCCCTGCTCGCGTAAATCCGCCCAAAACCGGGCGGATTTACGCGAGCAGGGCCCTGCGCGCCGGTGAGCCTATTTTACATAGGCTCACCGGCGCGCGCAGAACCCCGGGACTCGCGTAAGTCCCGGGGTTTTCGGAGTGGGCGTGTCGGGAGGCGTGTCGGGGGGCGGGGCCGGAGCGTGCGGCGTTGCGGGGGCGTGTCGGCAGCGTTTTGGGGGCGGGTACGGGGGCGTGGCTACGGCCCGGGGGCGTGGCCGCGCCCTCCGTACCCGCCCCCAGGTCGCGGCCCGGCGCGCAGGAGGCCCGCTGGCACGCGGGGATTTACGCCTCCCTCTGGGAGGCGTAAATCCCCCGACAAAGGTAGGATGGGGGTTTAGACAGGGCCGGGCGGGTGGGTTAGGTAGGGGAAGGGAGGGGAAGGTGAGGGGAGGGCAAAGGAAAGTTCCCTCCTAGGCCGCTCCGATTTCGGAGCGGCCTAGGAGGGAACGGGGGTAGGCTGCGCGGCTCGGCGCGCGCAGGCTATACGAAATCGATAGCCTTGCGCGCGCCGATCCAGGATTTTAGCCGATACGCGCAACTATGCGCGTATCTACTAAAATCCAGCGTACTTTTGTTTGCGCCTGGAGCGCAAACAAAAGTAGGCTGTTCGCGCTCGTCTGAAAATCTACCCCAGTATCCTCATAGGAGATTGCTGAAATGATCCAATCCAATCCAGTTTACATATTAGTGAGTGACCCCTAGTGGTTGTAGAAGTTTTTGGTTGGAGTATAAGTGCTAAGAGATTTGTTATCTTCTTCTCTCCAAATTAGATCTGCAGGTCAAATACCTTATGTTTAATCCTTGGTGGTCTTCCAAAGTGTATGACTAAGGATTGATGAACTAGGTTTCTCTTTTATGTATTTTTGTTTTGGAAGGAATTTTGTTCCATCCTTTCTAGGGAAAGAGGAAAGAGGTTGTTCAAGATCTGGACGATAGCCTCAGGTCCTTAAGGCTCTGGCTCCTTGCAGGAAGGAAACTGGCAATATCTTTGGAAGCAAGGGCTTTTTGGGTTTGTTTGTTTTTTTTTTTTATTTGTGGTTTTGGGAATCTTGTAGTTCATCCCTGAGTCACCTACCCTGAAAGAATCAGTACCAACATGGCAGAAATATTTTGGAGGGATGAGCAATCAATTGGTACCATTTAAAAGGAGAGGAAGACGGAGCTACCCATCTGGTAATTACCCAGTAGAGACAACTGAGGCAGTGAACACACAGTACACTGAGGAGGAGAGACAAGAAGAAAATCAGAAAATATCAGACAATGGATCCAAGGAATAAAGGGGAATCCTTAGATATGTGGAACCTTGCATCTAAACCAACAGCAGTCCAAAATCCAGAAGGGAACCGAGGGCCCTCAGGAAGAGATCCAGGGAAACAGATTATGGTATTATGGATGCCATAAGGAAGAAACCTACGTATCTGCTAAATGTCTTGTATTGAAGAATGACTTCAATAACATTATTTAATGTTGAAACACCATCTATTTATCAGCACTATTTATTGGTAGAGTGAGGAAAAGACTCAGCTCGGGTATCTTAGGATGAGTCCAGGAAGGGGTTACATGTGCATTGGGAAAGTAAAGTGCATCCTCTTTGAAAGAATAGAAAACTGTGGTTTGTAATCTAAGGAAAAGTGTTCCACCTTTATGAGCAGTAAAGCTGCTCAACAGCTATGGAGAAGGTAGGAAACAGACGTGGAAAATGTTTTGTGGTGTTGGAAACTTGTTGGCAATTCAAAACTCTCATTATGCTTTCAACCTTGCTAAGCCACTGGGGGTGTTTCTTTGGACTCTAACAAGACATTTCTATGCTTGTCTGACTGCTGTCTTTTTCTTCATTATGATCTCCAGAGCCTGGCTGGGTAAGTGTTTTAAAGCACATTTAAATGAGGCAGTATTGTGATTGAAGCGTGGCCAAGCATTTTTAGTGTCTGGCCCTTAGATTGCATTGACATCATTCCTTGAGCATGCTCTGTGCATATCTTCTGCCCTTTCCTATAAGGGAAATACATCATCAGAGCAACTTCACATGTCCAAAAAAGAATCATGAGCTTCATGCATATTTTAATGAGGCAGATAATGGTTTCTAATTCACAGAGAGAGTTCTGCTTAAAATCATTCATAAGCTTATTATTGGTCTATTCAGTACTATTTGGGCTTCTAAGGAGTCTCTTTTCAGTTTAATGTATAAAATATTTCGCCAGTCCACCTGACTGTTTGCCACAACCTCCATTCTGGCCACCCAGTGGGTGAACTGACTCCTTAGGGAACAGGTTCAAGATTTTGTCATAAATTTGGGTAAATCAACCCCAAAATCCCTTAATAAGAGACTTCAAGAAATGAGAGAATTCTTAAAAGAGTTAGGATGGCAAAAATATTGCTTGTTTCTACAATTTCTCTCAGAATAGTTTTGTGATGAAGGCAGTCGTAGGACCTGCATATTGGGGATGAATGCAAGGCTAATCATGTCTCAAAATGAGCTAGCTGGTATTAAAGGAAACTAGGTTTTAAAGAGGCAGGTGCTATTTAGACCCTTCAAAATAATAACTTGGCAGTTTCTTCACTCTTACTGTATCCTCTTTTTTTTATATCTAGTATTAATGTATGTTTTGCCCCATGGAGGCAAAACTAGCTGAGCAGGAGGACTTTCAAAAATGTAACACTAATATCTTCTCAGAAACAGAAATGAAATAAAAATCAGGCAGAAAATGAGATATTAATGATGTTGCCTATATTGTAACCAGCCAAAATATCAGAAATATGTATGGCTAGTACTACTGCTTTAGATATCTGTGGGAGTTTATGGCTTGGGAGAACATGTACCTCAAGTTCAGGGTAAAAGCTAAGGCATAGCTTTTCAGGAAGGCCTTCCCTAAGATCCACATCTTCGGTCCAACTTCCTGAATTCTCTACAAAGGACTATGTTATAAAAAACAGGTACACAACTAGGTCTTGAAACTGTTCACAAACGGGATTTTCTATATTGGATCCCAATGCTTCATTAATTCATTAATCTTTCTGTGCATATCTTCTGCCCTTTCCTATAAGGGAAATACATCATCAGAGCAACTTCACATGTCCAAAAAAGAATCATGAGCTTCATGCATATTTTAATGAGGCAGATAATGGTTTCTAATTCACAGAGAGAGTTCTGCTTAAAATCATTCATAAGCTTATTATTGGTCTATTCAGTACTATTTGGGCTTCTAAGGAGTCTCTTTTCAGTTTAATGATGTTTAACGACCTACACCTTGCTCTCAATGCAACCAAAACCGAACTACTCTTTATATCCAAGCAACCTGAACAAGATACCTCCACCACACCACCGCCCCCCTACATCTCCCCCACACTACCCCCCTCCGTAAGAGACCTGGGAGTCACCCTTGACCAACACCTGAATTTCAAACCACACATCAAGTCCCTCCTCAAAGCAGGTTTCTACAAACTCCAGATCCTCAAAAAACTCAAGCCCTTACTCCATACTCAAGACTTCAGATTAGTCCTACAGTCCACTATTTTCTCCAAAGTGGACTACTGCAATGCCCTCCTACTAGGCCTCCCTTTCTCCACCATCAAACCCCTACAAACTCTTCAAAACGCCATGGCTCGTATCCTTACTAACACACGTAAAAGAGAGCATATCACACCCATCTTAGTAGACCTACATTGGCTGCCCATCCAGTTCCGCTCCCAATACAAAACCCTTACTATTCTTCACAACACCCTCTACAATAACAACTCCCCCTGGCTTAAAGAAATGCCCCACTTCCACCTCTCCACCCGCCAGACTAGATCCACCTCCACAGGCACCCTCCACACTCCCCCCCTCAAAACTGCCCGCCTATCCACCACCAGAGAAAGAGCCTTTACCATCGCAGGCCCCGCCCTCTGGAATTCCCTCCCCACATACCTCCGTCTTGAACCCTCCCTAACCATCTTCAAAAAAGGCATTAAGACCTGGCTCTTCCGACAGGCTTACCACTGCTCCAGCCCCTCGTAGTCCCACCCCCCTAAATCTGCCCCGGCCCCCTATAGTCTACCCCCCTGAAACCCCCCCAATCGCTCCCCCCTGTCTCTCCCCTGCTTCACCACCCTGAATCCACCCGAGCCTCACCCGTCAACCCACCCATACCCCCACCCTCCCTCCCCTCACCCTTTCCCTATACCCCCGCCACCCTCCCACCGTGCTCCACTGTAACCCAGTTAAAACTTACAACCTATATGTCGAAATCAAGACTCCGTTATTACCTGCTGTAACTGCTGTAAATAAGCTAATACTTTATATATATGTGTTTAATTGTTTAATAAGTTATCTATATAATCCACCATAACTGCTGTAATTAAGCTTTAATATATATCATTATATAATCTATTTATTCCTCATTAACCGCTGTAAAAAATCAACCTTGTTCTAACCTCATTAAGCAACCTATCCTGTAAATACTGATATGTTCCTTGTACCTTCTCAGCTGCTGTCTTTCCTCCTTTACCTCTCTCCCCCCTCTTCCCCCCCCCTCTCTTCGCTCCTGCTCCACTCCCCCACTCCCTGTTTTTTGTAATTTCCTCCTTTCTCAAGTTTATTGTAAACCGGCGTGATGTGCTTGCACGAACACCGGTATATTAAAAGCTGTTAAATAAATAAAATAAATAAATAAATTGCAAATTCTCCCTATTAAACATGAAGGGAGAGAAGGCCAGACAAAAAGAGAAGTCGTCCAATGATAAAAAAGAAAAAGAAAAAATGTCCAGTGGTGTAGTGAGGGCGTGGAACACTCCTAGGACCCCTGCAGAAGCCCGGATCACGGTCAGAGGCTACCACTAACCGGGGGAAAAACTTCTACAAAGAAAGGTACTTGGTGGGGGGACATAGGAAAGGGTTAGGGGGGGCGGTAGGTTGGGGGGGGGGGAATTCTGGAGTCAATGAAAAGTTTAAAAAGGGGGGGGGGGGCAGCAGGAGCATGGAGTGGAGGAAGGGGGACATAAGGCCCAAATATTTTTTTTTAAAGAATGAAATGGGCCACTTTGGGGTTGGAGGGCGGCAAGTTTGGCCCTGTGGGCCTTTGGAACTCAGATGGGAGGAAAGCAGGACCACAGATTTGGGCACGGTTTTTTTTAGAAACAGGAACATAAATTAACCAGCTATATTCTTTTGAGTTTAGCTGGTTAAGTGTAAAATAATCCAACCACACAAAGCCAGACAACTTAAGACCTGCTCTGCAGCAGGTCTAAAATTATCCGGCTAACTTAGCCAGATATATGTGATATTCGGCCACTCCCAGAACTCCTGTAAAATGTCCCTTTTTTATCCAGCTAAATTATAGCTGGATAACTACTTATATAATTTAGCTGGATAAGTGGCTGAATATGGCTTTTGAATATTGACTTCTTAATATCTAAAAAAAAAACAAAAACAAAAACAAAAAGCCTCTGGCAGCTCTGACTGGCCTTTGTGGGCCAAAAACTGTCCTTATCAGGTCCTAGTACTAAAGTGTATCCCTGGGTTGAGATCTATGCTGAGGCCTGGGCCTGTCTCCAAAACCTAGGTATGGGCCTGGTCTGACATTAAGTTTAGTCCTGGCACAAAGGAAGCCTAATCCTGATACCAAGGCCTAGCCCCTGACTGGCCCTAACCTTGGTGCTGAGACCCATCCTCAGTCTAGGTCTGGTGCCAAGACCTAATCTCAGCATCAAGGCCAGGATCTGGTCCAGACTTGACACCAAGATCTAGCCCTAGGTCAAAATCAGTGCCAAGACGTAGCCCTGGACAGAACCCAGTGCCAATGCCTAGCCCTAGGCCAGGCCTGGGCTTGCCCAGAGAGGACCATTGCTGACTGGTTGTAAAATGCATGGGCTGGGAAATTCCCACATTAGCCCCCACTTAAACCATCCTGGTTCCTGCATTGGGGAAAGATGTGAAATGGGCTCCTGCCCAATTCCAATTGCATGAAAAATAATGTTGTTCATCTGAGAATGGCACTGAAGTCAGATCACTTTGGTGCCTTCCTCTAGTGCAGCTAGCACCATCTTTTTGTGTGGCTTACATTTACATGGCTACACATCAAAATGGTACTGCTGGAGGAAGGCACTAATGTCACTCTGTTGACATGCCCTACCACTTGGATGATTTCATTTTTCAAGTGCTGCAATATAGGAAGGAGTAGAGAAGGCACCAACCTAGACTTGCCCAGCCCAACTTAGGCCTCAGTGCTGGGACCAGGCCTCAGTGATCCATTCAGAACAAACCAAAAATGGCTTCATCTGTTGCAGTTCTTACATTCATTAAAAATGAATGCACATCCCTTTTGGATGCTGCTGGCTGGGAAAGGGCTAGCAGCATGGAAGAACTTTACATAGTGATGCAGCAGTGCTGGAGAACGGGGGTTCACTGTGTGATCATATGAACATTATAATGTGTGTGTCTGAAAGAGAAGGGGTGTGTGTCTTCGTGTCAGCGAACTCTCTGACACAGACAAAGTTTAGGTGCATTTCTTTCTCGCTGATACAAGCACACATACTCTCTATTGCTATCTGATACAGACAAAGATTCATTCAGCTTCCTAGATCCCTGTAGCCTTATGAAACAGTTTCCTGTCACTACCAATCTGCTGTAACTGACGCAATTAGTTTCTGGATAGTTGTAGCCTGTTGATACCAACCCAATTACTCAACGACCTGCAGTATTTTTAGATTATTCTTCCATTATCCTTTCTTTGTTTTCTCCTTATCACTTCTCTCTTGCCTCTGCCCTAGAGGGAGTAAGAACATAAGAACATGCCATACTGGGTCCATCAAGCCCAGCATCCTGTTTCCAACAGTGGCCAATCCAGACCATAAGAACCTGGCAAGTACCCAAAAAGAGTAAAGAGTAGATTATTTGCAATACTATAACCAGGGCCAGATTTAGGCATAGGCAACATAGGCAAGTGCCTAAGATGGCAAATTCTGAAGGCATCCAAAAACTGGGACTTGCTCCGCTGCTTTTTCATTTCCTAGGGTGAAATCCACTACCCCCAGTATTCTGCCCATGGGCATCATAATCTTAAATCTGGCCCTGACTGAAAAATCACAACTCTTTTACTGCTAGTGTCATAGAACATGACATCAGACAAAGACCATCCAGTCTACTTCACCTTACTCTTAGAGAACTGACACAGACCCCAACTGGTCCATAGCCTTACCTTAACATCCTCACCATTAGGAATCCACTGTGCTTTTCCTATACATTCTTGAATTCTGTTAACATTTTATGTCTTCACCACTTGGAGCTTTATAGTGTTCTAAATGTAGCACCCTGCTCATTTATCAGATGAGGGGGTAGACAGCTCCAGAAGAATCTCACTTGTTCCTATAGGTAGAGGAAATCAGGGTGGGAGAAGCAACTGTGAGAGATGAGTCCTGTGTCCACCAGATCCATGGCCCCTATTTTCTCCCTAGACCTCTTTCCCACATCTTATTCATTTTCATCATATACCATTGTTATGATTTGTGGGTATGTGGGCCCTTGGCCCAAGGTACAAGTTGTTACTACCTGTGGGAAGGACCCCCACAGGTCTTCACTGTTGGGAAGTGAGGTCGGAGACAGCGGAGAGCTCTGGGTGAGGCAATGGAGAGGTCCTGCAGTACCAGGAAAGAACCCCCGTAGAGAGTAGAGTGGAGGCAATACCTGGGCTGGGACCCTGAGGGGAAGAGTGCCAGTCAGACCGTAGAGCGGGGGGTGTGAAGCTTGGCCAAATCAGGAGGCACTCAGGAGGGCAATCCCAAGGGGAGGAGCTGCACACTGTAGGATGATGATTTAACACTGTAGACCAACCCACAGGATAGGGAAGCCCGAGCTGAAACTCTGGTGATGATGTAGCACCGCCACGAGGAGCGGGGAAGTGTTGGCAGTCTCAATGCAGTGCGTAGGTGCACCCCCGAAGAGCAGGGAAGCGTGCTGAGTCCCAAAGAAGCTGGAGGGCACTACCCCGAGGAGCGGGGAAGCCCTGGCAGTCACTGTAGAATGTAAGCGCGGTCCCGAGGAGCGGGAGACATGGACAGTCTTGTTCAGGTTGCGGTTGTAACCCTGAGGGAAGCCCCTCTGTAGAACTCATGGATAGCTGAGATGTCCCAGAAGAAGTCCCGAGGAATGGAAGGCCTTTCAGGTTAGAACCCAGGAGATGCAGAGCCAGCCCGAGAAGCAGGGTAGGTAAGGAAAGCGAGTCCCTAATGCGTGAACTGGCCCCCGAGGAGTGGGTACCAGACAGGGTCCAAGTCCAAGGCACGAAGCGAGTCTCAGGAACACGTAGGCAGTAGTCGAAGACATACGGAACTTGTTGCCAAGTCAGCTAGCTGAGCGTGAAAGTGGAGTTTAAATACGCTGGTCTGATGATGTAAACAACTGGAGATGCCTCCAAGGTTCCTGCTGATGAGGCTTCAAAAGAGGGCCTGGTGGCGCGCTCGCATGCCTAGGAAGGCCCAAAGTCAAGGAGGGTGACGGCGGCGTCCAAGCCACCATGAGGAGTCCTGAGGAATGCGGCGGTGAAAGCTGGCCCAAGCTGCAGGCAGCCCCGGGGAGGGCAGGAGAGCAGTGCAGGAAGGCAGGAGAGTAAGTGCACGCAGTCTCAGCCGTCTGCGACCGACGGGCATAACAACCATATACACACAAAGAAAAACATTTCGATCAAATGCATCCCCCACACGCCTTACCACAATAAGAAAACCATAACATTCCGCAAACATTGCTAATCAGAAGACATTATGGTCACATTATCAGAAGACCTCAATAAGTTGGATCTCACTGACGCTAATTCAGCTTGTTCCTCCTGGCACCAAATCATCGGTAATATTGCAAATAAACTATGCCCACTAATATCAAAAGAAATCAACACGGAAAAGAAAGCCAAAAAACTGTGGTACACCACAGAATTAAGAATTATGAAAAAAGAACTACGTAAAATGGAAAAGAAATGGCGTAAAAACCAATCCCCAGCGCTACTTTTAAAGTTCTGCTCTCTTCTTCACGAATACCGGAAAAACACAGACAAAGCCAAGAAAGACTATTACGCATCAAAGATTCATCAATACCAATTCAACCCACGAGCCCTTTTCCAATATGTATCTAGTATTATTACTCCTCCAACAAACATTAACTCAGACAATGAGGATGAAAATAAGTGTGAGAAACTAGCTGATTACTTCTATGATTAAATAAATAACATCATGGCGCGCTTTACTACTCCCCCCATTATTGTCAATTCTTCTACCATCAACATACACATCACTACACCCACCCATAACACTCACATACATAACCCCAAAACAACCATACCACCTTCGCCCACCCTTACAAACTTTGAAACTACTACCCCTCTAGAAATAGAAGCAATCCTCAAAAAGATTAAACCAGCCACGCACCCCTTCAATATTATACCCACAAAAACACTCCTTTCTTCTCCAGCAAGGATTGCCAAACCCATTTCCAAGATTCTCAACAAATCTATCACTACTGGTCTGGTACCCACACAACTCAAGCATGCCATTATAAAACCGACCCTCAAAAAAGCGGACTTGGACCCTACTGAACCATCTAACTACAGACCAGTCTCGAACCTTCCTTTCCTTTCCAAAATAATGGAGAAAATCATAAAAAAACAACTCACAGAATTTCTAAATGAACATCAGCTACTACTTCCATCCCAGTATGGATTCCGCAAGAACCATAGTACCGAAACTCTGCTCCTGTCACTTTCAGATTTAGTATTAAAAACGCTAGACACAGGTCACTCTTACATCCTTGCCCTGCTTGACATATCAGCAGCATTTGACACTGTCAAACACTATACTCTGATCACCCGCCTATCTCAAATCGGAATTTCTGGCACTGCGCTCTGCTGGCTCCAGTCCTATCTTAATGAGAGAAAATACAGTGTTAAAATTGGCATCCACCAATCCAAACCCAGAAAACTACAACAAGGAGTACCTCAAGGATCCTCTCTCATCAACACTGTTTAACATTTACCTTATCCCTCTATGTCGACTCTTGATAAAACTTGGATTCCCGCACTTCATATATGCAGATGATGTGCAAATCCTCTTCCCCATTAAGGACTCTCTACCCAATGCTCTGAAAATCTGGGATTCTGCACTTGAAGAAATAAAGAATCTACTCACCGAAAACTTTCTGGCAATCAATACTAGTAAAACAGAACTCATCATCTCTCCACAAAGCAACATCCCCCTCAATCCTACCAATTATTCACAAGCTGGCCCCCTCGCTTTACAGCAAGTCCGTAGTCTTGGTGTTATCATAGACAACTATTTCTCACTAAAAAAATTCATTGCAGCCACTGTAAAAAACGGATTCTTTAAACTCCACACTCTAAAAAGAATCAAATCTCTCCTACACCCGTACGATTTCCGAACTGTTTTACAAGCTACAATATTGTCAAAACTGGACTACTGTAATTCCATTCTACTTGGATTGCCTAAAAACTCACTACAACCGTTACAAATGTTACAAAACGCAGCCACCCGAATACTCACTAATGCGCATCGCCATGACCACATTACACCGGTACTCCAATACCTCCACTGGCTACCAGTAGCATCGAGAATTACATACAAAGTCCTCACCCTCATACACAAATCAATCTACAACCAAGAAATGCAATGGTTCTCTGACCACTTTACATTCCACAAATCCAATAGACCTACAAGAACAATACACCAAGCCAAACTCAAGACTCCCACTCTCAAACAAATTAAACATGTTTCCACAAGAGAAACATTTACCATAGCAGGAACATTTCCACATTTACCATAGCAGGAACAAACATTTACATAGCAGGAACAACATTTACCATTTACCATAGCAGGAACAAACATCTGGAATAAAATGCCCACAGACCTGCGCCTGGAGCCTTGTCCCAAGAAATTCAAACAAAACTTAAAAACTTGGCTCTTCAGAGAAGCTTATACATAATGCCCTTAGACTCCTCAAACAGTCATACTACCTCATACTGTTACGGCTGGGCTCCGGTCAGGAGTCGTGAACACCACCCAGAAGGGTGGCTCCAGGTTGAGAGAGACAGGAATGGCAAAAACAGAGTCTGTGTCCAGGCTGGGTCAGGGCAGGCGGCAGATAGCAGTGTCTGGGTTCAGGCTGGGTCAGGGCAGGCAGCAGAAAGCAGTGTCTAGGTTCAGGCTGGGTCAGGGCAGGCGGCAGAAAGCAGTGTCTAGGTTCAGGCTGGGTCAGGGCAGGCGGCAGATAGCAATGTCTAGGTTCAGGCTGGGTCAGGGCACAGTAAGCAGGGCAAGGCAGGTCAGAAGGCCCGTAGGCCACACACACACAGAAGGCCCGTAGGCCACACACCGTAGTCGGGGCAAGGCAGGTCAGAAGACCCGTAGGCCACACACACACAGAAGGCCCTTAGGCCACACACCGTAGTCGGGGCAAGGCAGGTCAGAAGGCCCGTAGGCCACACACACACAGAAGGCCCGTAGGCCACACACCGTAAGCAGAGCAAGACATGTCAGAAGGCCCGGAGGCCACACATACACAGAAGGCCCGTAGGCCACACACTGTAAGCAGGGCAAGGCAGGTCAGAAGGCCTGTAGGCCACACACACAGAAGGCCCGTAGGCCACACACCGTAAGCAGAGCAAGGCAGGTCAGAAGGCCCTAGGCCACACATACACAGAAGGCCCGTAGGCCACACACCGTAGTCGGGGCAAGGCAGGTCAGAAGGCCCGTAGGCCAGGTAAGAAAAGCGAGGAAGAAGGCCCGAAGGCCGCGCAAGGCAAGGCAAGGAAAGGCCCGAAGGCCGCGCAAGGCAAGGCAAGGCAAGGAAAGGCCCGAAGGCCGCGCAAGGCTAGAGCAGGGCGCCCAGGTGAGCTCGATGCCGAAGCACCGAGGGAACTGTCAGGCAGGGTTATAAGGGCCAACCCAGAACATAGAGTGGACAGGGGAGATGGCCTGGGCCTGTCAGGAGAGCCAGCACTAGAGGGACCCCTGGTGGTGAGGCGGTTGCACTGCAGCCAAAACTGTAACAGTACCCCCTCCTCAAGGCCTCCCCCTCCTCCTGGGTCCCATCTTAGCAGGGGGTACTCAAAAATGAAATCAGACCCCTCCGAGGGCAGCAACAGCTGGAGCAATTCAACAGGCTCAGATGGCTGAGTCAGAAAATCTGTTAGTGGTACCGGTTTGAGCCCCTCCGGGGGCAGCAGCAGGACCGGTTTAGCAGGCTCTTCTCGAGGTAGTGCAGCAGGCTCGGGCCCCTCTCGGGGTGAAACAGCAGGCTGGAACACCTCTCCGGGTGTTGTAGTAGGCTCGGACCCCTCTCAGGGCGATGAAGCAGGCTCGGACCCCTCTCGGGGCGATGAAGCAGGCTCGGACCCCTCTCGGGGCGATGAAGCAGGCTCGGACCCCTCTCGGGGCGTTGTAGCAGGCTCGGACCCCTCTCTGGGTGTTGTAGCAGGCTCGGACCCCTCTCGGGGCATTGTAGCAAGTTCGGACCCCTCTGGGGGCAATGAAGCAGGTTCGGACCCCTCTCGGGGCGTTGTAACAGGCTCTGACCCCTCTCGTGGCGTTGAAGCAGGTTCAGACCACTCTCGGGGCGATGAAGCAGGCTCGAACCCCTCTCCGGGCGATGCAGTAGGCTCGGACCCCTCTCGGGGCCTTGTAACAGGCTCGGACCCCTCTTGGGGCGTTGAAGCAGGCTCAGACCCCTCTCGTGGCGATGAAGCAGGCTCGAACACCTCTCGGGGCGTTGTAACAAGCTCGGACCCCTCTCGGGGTGATGAAGCAGGTTCGGACCCCTTTCGGGGTGATGAAGCAGGCTCGAACACCTCTCCGGGTGTTGTAGCAGGCTCCGACCCCTTTCGGGGCGATGAAGCAGGCTCGGACCCCTTTCGGGGCGATGAAGCAGGCTCGGACCCCTTTCGGGGTGATGAAGCAGGCTCCGACACCTCTCCGGGCGTTGTAGCAGGCTCTGACCCCTCTCGGGGCGTTGTAGCAGGCTCCGACCCCTCTCGGGGCGTTGTAGCAGGCTCCGACCCCTCTCCGGGCATTGTAGCAGGCTCGGGCCCCTCTTGGGGCATTGTAGCAGGTTCGGGCCCCTCTCGGGGTGATGAAGCAGGTTCGGACCCCTTTCGGGGCGATGAAGCAGGCTCGGACCCCTCTCCGGGCGTTGCAGTAGGCTCGGACCCCTCTCGGGGCGTTGAAGCAAGTTCGGACCCCTCTCGGGGCGATGAAGCAAGTTCGGACCCCTCTCGGGGCATTGTAACAGGCTCTGACCCCTCTCGGGGCGTTGAAGCAGGTTCGGACCCCTCTCGGGGCAATGAAGCAGGCTCGGACCCCGCTCGGGGCAATGAAGCAGGCTCGGACCCCTCTCCGGGCGTTGTAGCAGGCTCGGACCCCTCTCGGGGCGATGAAGCAAACTCAGATGGCAGAACAGCAAGGTTAGAAGTAGTGTACATGGAAGACACAGATTGTACTGCCAAGGGCTTGATACCTCGAGCCAAAGTCTGAAGCTTCTGATTTTGTTTCTGGAGGAGCAGGTTAGAGAAGGCACAGGCCGTTCTAGGACGTCTAGGGAAGGTGCTCGTTACAGGCTGTTCAGCAGCTGTGGGAAGCAGAGCCCTGCTCGGGTTAATGAGTTCCATCTGTTTTTGTGCTTGCTCTCCTAGAACGGAAGTCCTAGAAGTTCTCTTGGCCAGGTAAGTTTTTGGTTTTCCTGAAGTATAAGCTGCTTTTTGGTGAAAAGTTTTGTGACAAGTTATGCTACAATCTTCTGTTAGTAAACTGTCCAGGGTGAAAACATTCCTAGTTGAGCCAGAAGCAGGGCAGAGTGTGATAGCTCTGGCTGAATCTTTATGAGGAGACGGTGGCCCGTTAGCTGTGCAGCGGGGGCAGGGTTTGCCTGGAGGCAAAAGACAAGGAAGACAGAGACACTTCCACCAGCCTGGTTTGGGAGAATTGCAATTAAGGCATTCTTGGTATACAGACACATTTCTTTTGTGACAGTTGCTGCAAATCCAGTGCTCCTGGTCCGAGAGCTGACAAGCTAAACAGTTCAGGTACGTAGGATAATTCAGAGTTTGACAAATGGTACAGATAATAAACCGTGAGGACTCACCGTCTGAATACTGAGTCCTCTCTGTCTCTCCCAATGTGAATGGCTTCGGCATACTGTTACGGCTGGGCTCCGGTCAGGAGTCGTGAACACCACCCAGAAGGGTGGCTCCAGGTTGAGAGAGACAGGAATGGCAAAAACAGAGTCTGGATCCAGGCTGGGTCAGGGCAGGCGGCAGATAGCAGTGTCTAGGTTCAGGCTGGGTCAGGGCAGGCGGCAGAAAGCAGTGTCTAGGTTCAGGCTGGGTCAGGGCAGGCGGCAGAAAGCAGTGTCTAGGTTCAGGCTGGGTCAGGGCAGGCGGCAGATAGCAGTGTCTAGGTTCAGGCTGGGTCAGGGCACAGTAAGCAGGGCAAGGCAGGTCAGAAGGCCCGTAGGCCACACACACACAGAAGGCCCGTAGGCCACACACCGTAGTCGGGGCAAGGCAGGTCAGAAGGCCCGTAGGCCACACACACACAGAAGGCCCGTAGGCCACACACCGTAGTCGGGGCAAGGCAGGTCAGAAGGCCCGTAGGCCACACACCGTAAGCAGAGCAAGACATGTCAGAAGGCCCGGAGGCCACACATACACAGAAGGCCCGTAGGCCACACACTGTAAGCGGGGCAAGGCAGGTTAGAAGGCCCGTAGGCCACACACACAGAAGGCCCGTAGGCCACACACCGTAGTCGGGGCAAGGCAGGTCAGAAGGCCCGTAGGCCAGGTAAGAAAAGCGAGGAAGAAGGCCCGAAGGCCGCGCAAGGCAAGGCCCGAAGGCCGCACAGGGCAGGGCAAGGAAAGGCCCGAAGGCCGCGCAAGGCTAGAGCAGGGAGCCCAGGTGAGCTCGATGCCGAAGCACCGAGGGAACTGTCAGGCAGGGTTATAAGGGCCAACCCAGAACATAGAGTGGACAGGGGAGATGGCCTGGGCCTGTCAGGAGAGCCAGCACTAGAGGGACCCCTGGTGGTGAGGCGGTTGCACTGCAGCCAAAACTGTAACACATACAGCCTCTCTCTCCTACCATTCTATCACCATCCTATCAGCCAGCCTCTCCCCCCCCCCTTCCCTCTCACTACTATCTGCCTTCCTCTACCTGAATGTATAGACTGTATATTTTATTGTACATAATACACCTAAGTTTATACCGTTGGTAATTATACATAGTTTCTCCCATAAGATTAGATGGGATCCAATTGTACCATATGTTGACTCATTACCTTGTTTATTGATATATGCTTGTTCTTACTGAATTGATTGTAAAGCCTGTTGCTAAATTATTGTTCATTGTAAACCGAGGTGATGTTTGAAACGTTCTGCGGTATATAAAAAACCTTTAAATAAATAAAAATAAATACATTTCATAATTTTTACTAGTAATTTGGGAGTGAAACAAGAAAAATTAAGAAGGGTAATAAAGGCAATGATGTTAACATACATAAAATAACAGGTAAACAGTAATAATAATGGGGTGGATTTTAAAAGGCCTGCGCGCGTAAATCCTTCCAGATTTATGCACGCAGGGCCCTCGTGCGCCGGCACGCGTAAAGCCCCGGGACACGCGTAAGTCCCGGGGCTTTCGAAAAGGGGCGTGTCCGGGGCGTGTCCGGGGGCGTTCCCGAAACGACGTGGCATTTCGGGGGCGTGCCGCGGGGTTTCGGGGGCGGGCCCGGGGGCGTGGTCGATGCCTCCGGACCAGCCCCCGGGACCGGAGGATGGAGCGGGGCTGCCGGCCGGCGCGTGCAAAGTTACGCCTGCTTTCAGCAGGCGTAACTTTGCCGACAAAGGTAGGGGGGGGGGGTTTAGATAGGGCCGGGGGGGTGGGTTAGGTAGGGGAAGGGAGGGGAAGGTGGGGGGAGGGCGAAGGAAAGTTCCCTCCGAGGCCACTCCGAAATCAGAGCGGCCTCGGAGGGAACAGGCAGCGCGCGCTGGGCTCGGCGCGCGGAGGTTGCACAAATGTGCACCCCCTTGCGCGCGCTGACCCCGGATTTTATAAGATGCGCGTATCTTATAAAATCCAGCGTACTTTTGTTCGCGCCTGGTGCGCGAACAAAAGTACGCGATCGCATATTTTTTAAAGATCTACCCGAATATGTATAAGTCCTGCAGTTGATACTTAGAATAAACAAGGCAGAAAAAAAAATGTTAGCCAAGCCTCAATGCTCTTATACCACTGAGAACCTAGAAATTTATCACACCTCAAAATCACTAGTCTCTGTATGTATGCACACAGCAAAAACAATGGGGCTTTTGCTGATTATATGAATGTAGATACTGAGTAATCCAAAGGATGTTGTGGCATGAGAAATGTCTTTCTCCCAGGAGAGCTCCAAACCTCTAAACGGTCCCAAATATATTGGGCAGACTTGAGCTCAAGTGCTCTCAAAAACTCCCTTGTTACTGCGATCTGACTCTGCCCAGCCTGGTACAGTCAGTGAGGTTTTAACAGGCTTAAAAACACTGAAGGATGTCTAAGTTCACTCCGAGCTGTGCTGTTGCAGCAACATGGGTATCTGACATTCTTTCCTCTCCTCCCTTCTCTATGGGAACTCTCTGAAAATCTGGTTTCACTTATCTTAAGTCTTTCAGGGAGGAAATCCAGGGACCCAGCTACTGACTTCAGAGGTCTCTGGGAAACTCCACACCTGGCCCAATCCTCTCCCCTCTACCTCTCTGCCAATCCCATATGATCTCTCAGCTGGATAGGACCCAGGACTTGCCTATCTCTTTCCCTGGCTCAGTTCTCCTTCTCTCTCTCTCTCTCTCTCTCTCCATCTCTGCAGGCTAACAGTTACATAAGAACATAAGGATTCCCCTCTCACAGCCCAGGAAAGCCAGCTTGGAAGCCTGCATTTTTCTTTTTCGTACACAACAAATACATCAGTCAATCCCTCACTATCTTCCTGGGTGTTGACGAGCTCCCATTTGCTCACTATGGGGCGATGCAATAAAGACCCATGCTGAAATCCAGGCTGATTTTTTTGTGCCAATTTTTTTTTTTTTGGTGTACGCAGCAAAAAACAGCGGAAGTGCAGCATGTAATAATGGCTAATTAGATATGCACATAAAATCCACGCACACCAAACTAAATGCCATAATACGCGCAGTAATGCGTGCTAATAGCCCTATGTAATAAAACACGCAGACATCCACGCAAAAGCCTGAGCAGACACCCATCGGGGTGTGAACACCTGTGATTGATTCTTGGGGCAAAAGTCTTTCTTTTTAAAAAAAATGAATAAATTAGTGGTCCAAAAGTTGATGTGGAGGTGCGTAGAGCAATATCTAACCTGTTTATGATCCGATCTGCCTCATTGAGAAACTGCCTTCTCTCTACCAGTTCCATTTGCTACTTGATTGATATGCAAATGCATCAAAAAACTGGTCTCCAAACCAGCGCTTTCAGTTAACTCCTGCTCTGACCCAGGCACTAAAAACCCGCATTAAAAAACTCACATTAACCTGATCTCCCTACTAGTGCAGCTTCCTGCTTTGCCCATGATTATATAATTGCTTACTTTGCATGCCGTTAGCATGCACTCATGCAGAAAAACTGCAGGTCTGTATGCGCATTTGTATGCACTTTTTTCCTGCGCATAAAACCCTTATTACATACCCATATAGAGCTTTGCATGGGCAAACACACATACAAACTCACATATAAACACACACAAACCCACGGCAGCTTCAGATCACCTTATTACATTGGCCCCAAAGGCAGTTAATTCATTTTTTTCTGTGCAGATGCTGGTTCTGAAAAGATTTTTGTTCTATGTAGTGAAAAAATCCTCACTAGTACATAAACAGATCTGTAAACATTGGTTGCAATGTTAACAGAGGGACAGCTAGCAGGGGACAGCTAGCAGGCTGTGCAGTGTCATATCTCCTTTAGGCAAGTCTGGAGCACATTTTTTCATAGTTAAGATTTAAACAACTGTCCCTGTGTCACACTATGTGGTTGCAGCACAGCACAAACTCATGGAGGATGGGACCACATTATAGAACCTTGTCACATAAAATAGTCTGTATAAACTGTTCTTTATATTTGATCTTCAGCATTCTTTCCTTTGATAAAGGTTTACTTCTTGTGCCATATTTATATCACTTCTCTTCTCGAGCATGTGCTTATTTAGAAAATAAGAACATAATGATTTTTTGAGCCCAACATTCTGTCTCTGATAGTGGCCAATTTGAGTCCCATGGAAGTACCTGGCAGATCTGAATAGAGATCCCTGTTGCTAACTCCCAGAAGTTATAGGTAGTGATCCCTATGTCTACCTAAATAATGTCAATGGACTTGTCCTCCAGATACCTGTCTGAACTTTTTTAAATCCAGTTATAATATTAACTTTGATCTTTTCCTCCAGTGGAAAATTTCACAGCTTAATTGTACACTAACTAAACATATACTTTCTTACATTTTTTTTTAAATATATCAGTTTCATGGATTGTCCCCTAGTCCTAGTCCTATTTAGGTCTTTAAGTCTTAGACCATGTACTATAGTCTAAGATTTAATGGTAGCCTTCACCCAGGGCCGGCATGGCCCAATAGGCAAACTAGGCGGTCGCTTACGGTGCCAGCCATTAGGGTGCAGTAAAGAGCAGCCATGTGGGGTTGTGAGTGGAGCCCATCCCACTCATGGCCAAGAGGAGTAGAGACTCAGCAGGCCACAAGCAGCAGCCACTCAGTGGGCCACGAGCAGTGCCCATTCTGCTCGTGGCCAAGAGAAGCAGAGTCTCAGCGGGCCATGGGTGGCACCTCAGTTTATGTGTGTGTGAGTGAGTAGGATTGTGTGTATACAAGAGAGCAATAGTGTTAGTGAGAGAGAGGGAGGGAGTCTGTGTGAGGGTGCATGTGTGAATGAGGCAAGGAACCTAAGTGTGCATAAGAGAGGGGGCCTGACTGATTGAATGAGGTCGGGGCTGGAGCCGGGGCCTGGTCCAGGGGAGTGGGGGAGGGAAGCACAAGACAGAAGGTTCACCTAAGCTGCCTAATACCCTTGTACCGGCCCTGCCTTCACTGGGATCTTCTCCAGCCTGTCTATAACCTTTTAGAAGTATGGCCTCCAGAACTTGACACAATATTCCAAGTGAGATCTCACCAATGCCCTTTGTAGGGACTTTATCACCTCTGTTTTTGTTCTGCTGGTTATACCTCTTCCCATGCATCCTAGCATCCCTCTGGCTCTGACTACCACCTTACCACACTGTATTACTTCCTTGGGATCATCAGACATATTCATCTTATGGTTTTTGCCCTGGTTATTTGCATATCAATATCTCAGTCCCTATTGTGTGCTACTTCCTTGGATTTTTGCAGCCCAGATATATTACTCTGCACTTTTTGCTTTGTAACTTAACTGCCAAACATTCTACCACTCCTCAAGCTTTTTTAGACTGCTTCTCATTGTTTCTCCTTCCTCAGGTGTGTCCACTCTGTTGAAGATCTTAGTGTAGCCTACAAAAAGTTCAATTTTTCCATCTTATCCCTCCAAATATCACACACACAGATGTTGAATGGATGGCATTGCCTACTTTTGCATATGTTGTGTAGCACTATAGAAATGTTAAGTAGTGTAAGTAATATCTTGCTTGTCCTCTGATAGTTTCTATACCTGTTGACCATAAATTCCCTGGAAAAAATATATTTTAGACAAAAATGATCATTTTAAAGATTGAGGGGTTGTTACAAGCAGTTGAAAATTATTTGCTAAGCATTGATTGCTATAGCAATCCTTTTGGTTTTATACTTTATTTGTATTTAGACTTTGCATAATTCATAGACTTCCACTGCAGTCAAAGTTCAACCCAATTTCAGTCATCACAATGATGTTAAGGTAATACCAGGAGCAGGACTGATGACGATTTCACCTCATATTGCATGCTTTGCGTGCACACTAACACAGCATAATAATAGCAATCTAATGACTTCCTGTAAAGCCTAATACAAGTGCTCTAAGAATTAGCAGGTCTGTGTCATTTTTGCATAATGCCAGGAATAGAGGTGTAGGAAAATATACACCTTACAACTTAACAGGAAAATGTTTGATGAAAAAGGTGAAAAATTAAAACTAATGTCTTTCCTGTTTCAATTTCTATCCCCATCTCTTCATAAACCATACCATCTAGTACTAGTGTCTTGTGATTGCGAAATTTTTACACCATTTAAATTTGTCTCAACCTTCAAAACTGTTCTCAAATCTATTTTTTAGATTAAGTTTGTTAAACTAGTTAGCCACATCCATATTACTCTTAAACTTAGTGAACTCAAATGGCTCTTTATGCAGTTCAACCTACTTCAACGGTGCTATCCAGCCATTTTTAGGCTTTGTTCCTCCTGTGGGCTGTGGCCCTGCTGGAACAAGGTCAGGCACTCAAACCCCAATCCCCCATACAGTTCTACCACATGATACTGGACCAGATCTTTTTCTCTAGCACTTCTGCAATAAGAGTACATGATCATATTCCACTCTTATTTGTCATCTGTTGGAAGCTGATTCATACACCTGGCCCCTATTTTCTTTTTCTTTCCAGGCAACAGTTTTGGTGGTAAAAAAAAAACAAAACAAAACCCTGATTTTGGTGATACCGAACAATAATACATGGTTGTTCATCTTGAGCTGACATTTACAGTATAAAGTCTTAACCTCTTTTCCCAAGTTAACATATGTAATAATTGTTAATCATTGCCTGGCTCAACATCAAATATCTATTTGCATTACATTTTGCCATCTGGTTCTGTTTTTACTGATCATAACATTTTTTGTGGTTTTCAATCTGCAATACTTTATCTTTTGCACATACACTCCCAGCCCATGACTCTCTCATTTTAGTATGAATGTCAGACTTATTCACTCCCTTGTCTCCCTTGATCATCTCAAAAATGGCAATTAACACTGTCTTGCACCTGCTTTTTTAACACCTAAAAGTAGCAGACAACATGTGACAGTCTCAGCTGATCTGTCTGTGCAGGAAAGCATCACATTTTTATGAACATTCTTCTGAAGGGTAATTTAAAAAGTGCTCATCAATAACAGAAATATTATTTTCCATTAGGTTGACAAGATTTATTTATTTATTTATTTATTTATTTAACACTTTTCTATACCGACCTTCATGATGGAGACCATATCAGGTCGGTTCACATCGAATAGGGGAACTGAACCAAGAACAGTAACCAAAAACAAAAGGTTGAACATGAAAAAGCAAAGTTACATTTAACAGGGAAATTAAACTTGGAGGCATAGACTGCTGGAAGGAAGGAAAGGCTAGAGATAGCGGAGAAATTATTAGAATAAAACAGAGCAGTC
Source organism: Rhinatrema bivittatum (assembly GCF_901001135.1). NCBI lineage: Eukaryota > Metazoa > Chordata > Amphibia > Gymnophiona > Rhinatrematidae > Rhinatrema > Rhinatrema bivittatum. The sequence goes on from NC_042616.1 coordinate 702,479,290, forward strand.
AGGGATAACTGCTGCAAACAGTCAAGATGACTGTTTGCAGCAGTTATCCCTCAATAAAGGAAGTGTGATCTGCTTCCACTGTGAAACAAGCTTTTTCTTGTGCCGTCCCAGGACTATGCAACATCTCATCTTCTATAGGGATGTGCATTGATAAAACTTTTTTTTGTTTCATTTGGTTTTCTTTTGTATTGATAAAATGTTTCATTCAGTGCACTCTATTTTAGAACATACTATTTGAGTTGTAATAATGTGCACTAAATGAAAAATTTTAAAACATGAAATTTGGTATCATTTCAGTTTAGAAAGAAACGAAAGTACATCCCTACTTGTTTAGGGAAATTTGTGCTTCAATTGATTACCCTATGTTTCTGAAGACATGGTTCTGTGAAAGAGCTTATGGTTGTGTCAGGTTTTATTTGGAATACTGTGATGAGGTTTCTATGTTGTGCCTTTAGTGACTGGACCCTCTTACACTGAGCTGTGTTCATTAGGGAGGAAATGCTGGGCGATGATAGTATAGTGTGTTTTGGGAGACTGGGTCCATTCTCATATTGAGAACAGCTAAGAATTGATCTGTTATTTGGTAATCATTTGATATTTGTTGATTTTATATTATTGTTGATACAGATTTCTGTTATTATTTTCTTGTATTTGGTTACATTTTCTATAAGTTTGATGATAAATATGGGTTATTATAAACTAGGGATGTGCATCGTTTTTCTGACGGATGAAAATATTTTACGATATTTTCTAATCCGTCAAAATAGGAAGCAATAGGAAAACCCCACAAAATTTTTGTGTGGTTTTCTTATCGTTTTGGGGAGGGGGGGGGGTGAAGAAAGGGCACACAGAAAAAAAACACCCAAACCCACCCTGACCCTTTAAATGTAATTATTTAGAATCTCCCACCCTTCCGACCCCCCAAAAACTTTCCTGAAATACCTGGTGGTCCAGCAGGGGTCCTGGGAGCAATCTCCCACTCTCGGGCCATCGGCTGCCACTAATCAAAATGGCGCCGATGGCCTTTTGCCCTTACCGTGTGACAGGGGCTATCAGTGCCATTGGCTGGCCCCTATCACATGGTAGGAGCAATGGATGGCCTGCGCCATTTTTTAAGATGGTGCCGGCTGTCCATTGCTCCTACCAATGACAGGGGCAGCCGGAAAAAAAAAAGCGGTCATCCATTGCTCCTACCATGTGACAGGGGCTGACCAATGGCACCGGTAGCCCCTGTGACATAATAGGTCAAAGGCTATCTGCGCCATTTTGAATACCGGCAGCCGAGGCTGTGAGTGCAGGAGATGGCTCCCAGTCCCCCCACTGGACCACCAGGGAGTTTTGGTAAGTCTTGGGGGGTCAGGAGGGTGGGGGGTTTGTTTAAAGGGTGTCAGAAAAAACCACAAGGTGCCGATAAAGGGACAAACCTGCAGAAAGACTAACATCAACACACTGAGGAACCATGATAGTGGCAAGAACACCACAATGAGCAGAATCGTCTGGTGAATGGCAGCAAGGCAAAGTGGCAGAAAGTTGATAGGTGCAAGACAGGATAGCAGAGTTGAGGTAGTCTGGTCCCTGTGGTTTCGATAGGGGCAAAACAGGCTGGCAGAGCTAAGGTAGTCTAACAAACAACCTTCTCAGATAGAACCCAAGAAGAAAATGCACCTTGTGCTATGCTTGCTTTACTTGTTTTATTTGCTTGCTTTACTTGCTTGCTTTACTTACAAACTCAATTGGTTCCAGAGGGCTGGTTGTAACTCAAGTTGGTTGTAAATCAAGACTATTTTTTCCATAGGAAATAATGGAAATACTCATAATGCGTTCCAAACCTCCCAAAAGCACCCCTTACCTAACCATCAGCTATATAATTGAGCGGTGACCGATGTGCCACGAATGTGCAGTAGAGAGCAGCTCTCACTGACATGCCGCGCTTGCGTGGATGAGATAGTTCTCACCGATGTGCCACGCCTGCACCGCAAATGCGCAGAAGGGAGCAGCTCTGACTGCATGGAAGAGAGCACTGACCGACGTGCCGCAAACATCCAGAGCTCTGACCGACGTGCCGTGAACATCTCGCCCGTTTTAACAGGCCCATGAGCAGCTATGACTGCGTGGAATAGATAGCTCTGGCCGGCACACCTTGCTCGTTTTAACGGGCTTAATGGCTTGTTTCTATAATAAAAATGTGGTTGTATAATGTCTGTAATTACCAGAAACACCAATAATTTCCTAGTGTACTCACCAAAAAGTTATAAAATGTGCCTAGCCTACCAGAAACAATTTCATATCCTCCACCAGCTCTTTTACTATATATGTTATTTATATTCACTTTTCACAGCACTTCAAAGTGGATTATATTCAGGTACTGTAGGTATTTTTCCATCCCCAGAGGGCTTACAATTTAAATTTGTACTTGAAGCAATGAAGAGTAAATTGATTTTCCCAATGTCACAAGAAGCAACAGCAGGACTCAAATCCTGGTCCCCTGGTTTATAGTCCACTGCTCTAACCACTAGGCTACTCCTCCACTCTGCAGATGGGTTCTGTACCTGAGTATCTGCATATGGACTCTACCTGGGTATCATCAAGCTAGGTTGAGAGAACATTGCACAAATCTCATATTTGTGTGAGTTTCCTCACTCCGAATGTCATCAAATCGTCACAAGAGTGCAAGTGTTATGTTCGTATATCATGTCAAAGTGGCCCCTAACCCCTACAGTAATACCTACACCTCGAGTAAGTAGATGGGCCTCATATAGGAGTATACATTCTCCTCTCTCTCTCATATATATATATATATATATATATATATATATATATATATATATGTTTCATTTGTGAGGGATTGTTATTTGTTTCACAGACCCATGAATGCAACAAATAGGTCCCTATTTGTTGCAAATTACACATTCATTGAACACGAATGCACATCCCTAGCAAATAGTGCATACTGTACATTCTCCGCACAGCTGCATATATAGCTCCACACAGATTTACAATAGTATTTTAGAATCTGCGTGAATGCATCTATGCAATTTCTAAAACATGCATATTTATGACCTGAAAACCATACACGAATGCTAAATATTCGTGCACAAATACATGTGTATCATGAAATGTTCAGGCATTTCTTGAAACTTATATGAGTGTAAGTTTTTATACATATGCACGCACATTTGCTCTTTTGCTGGGTGGATTCATTACAAAATGTCCCCTCCCCCAGCAAGGCACCCAGATTTGACCACCAGTGACATGTTAAGGCTAAGGTCCCTGGTAGTGAGGCATATGCTCTTCCTGTCTTCATCTATGGGGTAAGTACATTGTGGGAAATAAATAGATGAGTGGGGGCCTCGTGGATAGGATGTTAGGGAGGCATGTAGCTGATCTTTTGGCAGGTGAGTGTGGGGATAGGTGGTATTAAGGGTGAGTTTGGAGGGACATGTGGGAGGCTTTTCGGGGTGGAGGTAGAGAGTGTTATGAGTGGGTTTTGTGGGCAGTGAGGATGGGGGGGACGACAAAGGGAGGCCATCATGGGCTTGTGGTAGGGCAAGAGGCAAAAGGCATATATTGAAGCAGAAAATGATTAATAATATGTTGTTGACATGACCTATGTACATGTGTTGCTAAAGTACTATACTGCAAAAGTTAAACAATAGGATAGGGAAAAAAGTGGACTATTTTAGACAATGGTCTTAAATAAATGTTCAGGTAAGAGAAAAAGAACATCCTCAGGGACATGCTTCTGGTTTTGTTGCTAGCCCCTATTGCAGAGCTGACCAATGTTTCAGATCCAGGAGGGAGAAAACTGGACCAGTTATACATGTAAATTTAGAACCAGAGCTGTGTGGTATCCACAGGGCCGGTGCAAGGGGATTTGGCGCCCTAGGCGAGCCTTCTCCCTTGCGCCCCCCCCCCCCCCCCCCGGTCTCGGCCCCGACCCTTACCTCATTCTCGATCACGCCCGCTGACTGGGGTTTTCTGGGTCGCAAGCAGGTTGGGCACTGCTTGCGGCCTGCCCAACTCCACTCCTCTTTGCCACCACTTGCGGCTCCATATGGCTCGCACCCAGTGGCGTACCAAGGGTCTCCGGTGCCCGGGGGCCAATGCATGTGTGTGCCTCTCCAGCATCCCCCCTTAATCCTTCTTGTACTAATGCTTAAGGTCACAGAAAATCAGTGGTGTCTCCAGACAGAAGAATTGGGGGGGGCGCCAAAATGACATTTCTTCATCTCACCCACCTCTATAGCATGGATCCTGCTTTAAAATTGGTTATTAAAAAAAAGTGTTAATAAAAAAGTCCAAAGGGTCCTCTGCGTTATTTTAAAAAGCTGGCCAGTTTCACACTATAAAATTATGTTGATAGCCTCAGTCAACTGATTCTATGTGGCTATGAGAGTGAAGTCAGGAATATATAGGAAGGAACAGAATGTCAATATAAATCCTGTACCTCCAGTTCTGTAACTCTGTGCATCCACTGAAATTCCCCCAAACAATGGAGCTTGGATGTTTCCCTTACAGCTCATCATACTGAAAGATATTTTCAAATTCTGGTGTCACTTCACAGTAACAGCAGCACAAACAGCTTCCACTGCCAGGCACATTGTGAACTAACACAAAACACCACAAAAAAGACACTCAAAATCTATACTGCAATCCCATCATAACATAACAGTAATAACACCAAGGACTCAAACAACAATAACCCTACCTGTGAATAAGCAAGGGTAAATATTACACTGGGTCCTAGAATACCAATACTCCACCTACTGAGGAAACAAAACAAACCCGATTGCTATAGATCCCTATGCTAGCAGAATCTCTCATCATGGTCACACACACAGAGCAGAGACAGACCCTCACCAAATACAGAATACAAAATAAAGGAGCACAAATTAGAAAAAACTGAAATGGAAACCCCAAGAAGCCAGACTCTGTATTAACAATGGAAAAACAGAACCACCATTCTTCATAAAACAAATAAAATCAAGAAACATAAAGCATCAGTTATAATAGTAAAACCATACTAATAAAATAATATTTTAAAACTACTGATAAATAGAATTTCTATTAATTAAAATCATATACATTTTTTACAATTTCCTAAAACCAATAAAATATTTCAAAACAGCACATATATCAAATAACACACAATAATTAAAACTAATAAGGATTTTAAAAAGCCCCTGCTGTCCATACATGGGAGCTCTTGATTGAGTTTATCATCTCTCTCTCACACATACTCACATGTCCATTCTCTCTCACACATACACTGTCACATACATACACATTCATGCTCTTATACCCAACCATAACCTCTCGCTCTCACAGACACTGACACACTCAGGCTCTAAGGCACTCTCTCCCCCTCCACACACCCCCCCCCCCCCCACAAACTCTTACTCCCCTGGATTTTCTCATACACACTCATGCTCTCACTGGCTCCCTCACATACACACACACTCCCAGGCAAGCTTCCAATCGTTCTCACACAAACACACACACACACACACAGGCAAGCTCCCAGTCATTCTCACACTGACCCCCAGGCGGGCTCCCATTCATTTTCACACCACTCCCTCCCCATCCCCCAGGCATGCACACATTCATTCTCACACCCAGACCCCCAGGCAGGCACCAATTTATTCTCACACACACACACACATACAGCACAAACAGGCAGGCATCTATTCTCACACATACAAACCCCAGGAAGACACCCATTCATTCTCATACACAGACACACCCTCAGGCAGGCACCCATGCATTCACACACATACACCGCCAGGCAAACTCCCATTCATACACATGCACACACTAAAGGCAGAGACCCCCCTCTCTTTCTTTTGCCAGCAACCTCAGAGCCTCTCTCATTCCTCTGCTGCCACTGTCACTGTTGCTGTATGGCTATTGCGGAGGTGCTGATTGCTACTATTGGCACTGAAGCCCATTCTGCTGCCTCCTCTGTGCAGGCCTCATGGTACATTGTGAGATCCGCATAGAGAAAGTGCTACTCTTGCACATTCCCAAAGATTACATGTTCCAATCAGTAAAAAATAATTTATTTTTTTTTACATTTGCTGTCTGATCTTAGTTTTCTAATCAGTTGGTCACAGGCTTTTTTTTTTTCCACCTTCCCTTTCTTATTTTTTTGCCAATTCCTTTTATAACATATTTCTTTTCTCTCCATCTGTCTTCTTCCCTCAAACACACAGTCAGGTTCTCATTCTCACATGCTTTCTCTCTCTCACACACACACACACAGGCACTCACTCTCACATGCTCTCTCTCATACAATCATGTATACACCGTCTCTCTCTTGCACATGCTGTCTGACTCTGGCACACAGGCTCTCTCTCACTCCCACATGCTGTCTTGCTCAAGCACAGGCTCTCATTGTCACATGCTCTCTCTCATACAATCATTCATACACACAGTCTCTCACTGGCACATGCTGTCTGACTCTGGCACACAGGCTCTCTCTCACTCCCACATGCTGTCTTGCTCAAGCACAGGCTCTCACTGTCACATGCTGTCTCTCACACACACACAGAGGCTCTCACATGCTGTCTCTGCAAACATTCAGGTCCTCACTCCCACACACAGTCTCTCAACTCATCTCATACACGCACACATACACACTGTACAAACCCTCAGTCTCTCTCTCACCTCTGGGCCTCCTCTTCACAGCCGCTGCAGGATGGGCTCTGCAGCCGCCCCGGACTTCTCGAGCCGCGCTGCTCCTCTTCTGTACGCGGCTGATGCTCCTCCTCTTTCCTGCCCGCGCGGCTCCGGCAACATTTTTCTTCCGGGGCCGCGCGGGCAGGAAGGAGGAGAAGCTCCTGCATTGGCTGATGCACCTCCTCCTTCCTGCCCGCGCGGCTCCGGCAACATTTTTCTTCCGGGGCCGCGCGGGCAGGAAGGAGCTGGAGCACCAGCATGTTTAGACGCGATTGTTTTCTTCCGGCCGTGGTGACTTGAGCTCCACCACGGCCCCGCCGATCTTCTTGCTGTGTGTATTCGGCACACAGCATAGCAGTAGTTCACCGCTCAGCCGCTATTGGGATGACGTCCACCGGCGGCCATTGGCCATCAGCGGCTCGGCGCCCCCTAATGCTCAGCGCCCTAGGCGATCGCCTAGTTCGCCTAGTGCTTCCGCCGGCCCTGGGTATCCATAGTTCATGATTCTTTCCTTTAAAATCAGTGCTGCTGGGCCCGTAACATATAAGAATGGGGTTGACCAAAACCCTGGACTGGCCTACTATTTTCTCTTGAAACTGGGTACCTTGGCTGTTCTGGGATTGCCTTGCTCTGGTTTATTTTCTGGCGAGGTGGCAGGACTGTTGCGTCTGTCAGTCGCAGATGGCTGCGACCCGCTCTGCCTCACCTCTTTTTTACCTTTCTCCTCCTCTATGGGTAAGATGGCTGCCTCTGGTGCCGAGTGCTGAAACCCTCAGCGTCTCCAACTCAGCATGGGTGTCCCCATCCGCCATGCTCCTTCCCGTACCATCCTAGGGCACGCACGTGCATACTGCCTACGCTTATCTACACGTCATGGCGGGAACCTTGGGGGCGTCCCCACCGCATGACATCAATACCTCTGGGTATTTAAGCCTCTGCTCCGCTCCTAACGAACAAGTTAGCAAGGACTTTGGTTTAGCTACTCTGACCGCTTCTAAGCTGCACGCTTAGACTCATCGCTACCCTCCGGGGTATCTTGCTCCTTTAGAAGCTCTGGGCACCTGCTCCTCAGGGGCCTCTCGCTTCCAAATACCCTTCGGGGTTTCTACTACTAACTTACACAACCGGTCCTTGGGGGTCTCTCTTTTCATTTGAGGATTATCTGTGCTTCCAGATACTCGATCCTCAAGGGTCTTCCAGCTCAGAGTATCCTGCACCACGGACCTCGGGTCCCACCTTCACCATCTACCTGGAGGATTCCTGCATTACTCTTCAGTGAGTACCTCTATGATCCAGCTCTCCATTTCCACCCACCAGGTTTGGCTTATCCCGCTCTGCGGAACACTACCAACCTTGAACATCTGGGTGAGACTTCTACATCTGAGACTATTTGAGCGTATTGCACCTTGCTGGACTTCAGTGCCATTTCTTCCTGCACAATTACCATCTATCTACAGCAGTACAATAAAGCTTTCCATCTCCAGTGTCTGCTCTCTGAGTCTAGCCTATCGCTGTGGTTCCCCATGGGGCCCCTCCCCATGGGAGGAGTCATCGCCACTGCGACTAAGAGTCCACATCATGCCACAAGCCCAACAAGGACACTATATACCATACAAACCTTACTTGTTAAATACCATTGATTAATTGTTATTTGGAGAATTAAGTTTAAAGTGGCACTTCTGGCTTTTAAGAAAATTATTGGGTTGGTCCCAAACTGTTTTAAATCCATACTGAAACTGTATCACCCAACAAGGACTTTAAGATCTGGCTTGCAAATGTTATTGAATGTTCCATCATTCAAAACAATAAAATTGATGAGTCACATGAAAGATTCTTTTATGTATAGGGACCTACAATCTGCAACACTTTGCCAGGGTTTCTGAAGATTGAAACCGGGCAGTTGAAGTTCCAGAAAATGGTAAAAGCCTTCTTCTTTCAGCAGGCATTTGATATGTGATTATGGCCAGTATACAATATGAGGTTAGCACTATGAAGAGCTAATATGATTATAATGAGCTGTGATTATATTATTGAAGAAGTAAGAGATGGGTTTACTGCATAATGACTAGACTAAATACCAGGTATTGTGATTGTTGTGTAAATGTTTGTATTGTTTAATCATATATTTATATGCCTTGCAATTATGAATGTTATAATTGGAAATCATCTAGAAATGTTCATAGGCTGTTAATAAATTTTTGAAATAAATAAATATAGCAGCACGAAAGGAGAGCAAAGAGCCATAAAACAGAGTCAAGGCTTTCAATTGAAAAAAAAAAGAAAAGAAATATACCATTCTGGAGGATACAGAACCTGCAATATTGAACTAAGAGCTTTGCATTCCTATTTCCTTCTATATATTGAAGACCTAAATAAGCATGGCTGGGAACTACATAGATAGGAATAGGAGTGTCATGGATTGGGGAATCAGCTGGATGGGGGATTTCTCCAGCAGGATCAGGACCAGGTTCTTGGACAAAGACGGACAGTGTCTTCTGCCTAACCAGCCACCTCCCACTTGGGTTGCGCCTGCAGATTGTGGTAGCCAACAGGGCTTTGTGGGAGCAGTACATGGGGACAGAAATCTGGGCTGGCAGTATTTGGACAAATTCAAGCAGGAGATCAAGGCAGACAGCAAACAGATGAAGACAGGGTCCAAGCAGGAGGTCAGGTCATGCAGGGTCCATGCAGGAAGTCAGGGTCAGAAGGTCAGGAAAGGCAGTGAATAGACAGATTAAAGGCCAGAGACAGTCTGAGTCAGCAATAAGATTAGTCCAAAGAATGCTGACAGGGAAGACAAGGTAAGGCAGCACAAAGGATCTAGGCAGGAGCTGGACCCTAATAGAGGAGACAAGGGCTGGAACAAGCAGCAAGGCCTGAGTCTGGAAACAGGGCCTGAAACAGGAGGTAAGGTCTTGGACTAAGAACAAGGACTGGAACTGGAAGCAAGGCAGATGTGAGAGACAATGGCTGTAACTGAAGGCTCACAAGGAGCAGTGGCCACAGGGAGGACCAGGCAGGAAAAGACAAAATAAGGACAGACAGGGCAGGACAAGACTAGGACTGGACAGGGCCATGAAACAGGACAACGAATAGAAAAATACAGGCTAACAAGGAACTAATGCAAAGCAAGGTGCATGCAAAACAAGACAAGGAGATATTAAAAGGCCACAAGGCAAGGCAGCGTGAGGCTAGTAAGCCTGAAGGCAACAAGACAGGGCAAGAAGGTCAAGGAGACCACAGACAAGGCAGAAAGGCAAAGGAGACCATGAGGCAAGGCGAAACAAGAAAGCCATAGTGCCCATACAGTAGCAGGGTGGGCTAAAGCAAGGAGACAACATGACTCAATGAAGAGGCACTGAGTAGTGGGAAAGGTAGAGCTAATTAGGGCTGACCTTGCTGAGTCATGATCCCACTGAGGAGGTGGCTAGAGCGGGAAAAAGTGTGGCTCTGTGAGGACCTCTGCTGACAGGAGGCTACCTAGCAGCCTGAATCATTAAAAGGAGTGGCTGGACCAGCTGCATGTCTGGCTGGATGTCAATATGGTCTGTCTATTTCTTGCTTCCATCACAGGCCACACCTTTGCCCTGCCATTCTACAAGATCTTTTCTCTGCCTAGAGCTTCAAGAATCCATCATACACATTAATTTCATCCTTGGCAATTCCCTAGGTAATGGGCAACAATGTCATGAAGCTCTACTTGTAATGCTCTCACAGGCCAACTATTAATCTCAAGAGGGTATTAGAACCTACTCTTAAAACCTTTACCAGGGAATGTCAAGACCTCCCATCCAACACTCATCGACTTGTGGCTGCATCATGCCCCTTGACAACTTGCAATCTAAGGCACATCCCAATGCTTACCACCCAGACACTGAGTCTACCTCTGATTTCCTATCACTAGCAAAGCATCATGTTGTAAAGAACTCCTATACAGAAGCTTATGTACCTCTGGGAACCTATCTGTTGCCTTACCACCCCTTATAGCACATGGCTGTCCCACTACTAGGAGCATTTCCCATTACCTCCACCTCTTTCAGAAATGCTATACCTTCTGACAGTTCAAATCATCCTGCACAGCTCACCTGGATCATACCAGCTGATGGCTTGACACACACTTTTTGCTCTGTTCACAGATAAAATGCCTCAGAGGAGGAAGAGCTCCTAGAACCTCCTGATGCTATGGCAGCTGTGTCCATTGCAGAGGAAGAGCAGCAACCACCACTACCACCTTTAACAAGGTGCAAGCTGACCGCAGGAGACTGGTGGAAATGGTGGCACACTTCAGCCAAGATCAAGAGGGATTCACAGGTGGTGTTGAGCTGATGGGCATAAAGTGACCGCCCCAGCCCCACGTCTTCTAGGTCAGTCACTACCTTGTCTGCCAAGGTGCCAGGGGCCCTTTTCATTTTAGAAAAACTGTTTATATCCTACAATTTGCCACCCTTTCCCACTTTTTGTTTTATGTTTGTATATATTTTTATATAGTTTGACAAGTTTTTTAAAAGTTTAATACAATTTAATTTATTATTTATATTCTGTGTGTGTCTCTTTTATTATGCAAGCAAAGGTTCATGTCTACCCCAGGTTAAGCCCCCTTTTAAGGACCGCTACTGAAATCACTCTCTCACCCACACGTTGCCATGAATGTAGTTTTCCATACATCTCTGTCCTATAATCCCTGTTCTCCACTCATCTACTCTTACAGATAACTATGTATAATTTCTGGTTATTTAGATGTGCATTCTATACTTTGCTTCCCTGAATGACCTTCCTGAGTGGACACAACATTTTAAGTCTACATTTAACTCTTTCCTCCTGAAAGTGCCTGAGTTGTGACTGCCAGCTAGCCATATACACAAATATAGTCTATAGAGGGAAATAGCTAGTATGCGTCCCCACTACTAAAAGCAAGTCATAGGAAGACATAGACTACATATTAACTATTCCTTTCAACAGCAGCACAACTTCCAGCAGAGAAGACATGTCATGACATATAGTTGTCAGGTAGGAGCTGCAGTCACCTGAAGCTGTCTGCAACAAATTCTAATCAATCACCTCTATGTCCCAAAAGCTGATGATGTCAATAACAGAAAAAAGAAGCAAAATATGTTTTACCCCACAGTGATAAAGGGCTTTCGGGAATAATACAGATGTCTGTTGTTAGTATTGCACCAAGCCTAACCTCCCTGCTCACACTGGTTATCCCCCCCAGTAGGGCCCAGTTTACCTCAACAAGGCTCCCAGCTTCCATCTACAAATCCCTTCATCACCATGCCCACACTTATCTCTGAAAGTTCTACCTTCCAGTAGAGTTCTGCTTGCCAAAATACTGGGTTTGCCAGGGCCTCTGTCCATGTAGGCAAAAGGAGTTTTTTGAGGGTTCTCCCTTTAAAGCTTCCAGCTGGGTGCTACAGTATCAGAGACTCCTTGATGTGTCCATTACCTCACCCTCTCATCCATCTACACTACCTATAATTTGAAAAAACCCTGCCATAGCAGCCAGATGTCATGGCCACACTGCCTAATTTGATGATATCCCCAAGGCAAAGGAATGCAGGGGTCAGGAGCAGGCAAGTCAGGCATGAGGTCTTCTGCAGTTTAGCCCTCTGATGCTGGTGGCTGGTAGATATTATGGAGGCTGGTACAGAGGGTCATGGAAAGGGCACCCCCTGGGAGTGGTAGGCAGCAAGAGGTAAGGGGCAAGAAGGTGCCCTAGACACACTGAACACAAGCAGGGTGTGCACCAACAAGACAGGGATGAACAAGTAAGAAGAGGGAAACATAGGACCACAGACAAACAAAAACTAGAAAATGCAGGAACAAACACAGTTGGCACAAGGGAAACACATGGAGAATGAAACCACTGGCAGGCCAAGACTGAACAGGAGTACAGCTAGGAATACGGGGGCAAGGAAAGGCCACTGGGAGGCCCAACCATAGGACAAGGACAAGCTAGGAACACACTTGCGAGATAGGCTACTGGGAGGCCTAACCCAAAGAAGAATAAAGCTGGGAACACACAGAAAAAAGAGGGCCACTGAGAGACCAAACACAGAACAAGAGCAAGTTAGGAACACACTGGCAAGATAGAACATTGGGAAGTCTAATCTGGAACATGAGCAAGGCAAGGAACACACAGGCAAGGAAGGCTACTGGGAGACCTGAATAAAGCAAAAACATGGCAAGGAATACACAGGCAAGGAAGGCCACTGGGAGACCTGAACAGAGCAAGAACAAGGCAAGAAATACACAGTTAAGGAACAAGAACCAGGATACCAGACAAAGAATACACGGACAAAGTGCCAAAGGCTGAGAAGAGATTCCATGCTGAGGGTAGAAATAACCTGTGAGGGAGGGTTTTATAGGGCTGGTTTGCTGTATTATGTGACCACAAGGCAGAGGAAGGAGCGGGACTGAGTTGCCCATTGAGGACCCCTTCTGGCAGGGGGCTGCCTAGTAGCCAGCCTTGTTATATCTTCAGAGCTGAGCTATCACCTGAAGCTGGGTCAGAACTACAATTTCTCTCATCTGCTTCCCATTCAGACATCAATTACACTACACTGACATTGTAGGGTAGATATAGCTAATGAGACCCAAGAAAAATCATTGCCTGATGGATTCTAATACACAGGACACATACACTTTCCAAAAAGGTTGTTAGTTTCTAACTGAAGGTTCTCTTATAGATAAAATACCAGATATAAGGAATGAAAGCAAGGGCAAAAATATAAAAATTCCAGGCTTCAGATGATGAGTTCATCATCCACAAATGCCTTGATTTTCTTACACCCACTATATAGTTTATGGATGTGGGTTAGCTTTAGGCTCCATGTCAATCAGGAACAGGTAGTGCCAGTCCAGGTTTTACCCCCATTAAAAACAATGGGGATAAATCCTAGACTGGCTCTAACTGTCCCTGATGACATGAAGCCTGAAGCTAACCCAATTATGGACCAACTCTACATACACATTTATGGGGAAAATATAAACATATACCCCAACATTACAATGTTTGATTGCACATACATTAGCCTATATACGCGATTATAAATTACAAATGAACTTTTGCTACCTATCTTTAAAACTTTCACTCGTAAATTATATACAGATGTACCCTGCCTCTTTATATATATATTCATGTGCTTTTCATCTGCAAATGTGTACATATAAGGGCAAGTATCATTGCCAGCCTTCCTAACAGGCACTTTCTGGAAGCAGTTGAGACCTGCTAAGGAAGCCTAACTTCTAGGCCTTCTAATGAAGGATGTAATGAAAGTCCAGAACATCTTCTATGGGATGATGTCATGGAAAGTCGGATCCAACCAGAAAGAGTTTACCTGGGAGAAAATTCACCACTGACTCAAGTCAGTTTTCCGCAATAACAGTAGTGTTCATGACCTGAATCAGAAGTGTTGAGGCCTCTAACAGCAACTGAAGAAGAAACAGACCAGAATGATGGAAGAGGAGCCTGCAGGCCAAATTACTTTTTCCCACCATTTCTGAGGCTACTGTGAGCAGTGAGGGAATTTTGGACACCTCACATCCTCAAGGACCTCAAAGTGAGCAATGTTCATAAGAAAGGCATGAAGAGGTCCATATTCGGTCACAATCCAGATAGCAAAGTTAGCTGGATAAACTTATCCAGATCAGAGTTATCTGGATAAGTTTATCCGGTACATTTTAAAAGACAGCGCTCACACGTACTTTTGTTCGCTCATCAAGCGCAAACAAAAGTACGTTGGATTTTATAAGATACGCGCGTAGCCGCACGTATCTTATAAAGAGAGATGGAGCAATTTTAGATCTAATTCTCAGTGGAGCACAGGACTTGGTGAGAGAGGTAACGGTGGTGGGGCCACTTGGCAATAGTGATCATAATATGATCAAATTTGATTTAATGACTGGAAAAGGAACAGTGTGCAAATCCAAGGCTCTCGTGCTAAACTTTCAAAAGGGAAACTTTGATAAAATGAGAAAAATTGTTAGAAAAAAACTGAAAGGAGCAGCTACAAAAGTAAAAAATGTCCAAGAGGCGTGGTCATTGTTAAAAAATACCATTCTAGAAGCACAGTCCAGATGTATTCCACACATTAAGAAAGGTGGAAAGAAGGCAAAACAATTACCGGCAAGGTAAAAAGGGGAGGTTAAAGAAGCTATTTTAGCCAAAAGATCTTCATTCAAAAATTGGAAGAAGGATCCAACAGAAGAAAATAGGATAAAGCATAAACATTGGCAAGTTAAATGTAAGACATTGATAAGACAGGCTAAGAGAGAATTTGAAAGAAGTTGGCTGTAGAGGCAAAAACTCACAGTAAAAACTTTTTAAAATATATCCGAAGCAGAAAGCCTGTGAGGGAGTCAGTTGGACCGTTAGATGATCGAGGGGTTAAAGGGGCACTTAGAGAGGATAAGGCCATCGCAGAGAGATTAAATGATTTCTTTGCTTCGGTGTTTACTGAAGAGGATGTTGGGGAGGTACCCGTAATGGAGAAGGTTTTCATGGGTAATGATTCAGATGGACTGAATCAAATCACGGTGAACCTAGAAGATGTGGTAGGCCTGATTGACAAACTGAAGAGTAGTAAATCACCTGGACCGGATGGTATACACCCCAGAATTCTGAAAGAACTAAAAAATGAAATTTCAGACCTATTAGTAAAAATTTGTAACTTATCATTAAAATCATCCATTGTACCTGAAGACTGGAGGATAGCAAATGTAACCCCAATATTTAAAAAGGGCTCCAGGGGTGATCCTGGAAACTACAGACCGGTTAGCCTGACTTCAGTGCCAGGAAAAATAGTGGAAAGTGTTCTAAACATCAAAATCACAGAACATATAGAAAGACATGGTTTAATGGACAAAGTCAGCATGGCTTTACCCAGGGCAAGTCTTGCCTCACCAATCTGCTTCACTTTTTTGAAGGAGTTATAAACATGTGGATAAAGGTGAACCGGTAGATATAGTATACTTGGATTTTCAGAAGGCGTTTTGACAAAGTTCCTTATGAGAGGCTTCTAGGAAAAGTAAAAAGTCATGGGATAGGTGGCGATGTCCTTTCGTGGATTGCAAACTGGCTAAAAGACAGGAAACAGAGAGTAGGATTAAATGGGCAATTTTCTCAGTGGAAGGGAGGGACAGTGGAGTGCCTCAGGGATCTGTATTGGGACCCTTACTTTTCAATATATTTATAAATGATCTGGGAAAGAAATATGACGAGTGAGATAATCAAATTTGCAGATGACAACAAAATTGTTCAGAGTAGTTAAATCACAAGCAGATTGTGATAAATTGCAGGAAGAACTTGTGAGACTGGAAAATTGGGCATCCAAATGGCAGATGAAATTTAATGTGGATAAGTGCAAGGTGATGCTTATAGGGAAAAATAACCCATGCTATAATTACACAATGTTGGGTTCCATATTAGGTGCTACAACCAAGAAAGAGATCTAGGTGTCATAGTGGATAACACATTGAAATTGTCGGTACAGTGTGCTGCGGCAGTCAAAAAAGCAAACAGAATGTTGGGAATTATTAGAAAGGGAATGGTGAATAAAACGGAAATGTCATAATGCCTCTGTATCGCTCCATGGTGAGACCGCACCTTTGAATATTGTGTACAGTTGTGGTCGCCGCATCTCAAAAAAGATATAATTGCGATGGAGAAGGTACAGAGAAGGTTTACCAAAATGATAAGGGGAATGGAACAACTCCCCTATGAAGGAAAGACTAAAGAGGTTAGGACTTTTCAGCTTGGAGAAGAGACGACTGAGGGGGGATATGATAGATGGTGTTTAAAATCATGAGAGGTCTAGAACAGGTAGATGTGAATCGGTTATTACTCTTTCGGATAGTAGAAAGACTAGGGGGCACTCCATGAAGTTAGCATGGGGCACATTTAAATCTAATCAGAGAAAGTTCTTTTTTACTCAACGCACAATAAACTCTGGAATTTGTTGCCAGAGGATGTGGTTAGTGCAGTTAGTATAGCTGTGTTTAAAAAGGATTGGATAGGTTCTTGGAGGAGAAGTCCCATTTACCTGCTATTAAATTCACTTAGAGGAATAGCCACTGCCATTAGCAATGGTTACATGGAATAGACTTAGTTTTGGGTACTTGCCAGGTTCTTATGGCCTGGATTGGCCACTGTTGGAAACAGGATGCTGGGCTTGGATGGACCCCTTGGTCTGACCAGTATGGCATTTTCTTATGTTCTTATGTTCTTATCTTATAAAATCCGGGGTTAGTGCGCAAGGGGGTGCGCAAAGGGATGCACATTATCCAGCTAACTCTGAATATCTGGATAACTTATCTGGCTAACATAACTCCTCCCCGAAATGATCCTGGAAAGCTCATGCTTTATCCAGCTAAATTTTAGCCAGATGATAACATAAATGGCTAAAATGTAACTGGGTAAGTGCCCTAGTATTTAGCCAGAAAACTAGTGAGTTATTTTGTTAATTACCTCTGAATATGAACCTCATTAAGAATTTGCATGGCATGACTATAATAATGTGTAAAACCATACCTATATGTTGAAATACTCAAAGATGCAGAAGGCAGTTAGGGCCAGCTGTCAATAGCCATGTCCTCTTTTGTACATGCATGAAAGTGGGAAACAAATGCATAATTTAAGCACTGAAACTCAAGGGAATGCTACATTAGAAGGAAGCTGAGTAGTCAGAGCGAGACTTTAGAACTTTGAGCTGTTCTCCATGCCTACAGTGCAGTGCAGTGACATATGTACACTTTAACCTTTTTGCAGGGAAAGACACCAGTGCTGTCAGAAAGTTCGGGGGAAGACAGTGACGATGTGGAGAAAAGAAGGGGGTCATCAGAGTTCAGGCTGACAGAGAGTATATAAAGAGGGAGATGGTTGCAGATGGAGAGAGTGCCACCAGGCTCTGTTGGATGATGAGGAGGAAGAAAAGGAGGAGCCGAGGGCCATCTACACCCAGCCACCTATTCATGAGGTCGGGGCCGGAGGAACCACTAGGCGAGCTTGGCATGTGCCTAGGGTACTGAGATTTAGGGGGCGCCGCCGCCGCTTGCAGCCACGTCAGGGGGCAGAATTTTGAAAGGGCAAAAAGTGCCCCTTCAACATTCTGCCCAGTCACTGCCTCACCCTGCTTCCCCCCCCCCCCCCCCCCACCGTCGTGCAACCCTCCCGATTCCCACCTGTTGGTCCAGCGGAGGGCCCGGGAGCGATCTGCTGCTCCTGGGGCCTTGGCTGCCACTAACCAAAATGGCGCCGGTGGCCTTTAGCCCCTACCATGTGACGGGACCAACCAATGGCACCAGTAGCCCCTGTCACATGGTAGGGACTGAAGGACACTGGCGCCATTTTGATTAATGGCAGCTGACAACCCAGCAGTGGCAGATCGCTCCCGGGCTCCCCGCTGCACCAGGTGTTTTGTGATGGTTTTTTGGGGTGGAGGGGGGAGGTTGGGAGAGTGGCGACATGTGGTCCCTGCCCCTGGAGTCGGTGCTCGCGACTGGGGGCGGGGCTGCTGGCGGCACGATGGGGGGGTGGGGCGGCACAAGGTTGAAGGTGCCTAAGTCATCCAATCCCCTTGCACTGGCCCTGCCTGAGGTATGGCGGTATGCTGGCGATGGGGTTGAGGACAGGTACATTGAAGAGGGCAGCTTCTCTGGTAAAGAAGAATAGGTCAGGTATCTGAAGGTCTGTATTATATCTCCCCTGCACTTTCTCTCCTCCAGGGTATACATATTTAGGTCCTTTAACCTCTCAAATTATTTGATGGAGACCCCACCACCACCACCATTTTGGTCACCCTTCTCTGGATAGCCTCCATCCTGTCTCTATCCCTTTTGAGATACGGTCTCCAAAACTGAACACGGTTCTCCAGGTGAGACCTCACCAAGGACCTGTACAAAGAGAGTATCACCTCATTTTTCTTACTTTTTATTCCTCTATCTATGCAGCCAAGCATTCTTCTGGTTTTAGCTATCACCTTGTCACCTTTCTTTGCCATCTTCAGATAACTAGACACTATCACCCCAAGGTCCCTCTCTAACTCCGTGCACAACAGCCCTTCACCCCCCATCACATACAGCTCTTTCGGATTACTGCACCCCAGAAGCATGACTCTACACTTCTTGGCATTGAATACCAACTGCCATATCTTTGACTCCTGTTTCAGCTTCCTGAAAGGTTTTAATGATGCACAATTGACAAACTTTTTCCATTGGAACGAAATCAGTAGAATCTCGTAGGGATGGAGGAATACTCAGAACCAACATAAGACAATATTTCTTCATGGAGAGGGTTGTGGATGCCTGGAATGCCCTTCTGGAAGAGATGGTGAAGACAAAAACAGTGAAACCATTCAAAGGGGCATGAGATAAACACTGTCTATCTCTAAAGGCTAAAGGATGGAAATGAAGAAAAGAGTGCATGGGGTAACTTGCTGGTGTGGCAATTACTACCCTTAACCAATAAGACTTCATACTATTGATGCTCTCTGCTTTAACGGCAGAGGGAAAAGAGGAAAAGGGAAATTAGATTCAGACCACAACCAAGAGGACATTTAATTTTACGGTCTGGGAAAACAAATAAGTGTGGGGTAATTTACTGATGCGGCTGTTACTACCTTTAACCAATAAACCTGATACTTTTGATGTAACTCCAGCATTGCTCTCTGCTTCAATGGCAAGAGGTAATGGGGAATTTGACTAAGACAGCAACCAACAAGGGCCCTGACTTTGACGGTCTGGGAAACTAAGTATGGGGGTGACCTATATGGCACAGCAAATGCTACCATAAGCTTGCTACGCAGTTTGGATGGACCATTTGGTTCTTTTCTGCTTTCATTTCATTTCTATGTAAGTTTTCGAACTAGGGGGCTTGTTATGAAGCTCCAAGGTGATAGATGCAGGACCAACATCAGAAATTAATTCTTCACAGAAAAGGTGATGGCTACCTGGAATACCTTCCCAGTAGAGGTAAAGGAGAAAACAAATACTGAAATTCAAGGATCCTTAAGACAATAATAAAGCACTGGGGAAACATGCATGGAGAGGCAGTTACAAACCTAAAGAGAAGGTATGGGGGTTACCAGCATAGAACAACGGTTTTAACTCTGAAGAATCTTGCTGGGCAGACTGGATAGGCTAATTCTGCTGCCATTTACTATGTTAATATGCTATTATGAATAACTGACTCAAGTAATACGTTCCCTCTAAATTTAATTTTTTACTTCTTATGTAATAAATAGACAATTTGACATTTATTATACATCTCAGAGAATTGGTTGGAGTCATAGGTAATCTTGTGTTAAATGTACAATGAAAAACATCCTCTATATTTATATCATTAATGTTCAATTCTTTTTCTTGTAAACAAGAAACCTTAAATAATTCCAGGTACAATACTTGACAGCCAGTGTCAAACTGAAAAAGTAAAATAAAGATAAATAGCTGTCCTTTCCTGTCTTGTCAACGTGTCATTCACTGTTTTAGCATGTCATTTGTTTGCTTCATCAGTGTAATTTTAATGAAAGGTACTATAGAAATTCAAGTAGTAACAATAAAAGGTATTTTGTTTTGTAAATTATTATCATCATTATTTACATTATGCAGTGCTGTTTCAGTAAATTGTAAATTAGCAGTGCTAAATCAGTGTATGGTGAATTAACAGTGAATGATGACTTCCACTTAAATGTGCACTCCATTTCACTCTGGGATTGTAATTAAGGGACTGCATAAGTATTTATCCTCTTATCCTTCTTCCTTTTTAGTGTAGGTCAATTACTGTCATTACTGGAGGGAGAGAAATCCCAACAGAACACATCTTTTATAACTGTGATATATTTTGCCAGGCTCAGAACAGAAAGCAACTAATAGTTCTAATTTCCTATCACTGCTACGCCAAGCATTTAGGAGACATTGAGGGTTTTATTCACAAAAGGTTGATAGAGTTTTCACACCTAAAAGCAAGTTTAGACAGGAAAAGATTGCCATCCTTACTAAGGGATGGGACGGATTGGGATTTTCAAAGGCATTTAGTCACCAAACAGAGATAGGTGGCCGATAATCCCATAATAAAATTTGCCAGGGTTTAGCCCCTAAATTGAGGTTCTTAGTTTCACAAGGCACCTACGTTTAGCAGATCAAAAGATACGCAAGGCCTGGGGCAGGATGAGGATGGGAAATTAAAGTTAGCCGGTTAACATTGATCGACAAGTAGCAAATCAATATAAACCACAGAAAATAAATGTGCAAGACAATGTGTATAAAGAAAAAAAAGTAACTTTTTTAGTGTTTCTAATGTCTGGGGAGGTGCCCTTGAGCTGCAGCATTCATCAGACAGTATGATTTAATATAAGACTAAAGGCAGAGTGGTCACACAGAGGTCAGCATCTCGGACTTCAGGAGTACCAACTTTTAAAAATAGGGGACTATTTTAATGGGGTATTGGGGAGATAGAAAAATTCTAGTGAACTAGAACAGTGAGCTAAAGCAGTGGTTCTCAACCTTTTTGATGTCTAACTTGCTAAACTGATGGGGACTGGTTAGCTGGTAGAGCTGGGGAGAGACTCCTAGAGAGTTGGGGAGGAGGAGTTCCTGAAGAGCATGGGAGTCCCCTCCATGCAGAGGTGGGGAGGGAAGTGCACATACTCCTCCCCTTCAGGATTCTCTCATAGTCTCAACCCTGCAACCCTCCTTATATTTTAATTACAAGAAGTATAACAAAGGAACTGGTCTTCTTGCAACCAGAGCAAGGGAAAGGAAAAATCTGGTCTCTTCCTTTCAGAGGAGAGTGTAGCCAGGGGCTAAACACTCTTGCATTGGTGGTAGTGGGGACAGTTCCTATTCCCTTAAGGAGCTTGGTTGCTTCCAGCAGCCTTTGTGGCTGCATAGATAGCTACTCATTGATTTTGTTTCTTTACAGAGCCAGACTGGGGGGGGGGGAGCGGGGAAGAGTCTGAGGCTCAGCTGTGCCTGATATTCATCTTTAATCTGCTGGCCCGATCAGTTGTTCAGTGCCAGTAATAATGAAGAGCTGTAGCCTGCCGGCAGTCTGTCCCTGCACCAAAAGCAGCAACAGTGTGCAGCACAGTAGAGCTTGAAATTAAGCTCCTACCTGAACATTTTTGCCTGGTGAATTAGGGCAGTAAAAGAGTATCCCACTCACAACCACAGGCGACCGGGTGGGAGCCGATACCTGTGCAGCTGCAGAGGGTGGATGCAATGCGGATCTGCTTCCTCCTACAATGATTGCAGCTCCGTAGACAAAAAAAAAGAAAAAAGAAAAATGATGCCGGGGACTGCTGCCACTGCATAGAACAATGGTTGAGAAACACTGGGTTAAAAATGAGCTGCAGAAAGGGTAACAAATCTTTATGGGGCAAATTTCAAACTCTCCACCTAGATGTGAATTCCAGAACATGGCCCTGAGAGCAGTTCCCCTCAATCCAGCTAAAAGAATGGAACCCTGCACATACTTTTGGCCAGAATGAATAAGGCCAGTTTTCAGACAGCTAATGTACAAATGGCTTTCAAAACTGCCCTCTTTCAGCTCGATCCAGTATCGTCCGCTCGAGGATTGCCCGTCTGTAACGTGCTCGTAGCGCACAATTCGGGCGCGCAAGGCAGTTCGGCGATACAGTGTCCAGTTTCACGCGTCCGTATCGCTTCTGAAAACAGACGCATAACCCTTTCCGCACCCGGCATGTAAATGAACGAAAAAGCTGTATAATGAAGGAATTAGCTATTCCCCTGCGATACTGTAACGGGCGCTGATATTATCTCCTCCGTAACCCGCTGTTCTGCCGCGGCCTTAACCTGCTAGTTTACCCGCCTCCCCCTAGTAGGAGTTAGTGTAGTGTAGGGTAAAAACATTGCTTACCCGCCCTGGTCCGTCCGGTCTCCTGCAGCCCCGTCCGGACCGGACGGGGCTGCAGGAGACCGGACGGGACCAGGGCAAAAAAAAAACAAACGAAAAAAGTAGCAAGGCTCGGGCCTGCTATGGTAAGTGTAAAAAGTGTAAAAAACAAAAAACCTGTGTGTTATATAAAAAAATAAAACAATTTTAAATACCTGTCGAGGGCCGTGGGGTCCAGGCGGCCGGTGGGCGGCGGGCAGCCATCAGCGGCATCCGGTAGTCCCTTCTCCCTTCCTCCCTCCCTCCCCTGCCTGGATGAGCGCCAAAATCGCACGGGCGGGTCGGCAGCGGGGGGGGGGGGGGCGGCAGCAGGATCCGGGAGCGGCGGGTAGGCGGCAGCGGGGTCCGGGGGGTCCGGGGCAGCGGCAGCGGGGGGGGGGGGGCGGCGGCAGCGGGGGGGCGGCAGCAGGATCCGGGAGCGGCGGGTAGGCAGCAGCGGGGTCCGGGGGTGGCAGCGAGATCCGGGGAGCCAGCAGCGGCAGCATGTTCGATCGCGCAGGCAGGTAGGTGGCAAAGTAAAGATGGCCGCCTGCATGGGAAAATCGTGCAATTGGCCGCTGAAGACGTGACGTCACGACGTTTGGCGTCACGGGGTGTGACGTCACGTCTTCAGCGGCCAATTGCACGATTTTCCCGTGCTGGCGGCCATGTTTACTTTGCCACCTACCTGCCTGCGCGATCGAACATGCTGCCGCTGCTGGCTCCCCGGATCTCGCTGCCACCCCCGGACCCCGCTGCTGCCTACCCGCCGCTCCCGGATCCTGCTGCCGCCCCCCTGCTGCTGCCCCCCCCCCCCCCCCGCTGCCGCTGCCCCTGCCCCCCCGGACCCCGCTGCTGCCTACCCGCCGCTCCCGGATCCTGCTGCCGGCCCCCCCCCCCCCCCCCCCGCTGCCGACCCGCCCGTGCGATTTTGGCGCTCATCCAGGCAGGGGAGGGAGGGAGGAAGGGAGAAGGGACTACCGGATGCCGCTGATGGCTGCCCACCGCCCACCGGCCGCCTGGACCCACGGCCCTCCGACAGGTATTTAAAATTGTTTTATTTTTTTATATAACACACAGGTTTTTTGTTTTTTACACTTTTTAAACTTTTTTACACTTCCTGGTGCCTGTCATTTCAAATGTCATTTGAAATGACAGGTACCAGCGCACCCAGGTTACTGTATAGGCGCTGTTACAGCGCCTATACAGTAAAATGGGTTGCGCGGGCATAACCCTTCCCTAACGCTTCACAGCCGCGGCATGCATTTGCATGCGATTAGAGGAGAGTATCGGGGAGTTAGTGAAGAGAACTGTGCGTGCGGGGAGGAAGGGTGCGCCTGACACTACCTCACTGTTTTTACCGCGGCCTTACTGGATCGAGCCGTTTGTTAGGAATGCAAATAAAAGGAAATGCAACCATAATGGCTCACAAAGAATGCGACTGTAAGGGCAAAAGTGTTAGTATTCAAAAGGTACAAGGAATTTCAGAAAAGGAAGGACAAAGAAGAATACCAATAAAGCTGAAAGAAGCAAGGAAGATAGGGTAGCAAAGTAGCAAACAGAAGAAAGCATTGCTAACTGCTAAGGCAGTACAGCAAGTTGACATGACTTTTCTTCAGGTGTTCCAATTAAAGAAGGAAAACAGAGGCAGGGTCACAAAGCTGAGCCTGCATAGCTTGCAATGTATTTGGGTACTTTTTACCCATATACCTTACGTTGAAATCATTTTTCAAAAGGAAAACACCCAGAATATTTTCTCTTGAAAATTAGTAGCCTCGCTAGGCCCATCCTGCCGCTACTGACACCGCTCCCCATCGGCCCTGCAGACCGCCTATCCTTCCCGTGACATCATCAGGGGGCAGAGAGGAGGAAAAGGCCTTATAGCCACCCACAGGCCGCTACCCGACCTTTTGACCCAGCGCCATGACCCTCGACCGGACGGCTCGTGTGATTGGTGCGCACCCATCGGGTTAAGAGCCCATCGGCCTCGCTAGGCCCGACCTGCCGCTACCGACGCTCTCGGCCTCCTAGGCCCGTCCTGCCGCTACTGACGCCACTCCCTGCGGACCGCCCATCCTTCCCACGACATTAACGGGAGGTGGAGAGGAGGAAAAGGCCTTATAGCCACCCGCAGGCTGCGTTGCACACCGAAGGAATGCAACCAAAAAGCAAGCCCCTTGGCGCATCCCCTTCGTGTAGCCCCTGAGACTGCCCCGCCTATCTCTCCCTCTCCCCCAGCCCCACACAGCACTCCCCTATATTACTGACCTCTCTAATTTTTTCCCCTTACAACAACATTCCTCCCTCACTCACCGCCTAACTGCCCTCCCCCTCCTCATTGTTCTTCAAGTCCCTTTCCTTTTTATCTCTGCCATCTCCTTCCATTCGTCCTCATCCTCTCATCCGTACCATACACCCCTCATCAACAGCTCCTCCACAGTCTATACCTCCCCTTCAATCATGCTAGCACACCCTATCCCCACACTTAAACATCACACTCACAAACATAGAAAACCCCGTTTATCCATTCCTACCTCACACCCAAGATCCCTTCTACCAATCATGGTATCCTGGCCCCGCTCACACAGTTTCTCGGCCTCATGGCCTTATCCCTTATACTCTTCAACTCCCAATCCCTAGTTAAAAAGACTCTCATCTTTAATGACCTCCTGCTAGACTGCAAGCACAACATCTATGCCTTAACTGAAACCTGGCTCAAACAAACAGATTCAGTCCTCTTAAATCAGCTTCCCACACACTTATACGACATCTTCTCTATACCAAGGC
The DNA here is from genome assembly GCF_901001135.1 of Rhinatrema bivittatum. Classification (NCBI taxonomy): domain Eukaryota; kingdom Metazoa; phylum Chordata; class Amphibia; order Gymnophiona; family Rhinatrematidae; genus Rhinatrema; species Rhinatrema bivittatum. The sequence goes on from NC_042616.1 coordinate 702,504,644, forward strand.
TCAAAAAAAGAGGCGGATGTCTCCTATTAGCAGCCCAGAAAGACCTTAGACTATTATCCCAGAATGTCAATACCTCACCCAGAAATTGGTCTTTTCAAATCATCTCAACTACAAGTATGCCTAGTCTACACCCCCCAGGTCTCCTTGATAACAACCCCTCATCTAATTCATAACCAACAACATAGATATACACACCCCAGCCATAATACTTGGTGATTTCAACCTCCACGTGGACTCCATCCCTCTATCTTCCACCTGCAAAGCCTTTCTGAACTCTATTAATGCCATGGTCTTTAAACAATCACTTCCCCTACACACAAAGCAGGCCACTCCCTAGGTTTAATCTTTATAAACTCATGCATACTCTCCACTGATACCCCTTCCTGCACCCCTGTCCCTTGGTCTGACCACTCACTCATAAAAACTAAACTATCCATAAGGAAAATAACTACACCCCATCCCACACACAGCAATACCATACACTTCAGAAAACCCTTCGACAAAGATGATTTAATTACTTCCCTCACTAGTGCCCTTGATAAACTCGACTTATCAAACGCAGAATCAGCCCTCTCCACATGGAAAAATCTCACTAACAACATTGCTGATAAAATCTGCCCGCTAGCTACCAAATGGTTTAATCATTCTCACAACACCAAAACCCTGGTTCTCACCTGAACTAAAAAGAATTAAACATGACCATCAACGAAAAGAAATGGCACAAAGATCCCTGTCCTTCCCAGCTGACCTCATACAAATCCTCTCTTCACATCTACAGAACTACTATCCTTAAAACCAAACGAGACTTCTACGCTCTTAAAATTCATAACCTTCAATACAATGCCAAAACCCTCTTCTCTTATGTTGAAAATCTCACTAAATCTTCACCCCCCCCCCCCCCCCCCCCCCCATATCCGACGAGGACTCCAAAATCAAATTCGATGTCCTTGCCCACTATTTCAATGACAAAATCTCTAAACTCATGTTTGTGTTTTCCCCATCCACCCCTCACACCAACACCCTCCCAAAAAACCCTAATGCCATCATGAAATCTTTCGAGACCACCTCCGCTTCCAAAATAGAATCACTCTTAAAGAAAATAAAACCATCATCACACCTATCCAATACTATCCCCACAAAATCCTTCTTGACAATCCCAAACATAATAGCCAAACCCCTAGCCAGGATCATCAACTGTTCCCTCTCTCTTGGTAATGTCCCTGTCTCCTTAAAACAGGCCATAGTCAAACCTATACTAAAGAAACCCAACCTTGACCCCATGGATCCTGCTAACTATCAGCCTATCTCAAACCTACTGTTGCATCCCAGTCGCAGATGGCTGCGACCACTCTCTTCTACTCTTTTCCTCCTCCCTTGGAAGGATGGCTGCCTCCGGTACTGATTGCCGAATCCCTCAGTGTCTCCGATACAGCATGGGCGTCCCTGTCTGCCATGCTTCTTCCTGAGGCCTCCTAGGGCATGCATGCGCATGCTGCCTATGCTTTTGAATACGTCATGATGGGAACCTCGGGGGTGTCCCCACCACATGACATCAGTACCTCCGGGTATTTAAACTTCCGCTCCACTCCACTACAATGAGTTAGCATGGACTTCGGTTTTGCTACTCTGACCGCTTCTAAGCTGCTCGCTTGGATCCCTCTTACCCTCCTGGGTATACCACTCCTACAGAAGCTCTGGATACCCACTCCTCGGGGGCCTCTCGCTTCTACCTGCCCTTCGCGGTTCTACTGACTAACTTAAGGACACCCACTCCTCGGGGGTCCTTTCTACCTTTCTTTCAGGATCCATTGGTGCTCCTAGGTACTCGCTCCTCGAGGGCCTATCCTGCTCAGGGTATCCTGCACCTCGGACCACAGGTCCTTCTCTTCATCCTACCACCGAAGGAAGCTACCAGCACTGCCTCTCTGTGAGTACCTCTACGCTCCAGCTCTCCTCATTCCACCCTTCAGGTTCACGGCCTATCCCACACTGCGGAACACTACCAGACCTTTGCTACATCTGGGTGAGACCATCTACTACCGAGACTGTCTGAGCTTACTGAGGTATCGCTGGACTACAGTACTGACCATTCCTTGGTCAAGATCCTACTCTATAATTGCAGTATAATAAAGCTTTCTTTCCTCAGGGTCTGCTTCCTAGAGTCTAGCCTATCGTTGTGGTTCCCCATGGGGCCCCCTCCCTGTGGGAGGAGTCATTGCCACTTCGACCAAGAGTCCACAATATGCCATAAACCCAACAGATTTCTAACTCCATGGACTCGGCTCAGCTCGCAGCCTTGCAGGCCTTTCCTGGCCTAGCCCAGCGGATCACTGAGCAACAAAAATCTCTGGAACGCCTGGCTACTGCCTTCAATCAGTTACATGCAAACTGAATACTTCAGCAACTCCAGTAAAGGAATTGCTGTCTCCAGTGGTGACTGTCAAGACCACCGTACTGTTATCCATGCCTACCCACTTCATGGGCAAAGCACGGATGTGTAGAGGGTTTGTTAACCAATGCAGTATGCATTTTTTTTTTTTTACAACTTACCCTCTTTCCCACACAAGCTTCCAAGACTACCTATATCCTATCTCTACTTGAAGGAAGAGCCTTGGCTTGGGCTTCACCATTATGGGAACGTGAAGATCCTATCCTGAATGACCTATCAGGATTTCTAAAACTTTTCAAGTCTATCTTTGATGTCCCGGCTCGCCAGACCATCACTAGATCTGCTTTGCATAATCTTCAGCAAGGTAATAAGCCATTTACAGACTATGTAATCAAATTTAAGACTTTAGCATCTGAACTACATTGGGACACTGGATGTTTACGTGCTATCTTCATGGAGGGCCTCAACTCTCGCTTAAAGGATGAACTGGTGGCTTGTGATCTGCCTGATACCCTTGAGACTCTTATGGAACTGGCTGGGAGAATTGATCGTCGAATTCGAGACCAAACTCAAGAGGTTAAGAGCCCTTGGAAGCCCATCCCAGGAGCTAACTGTCCAAAACCTGTGCCAATTACCTCAAGCCTACTGTCTGCTCCTTTAGAAGAGGATGAGCCTATGCAACTAGGACGAAGTCATTTAACTTCTAAAGAAAGACATTTTTGCAAATGCATGGTGTTATGCATGTACTGTGGCCAATCAGGTCACGCCGTCCAAACCTGTCCCATCTGTCCTGGAAACTGACAGGCCTAGGATCTGCCAGAGGACTCCTCCTAGGCCTCACCATTCCTACGCCTCCATTATCTCTACCAGTCTCACTTCTCTGCGAAAGCCTTGAATTTCAGACCCTTTCCCTCATAGTCTCCGGAGTCAGAGGAAATTTCATCTTAAAATGCTTAGTAGAACATCTACGGATTCCTTCTACACCAATAGCTAAGCCATTGCTATTATCTTCAATCCATGGAGAACCACTTCCTGGAGAAGTTTCATTGATTACTCAGGCCATTGGCCTGCGCACCGGAGCTTTACACTCTGAATCCATCTCCTTCCTCATATTGGAAAAGGCCATGCACCCAGTGGTACTTGGGCTGCCTTGGCTACAAGATCATATGCCACAGTTTAATTGGGCTACGTTCAAATTATCCTGGTGGGGAACTGGCTGTCATGGTCGGTGTCTTGCAGAAGTCATGCCGCTCATATGCATGCCCACTACACCATCGTTACCTGGCTTACCTCCACAATAAGCCTCCTTCCAGGATGTCTTCTCTAAACAAGCAGCAGATGTACTTCCACCGCACAGAGTTTTTGGCTGTGCTATAAACCTGAAACCCAATACGGAGCTCCAAAAGGAAGAGTTTACCCTCTCTCTGCAACTGAGACTAAGGCCATGTCCACCTATATACAAGAGAACCCTTCAAAAAGGATTCATCAGACCCTCCAAATCCCCGGCTGGTGCAGGTTTCTTTTTTTGTGGGGAAAAAAGATGGCACCTTATGTCCCTGCATCGACTACAGGGGTCTGAATGAAATTACCATCAAGAACTGGTATCCCTTGCTCTTGATTTCGGAATTATTTGACAGTCTCCAGGGAGCCAAGATATTTTCTAAACTGGATCTCAAAGGAGCTTACAACTTGGTGTGCATTCGTGAAGGAGACAGATGAAAGACAGCTTTTAACACCCGTGAAGGACACTTCGAATATCTCGTCATGCCCTGCGGACTAAGTAACACACCTGCAGTCTTTCAAAATATGATGAACGACATCTTACAGCTAGGGGTTTGGCTATTATATCAATGTTTAGTAGTATACCTTGATGATATTTTGATCTTCTCACAAGATCTACAAACACATCAAGAGAACGTCAAGAAAGTTTTAAGACGCCTGCGGGAATATCACTTATATGCAAAATTAGAGAAGTGCGAGTTCCACAAGGAGTCTGTACCCTTCCTGGGATACATTGTTTCTAAAAATGGGTTTCAGATGGACCCCAAGAAATTAGGAAGTATCCGGGATTGGCCCCAACCTACAGGCCTGAAGGCACTGCGCTGGTTCTTAGTCTTCACAAACTACTACCGTTCCTTTATCAAGAACTGCTAATCATTGACAGTTCCTCTCACTGCTATGACCAGAAAGGGAGCCAATCTCGCCAACTGGTCTCCTGAAGCCATATCAGCCTTTCTGACTCTCAGAGGCTTTTCAAAAGAAGCCGTGCCTCCGTCATCCAGACCCGCATCGCCCAATCATCATTGAGGTTGACACATCAGACGTCAGCATGGGAGCGGTTTGAGCCAGTTCAGCGAATCCAATGTGCTCCATCCCTGTTCCTTCTTCTCAAGGCGGTTCTCACCTACCGAAAGAAATTACGGAATCAGAGACAAAGAGTTACTCGCAATCAAGCTGGCCTTTGAGGAGTGGCATCCTTGGCTGGAAGGAGCTCAACATCAGATAGTAGTATACATTCATTACAAGAACTTGGAGTACCTCAGACATGCAAAACGACTCAATCACCGTCAAGCAAGATGGTCACTGTTCTTTATCAGATTCGACTTCCTCTCGAAATACCGTCTGGGAGAGAAGAACATCCGGGCTGATGCCTTGTCATGATCCTTCTCCCCTCAGGATGTGCCCGATGAATGCCATCACATTATTGACCCCGGGAGGGTGGTTCTTCCAGCCACTCATGTTGTACCCACTGGGAAGATGGTTGTGGCTAGAAATCAAAGGAAGAAACTGTTGAAGTGGGCGCATGATTCCGCCTGGCTGGCCATCCTGGACAGAGTCATACTTTGGCCATGTTACAGCGGTATTACTGGTGACCAACCATGAAAAAGGATGTACCTGCCTATATGGGTTCCTGCGCTGTCTGCGCCAAGCAAAAACCACCAGCTGGACTTCCTTGGGGTTTGCTGCAGCCCTTGCCAGCACCAGATGAACTCTGGACACATATAGCAACCAATTTTGTGGTAGACTTACCACTCTCCAATGGGAACAATATCATCTGGGTCACCGTTGACCACTTCTCCAAGATGGTATATTTCATAGCCTTACCAGGATTACCTTCTGCCGTGGAGTTAGCGAGACTCTTCATCAAACATATCTTCCTCCTTCATGGAATGCGTAAGCATATTCTGTCCGACAGAGGAGTATAATTCACTGCTAAATTCTGGAGAGACTTATGTCAAAAATTTGACATCTCCTTGGACTTAACCTCCACTTACCACCCTCAGTCTAATGGACAGACCAAAAGAATGAACAGAACACTTAAACAGTTTCTACGGTCCTATGTTAATTCAAGACAAAGTGACTGTGCAGAACTGCTGCCTTGAGCAGAATTTGCTATCAACTCGCATCCTGTTACATCTATGGGGTCTTCTCCCTTCCAACTCATCTATGGATGACAACTGCTTCCTCCTCTGCCAATTCCTTTATCAGTGGCTTCTCCTGCCGCACAGGCCACTGCAGCAGAGTTATCTCAGCTTTGGAAGCAAATGAAGGATCTGCTCCTCAAAGCAGAACAGAAAGCAAAAAAGATCTACGATGCTCACCATCGAGAGGCACCTCAGTTTCAGCCTGGAGACAAAGTCTGGCTGAGTACCAAGTTCCTCCATCTTAAACTACCTATAGCATGTTTTGTTTTGCATCTCGCTATGTAGGACCCTTTGCAATCCTTCGGTGCTTGGGAAATCTGACGTACAGTTTGAAACTACCTCCATCAATGAGAATACACAACGCATTCCATGTCTCTCTGTTAAAACCCTTGATGCTCTCAGCGTTCTCTAAGAAGAACCCAGAACCCACTAATCTGGACACAGAGGATGACATCAAGTATGCTGTGGATGACATCTTGGATGTCCGTAAGAGAGGCAAGATGTGGGAATACCTCCTCCTGGGAGAGTTATGGACCAGAATAAAGCTCATGGGGCCTCTGGCCAACAATATGGACAAAAACATGGTACGTCAATTTCATCTCGCACAACCTCAGAAACCCAGACCACTAGGAAGAGGTCCAGGAGGGGGCCCTTTGAAGGGGGGTACTGTTGCATCCGTTGGTCGCAGACCGCTGCAATCGCCCTGCCTCAATTCTCTTCTTCTCCCCTTTCCTCCTCCCTTGGAAGGATGGCTGCCTCTGGTGCAGATTGCCGAATCCCTCGGCGTCTCCGATACAGCATGGGCGTTCCCATCCACCATGCTTCTTCCTGAGGCCTCCTAGGGCGCGTGCACGTACACTACCTACGCTTTTGAATACGTCATGGTGGGAACCTTGCGGCATCCCCACCGCATGATGTCAGCACCTCTGGGTATTTAAACCTCTGCTCCGCTCCTCTACAACGAGTTAGCAAGGACTTCGGTTTTGCTACTCTGACCGCTTCTAAGCTGCTCGATTGGATTCCTCTTACTCTCCTGGGTATATCGCTCCTACAGAAGCTCTAGGTACCCGCTCCTCGGGGGCCTCTCGCTTCTACCTGCCCTTCAGGGTTCTACTGACTAACTTAAAGACACCCACTCCTCAGGGGTCCTGTCTACCTTTCTTTCAGGATCCCTCGGTGCTCCTAGGTACTCACTCCTCGAGGGCCTATCCTGCTCAGGGTATCCTGCACCTCGGACCACAGGTCCTTCTCTTCATCCTACCACTGAAGGAAGCTACCAACACTGCCTCTTTCTGAGAACCTCTACACTCCAGATCTCCTCATTCCACCCTTCAGTTTCACGGCCTATCCCGCACTGCAGAACACTACCGGATCTTTGCTATATCTGGGTGAGACTATCTACTACTGAGACTGTCTGAGCTTACAGAGGTATCGCTGGACTACAGTACTGATCATTCCTTGGGCAAGATCCTACTCTACAATTGCAGTATAATAAAGCTTTCTTTCCTCAGTGTCTGCTTCCTAGAATCTAGCCTGTCATTGTGGTTCCCCACGGGGCCCCTCCCTGTGGGAGGAGTCATCACAACTTCGAGCAAGAGTCCACAATATGCCACAAACTCAACACCTACCCTTTTTAGCAAAACTTATGCATAAAGTAGTTAATCTCCAACTCTCAGATCACTTAGAAAAACACAATATTTTATTTGTTACGTTTCCTCCTGTAGCTGCGCCATAGGAGGCATCTCACATTTTTCTGGAGGCCACACCGAAGCCAGGGCCTCGCCTGAGCAATTGTCCAGATCCTGCTCCATGGCCTGGGAGGCCTTCGGTGTTGTTTGGGGCCTTCTCGAGGCCTGCTCCACTGCAGCCTGGATGCTCTGATGTGGGCCATGCCCTTCTCCTAAGGGGCAGGCCCGTGGCTCCTCTCCACTCTTATATAGCCAGCGAGGGACAGCCCATCTGGACTCCTCCCAGGGAGTTGCCTGCTCCTGGGCTATAAAAGCTTTGCTCCAGCACTCATGCTTTGCTTTGCATTGGAGTAACACGATTCTGGATGTCTCCTCTTCCAGCGCTCCATCAGGCCTTCATTGTTTGTTTCAGCTTGGTCTCTGGTGTCTTGCACATCCTGTTATCTCCTGATGTTCCTTGATGTTTGTTCCAGATCCTGATGTTTTAATCTTGCTTCAGACTGCCATTGTGAAGTAACCTGCTTCAGACTGCCGGTGTGCAGTACCTTACCCCTGGACTGCTTTGTGCAGCATTATTCCTTTCCTGCGCTGGTTCCGCTCCCATGGATGTGGGTCAGGGTGGTCCGTGACCAGACCAGTGGGGGTCTGGTCACGGACCAGGGCACCCTACACTGGCTGTGTAGGGTGCCCTGAGGGACAGTGCCAATGACTGAACCTCCCACGCTTGAATACTGTGTACAATTCTGGTCGCCGCATCTCAAAAAAGATATAATTGCGATGGAGAATGTACAGAGAAGGGCTACCAAAATGATAAGGGGAATGGAACAACTCCCCTATGAGGAAAGACTAAAGAGGTTAGGAATTTTCAGCTTGGAGAAGAGACGACTGAGGGGGGATATGATAGAGGTGTTTAAAATCATGAGAGGTCTAGAACGGGTAGATGTGAATCGGTTATTTACTCTTTCGGATAGTAGAAAGACTAGGGGGCACTCCATGAAGTTAGCATGGGGCACATTTAAAACTAATCGGAGAAAGTTCTTTTTTACTCAACGCACAATTAAGCTCTGGAATTTGTTGCCAGAGGTTGTGGTTAGTGCAGTTAGTATAGCTGTGTTTAAAAAAGGATTGGATAAGTTCTTGGAGGAGAAGTCCATTACCTGCTATTAAGTTCACTTAGAGAATAGCCACTGCCATTAGCAATGGTAACATGGAATAGACTTAGTTTTTGGGTACTTGCCAGGTTCTTATGGCCTGGATTGGCCACTGTTGGAAACAGGATGCTGGGCTTGATGGACCCTTGGTCTGACCCAGTATGGCATTTTCTTATGTTCTTATGTTCTTATGAAGATGAAGAAAGGCTGATGCTGAAGACTGCAGCTACAGACAAGGCAAGGCTGGCTGTTTGCTGAGGCAGAGAGGGAACATTAGGGAACCCCTTTTATAGGGCAAAGAGTTGTGATATCATCCAAGAGCACCATGGGCTTTTCCCACCCCAAGCACATTAAGAGAGCTGACTTAGGGTGCAAGCGTGCCTAGGAGGAAGTCCAGAGGCGACGATCCTGATGGCATCCTGTCGCGGTGTGTTGTTCGGCACACTCTAACAGTGATGAAGTCTGCTGGCACTGGGGTGAGTGGAACCACTCATGGGGCCATCCCACAAGTGGTAAACATAACAGTATCCCCTCCTCTAAGCCCATCTACAAGTCAAAGGTATATCTTTACCATCTGGTCATTTGAGAGTGGTTCAACATGATGACTAGGATTCTTTGGTCTCTGGGCTGGACAAGAGAAGCATCTGCTGATTGATCCTGTTCTATGGGTGAAGATCTTTCGTAAGGGGAAAGACATGGCTTGTAGGTTCCAAGATCACCATTTTGAATGAGGAAAGCCCCCTGACTTGGCAGTGGCTTCTAATTCCATGATGACAGACTTCAAACTTTTGAGCAGTCAGTAAAATTGCAAGATGCTAGGGCTCCTGGTTGTGACTCATAGCATAAGCTGGAACAGGATCTTTACTGGAGTGGCAAATCCAGTACTTTAGGCAAGGTGGTCAGGAGCAGTGTGCCCAGAGATAAAGATGAGGCAGCAAAATACTCCTGGCAGGTGATGGAGACTGAGTCAGGGTAGTCCAATTATAAAAGGACTGGATGCCTTAGGTAGCACATAGAACTGAAGGTTTTCTTGATGGAATCCAAACTGCATAGTGATAGACAAGGTGGCCACAATCATGTGATCTGGTGGGGGCAGGGGGGATCCCAGCCCCGACATTTTTTCAGGCGGGCAGGAGGCCCCGGGATGCCTCATTTTTATTTTTTCACCAATTTTTTTTTTTTGTTTGATTCATTTTTTTCTCATTAATCAAACAATCCACAAACTAAAATTTGTGGAAAAAATTCCTCCCAAAAAAGAAATGAAAACAAAAACATTTTTTTTTCCTGCATATCCCTATCTGTAGCTTGAGATGTATTTTGCAAACATTGAGGAACCCTCTGCACCCCTTAGTGTTGCACTATACATCGAAAGTGGTGGGAGCTGTATCATGGATTCCATGGTCTGAATCGATGTTGGTGCAGGGTTCACTATAGCTGGTTTTGGGACTGGGCCCAAAAGGCAGGTTTGCACCATATCTAAATGCTGAGATAAAGTCTGTAGTAAACCATTTACTTGATCAAGTTGCTACTGGGCCTGTTGCATAAACCTGTTCAGGAGACCATTCAATTCAGTTTTTTGCTCCTGCATCTGGATAGCTAATACGGCAATTGCCCATTGTGGAGACGTGTTCATCGGGCTCATGGTCTCAGCAATGAGTTGCAAACAGTGTGAGTATGAGGTCCTTTTGCCATGGCACAGTTGATGCAATCTCGTGGGCAGAGTCCCAAGATCTGAGCCATCAGCATGCGAACAAGCGAGTCTTTGCACAGGCCAGGCTAAGGTCAGGTCCAGGAGCCTATAAAGATCAGATCTGAAGAGCAGGCTAAGGCTGAAGACTAGCCTGAAGCTGAAGACCAGCCTGAAGCTGAAGATGAGGCAAGACTGAGGCTGAAGACTGCAGCTGCAGACAAGGCAAGGCACCGTTTTTGCCTAGCAGAGGGGCAGCGTTGGGGAAGACCTTTTAAATAGGGTGCAGAGTAGTGACATCATCCTAGGGCTCAGAGGGCTTTTCCTACCGAAGGCCCTTTAATAGAGCTGACTTTGGGCATGCACACACTTAGGAGGAGATCTGTAGGCAGCGATCTTGGCGGCATCCTGCCGTGGTGAAGCCTATTGTGAGTGCAAAAGGATTTGCACGCACAAAGAGGGGAGTAGCTGGCTTGTTACGGCGGTTACTACCCCAAACCAAATGTGCCTGATACTTCACTTTCGATGCATATCCAGCATGGCTCTCTGCTTCAACGGCAGGGGAGAAAAAAAACTGATACTTCACGCATATCCAGCATAGCTCCCTGCTTCAACGGCAGGGGAGAAGAAAAACAACCAATAAGGGCTGTATAACACAGTCTGGGTAAAACAAATAAGCATGGGTGTAGCTTGCTTATTTCGGTGGTTACTACCCCTACTACCCCTAACTAATCAAGCTAGATATTTTACTTGGTTGCAGCTCCATCACTGCTCTCTACGTTAATGGTGGGGGTGGAAGGGAAATAGAACCAAGAGCTAAGAGAAACAGATAAGTATGAGAGAAAAAATGTGTGAAGCTTGCTGGGCAGACTGGATGGGCCGTTTGGTCTTCTTCTGCCGTCATTTCTATGTTTCTATGTTTCTATATTGGCATTGGGGTGAGTGCAGCCGCTCGTGGGGCCATCTTGCAAGCATCAAACATAATATGCATGCAAAAGTAAAAATACGCACATATTTTCAACTTTTATAAAATATGGAATATGTGAGAAAATGTTACTTTTGCACACTTATGCTAATTTTTACACATGTAACATTTTGAAAATTCAAGCCACAGTCTTGAAGTTTCCAAAATATATTTACTTCTAAAAACTTCAGAGTATCAGAAGCTTCAAACAAGACCACAGTATTTTATACTCAATTCACAATAATAGAAGATTTTCCACACAAGTCACCTGGGATTATTTTATTTCAACAATTTATATTCTGCTGATCCACCATTCTCAGCGGATTACAAAATAACATACATAATATTAAAACACATTTCACTGACAACATAAAACTACTTACTTACATATACTCTAAATACATCCTGCATTATGCAGATAATAAGGAGCCCAGTTAATCAAGATAAAGGCCATTAATACTATGCTTTAAGGAAGGCCAAAGTAGAAAAAACAGTTTTAAGACTCATCCTGAAGCGGAGCATATCACTCTCTGTTCTCAGTTCCTCAGGGAGTATGTTCCATAAACTAGGGGCTGCTGTGCTGAAGATATGATTCTTGGGCTCAGTCAATCAAACCTCAGTCAAAGGTGGAATCTCCAGTAAATGTTGTGAGGAGAATCAGAGACAATGGATTGGTTGATACTTCTGAATCGCTGAGCCAAGCATGGAGGGGCAAGACCATGCATGACCTTAAAAACCCACAGCAACTGATGGGAAGCCAGTGCAGGCTAGCCAATATTGGAAAAATATGGTCACGCACTGAAGTTCGGCGAGCTGCCGAGTTCTCTATGAGAACTGGGGAGGCCTAAGAACAAGACATTGCTGTAGTCCAATGATGATACGACAAAGGATTGTATAATAGTACAAAATTCATCTGGACTAAGAAGAGGCATTAAGGAGCACAGCAGCTGATGTTTGTAGTAAGATGACTGTACAAGCTTGTCAATATGAGTCTGTATAGACAAGAAAGAGTTCATGATAACTCCCAAAGTGGGATAATGTGTCCTTCAAAGGGAGATGGGAAGGGAACTCCTCCGGCGGCTTCCGCACTAGAAGCACAATTTCTGTTTTTCTAAAATTCAGGGCTAACCTGTTATTCTGCAACCATGCCTTAATCTTTGTCAGATATACAGACAATTTTTCCAAAGCCTCAGAGAAAGACGAAATGGGGAAAAAACTGTATAATCATCCGTATATAACTTGAACGATACATCCAATTCCAAAAGGACCACACACAGGGGAGCAAGATAGATATTAAAAAGAGTAGGGGGAAGTGAAGGCCCCTGGTGGACATCTGTAGCCAGCAGGTATAAAGCAGATGTTGAATCCCTGATTGTAACTCAGTATTGGCATGAAGCAAACCAAGAGAGGACTGTAGATGAAATTCCCAATGCTTCCAACCAGTTAAGCAACAGCTCATGGTTGAGGGTGTCAAAGGCTGCTGATATATCCAGCAAGATAAGAAAGAATTTTTTACCACTGTCAAACCCCCGACGAATCACATCACTCTGCCTTGAACAATTGTTTTGGAAAGAATGTGGAGTGACTCAGTACCATGAAATTGGTGGAGCCCAACTTGGGGACTGTTGTCCAGATATTCCACGAGCTGAGTATGAACCATCTTCTCAATTACTTTTGAGAGAAGAGACAAAGAGAAAATCAGACAATAATTTAAGGGATCTGACATTAAATATTTAGAGTTATTCTCAGTCTTAGCTCTGGAGGGTTATACAAATTCAAGAAAAACACAGAGGTATCCTATTGGAAATAAGCAGTTTCTACTTCTTTCCATTCCAATATGTCAATTCAATTGACTGGTTTTCTAAATATCCATATAACACTCATGGGTCAGTTCCTTGATCCCAAATGAGCACAATTATAGGATTATTGGTATTTCTGGATTTAGGTGAAAAACATTCATGAACCTCATATGCTGGAATCTGCCTCCAATAACTAGGCTCAAACTAGCCTCCCACCCCCAATTAAAAAGTGTTCCACTGCCTTGGCATCATATATTGTAAGGTCCTTGTGATCATTTACTATTATTTATATTGGATTCATACTCTAAATCAGGGATGGTGTCACCCTAATTCAATGCATCATGTTCCAGTGTGCATTTTGTGTATGTGCCAGACACATACAATAGTTGCCAGAATGGAAGTAAATAGAGGGGAACTAAGTTACTCCATCTCTCCCCTTGGACATGCTTCTTTAGTATTTCACAGTCCCGGTTGTTCCCATGGAACCCTGCCCTGGAAACACTCCTCACTTTTCTCTATCCTAGAGGCGAACTCCTAGAGAAAGCTTCTTGCTCCTTCCAAAACCAGAGGAATCTCCACATTTCTCTGGAAATCCTCATATTCTGTGATTGGCACATAGAAAAAATGCACACTGGAACATGATGCATTGAATTAGGGTGACCCCATCCCTGATTTAGAGTATGAATCCGATATAAATAGTAAATGATCACAAGGACCTTAAAATATATCATGCCAAGGCAGAGGAACACTTTTTAATTGGGGGTGGGAGGGAGAGTGCCAAGCCAATCAAGCTCCACCCCTCCCTATCCCCCTGTCCCCCTGCCCCCACTAGTCTCTCTCTCTCTCTTACACTGTTTCTCTCTCCCTCCTGCCCCCACATCCGATCCTCACCCTCTCTTACCACCTGTCTCTTCCTCTGCCCTGTTCCCTTTTCAATCTCTCTTCCTTTCTCTCCTCCTACCATCTCCCTTCTTCCCTCCCATGCTGATCAGCAGCAATAGAACGAGAGCAGTGGTACCTCAGACTATGTCCTCCTTCTCTGCTACCTGTCCCAACGTCTGCTTTGAACTGTGTGACTGTACAGAGTCCTGTGCAGTTCAAAGTAGCGGTTGGGCCCAGAACTGAAGAGGTGCAGAACATGGCCAATGCATCACTATTCTCTTCCTCCTGCTGCCAAACAAATGTCGCCTACCCAGTCCATCCCCAGATCTCCTGCAGCAGTTCTGCAGTAACGGCCAGATTTTGGTCGGGTCATGGCCCCAGTGGCCCACCCTATTCTGATATCTATGTACTGTGCAGTTAAAGATTCTTAGAATACAGTACTGATTCCTTAGAGTATTTCATGAAATATTTCTAACATATTTGCCGAAATAGTAGGCCCTTTGCCTTTCTATTAGTTTTTTTCTACACCTAGATGTTTTCTGTGCAAGCTGGTTAGCATTTTTCCCCATCACAACATTGAAATAACTATTATCCTTGGATTAAAACTCCATCTAACACCAAAAGCAATTACCCGCTAATGTTTATATCATCTCTTGCTAACAACTTGCATCCTTTTGCAGATGATATTTATGTCCATTAATATTGATTTTTGTTGTCTCTTGTATTCTAGAGGCTGGAATTCCCTTGTAAGAGCACCTGCCACAATTAAATCTTTACCTGGACAGTATTCAAGTTTAAGATCAGGATTTTATGGTTGTAAGAAAAGTTTTTGAATTATTAAGTTGTATCTCTTATCGCTTGCTTGCTTGTGCAATGAGATGTTTAGGATTCATCTCAGTTACTATTGTCACATCATTGATACAGTCATAAAATTTGGGCAATTAGGTACAGAATCAAGGAATCCTTTCTTCATTAATGCATAATTCTATTCAAAGTTTGTCAGTGCTCTTGAAGCTTATACTGCAAATTGCCATCTTTGTCCATATGGTCTTCAAAATCATTGATAGATATTTTCCTATACCTTTTAAATCCATAAAATTGTAACACATATGCAGTCATTAACATATTTTGTTTCTCAAATTTTCCCTGGTGAGTTGTATTCCAGTATCAGTCTAAGAAAGTGACTTATTGTGGTAAGTTTTCGAAGACATAGTCGGGATCTGTGTACATAATATAAGGCGTTATGTGGGTAGTTGACTGAATCCACATAAGTGGCTTTTCAGCTATCTGAAAGTAAAACATACTTCTAGCTGCATTAAAAAGAAGCATTCTAGGAGTGTTTTGGGGACATCATCAGAAACTACAGAGTACATTCAAGTTTCAGAACTGTGCATGCATATTAGACATGCCATTAATGCAAATACTTTATGGCACTCTTGAACCATGCTCTAGTGTACTCATGTGCTTTTGGCCACACAACAAGCCGATATTCAAACACAATGTGTGTGTGTGTCTTGTGTTTGAAAATCGACTGGGTTTGTGTGGGCTGATAAGTATGTGCATATATTTAAAGTAAGATGCCCATTGAAAATTGATATTATCATGAGCCCTATTTATGAATCATATTTCCTATAAATAGTATACAAAGTAGGAGATATCTTTTAGTAAATAATCCCCTATGTTTTCATTCTTAAGATTGGGCACATATTTTCTCACAGAATTCACTGTATCTAAAAACTTTTGGATATCTTCTTTAGTGCTTGTTGTTGGCATGTTTATGATGACTTGGACTTTCCTATTGCCTGCTTATATTTCCCCTGAGGTTAACATTTCCAGAAGATGTGCAGCCTCCTGCATACAAAATTCAGACTAGCTTTATTCAGCTTGACTCTACTTTGCCGGTGTTAATCCTGTAAATAATTTAAATCATGTGTCTTACTCTTACTACTACTACTTATTATCATTTTATAGTGCTGCAAGATGTACTGTATGCAGTCCTGTACAGCTGTGCATACATATGCTGTTCTATACTGGCAACCCAAAATCACGGCATAATTAGTGTAAACATTTACACCTGAGATTCCATAAAAAAATGAAAGAGAGCCTGTTGCCAAATGGGAATCTTAGAAAACAGATATACAAAGGATGGGTTAAAAAGAATATAGGGGCTGATATTCAAAAGCATTTAGACAGATAGCTGAAAGGTTCATCTGTCAGCTAAACCACTATATTAAAAGTCTTTTCCAGCTATATTCTAAACTATACCCGGATAATTCGGAGGCATTCCAGGGAGGAACAGAGTTAGCTGGATAAGTTAACCGGCTAACTCCGATATTTAGAGTTAGCCGGTTAACCTATCTGGCTAACTCTGACCGCACTGTAAAGCTGGTCTAAAGTTAGGTGGATATATGTCTCTGGCTAACTTTAAAATAGCCAGGTATATTCAGTGGAGCTGCTGCGCCACTGAATATCCCAGTTAAGTTAGCCAGATAAGTGATCCAGCTAAATTACCTAGTCGCTCCCACAGAAGTCCATATTCAGTCACTGTCAGTATAGCAAAGTTTTAGGGATATTTATTAAGCCTTGAAAGTTTATCACGGGAGGAGGAAAATATCACAGGAGATGTCCCTGCGATATTTGGCCCCTCCCCAACAAACCTTTGCAGCTGTACTGCAGCATGATTTTTTATCATGACATACATGCACAACAACAAAATTGTACTGCCGTACAGGGCCTTCCCACACATCCCATCATTTAAAGGGCCCGAAGACCAAAAAATCATGGCCCTCCCATCATGAACAAATCACCATGTGGCCTTGGCCAATTCCCAGACCATGCTCCTGTCACATGATAGGAGCAAGGTCACCTTTACACCATTTTTCAGTGTGGCATCAATAGGCCCGGAGTAAGGGGGTACTCTAGGCCCCTACTGAACCACAATGACTTATTTTTGAGGTATGGGGGAGCTCAGGGATTGGGGTCCAGAAGCTCCCCTAGACCTCAAGGGTCATTCTCTTTGGGCTGGGAGCTGGGAGTTGGGAGGGGAGAACCCTAGTCACCAGGGCTTCTAACTTTATGTGGAGGGAGGGAAGGGATAGGCCGTGTGTGGGGAGGGAGTTTGTTTGACCAAAGGTCATTTTTGTCATTTAAAGGGAAAGGATGGGGAAGATTGCAGGCCATCCCATGTGGTTGAACTCTTTCTAATATTTTTATTTTGGGAGCCAGTGCGTCCTCAGAAGGTGGTGGAGGAGTGGTTAGAGATATCCAAAGACCCCCAGAGTGATATTTTCAGGATTGGAGGGTATAACATTTTGGGCCTGTGGCCCATTAATTTTCCTGCGGACCCATCGGGGACCCATGTTAACATACCAATGCTCTCTTGGGAAATAACTACAACTTCCTTAAACACACTAAAATAATGGGTCTGATTTTTCCCTAAGTCAGCCTTGTTGTTTTATTAACAAAAGATTGTCAATGCACAAGCTGTTTTGTATGCATCAAGCAATTGTATGCACACAAATGAATGCAAAGCAGCTTATTTCCATAATGGGAGGAAATCTTATGTAAAAATGTGCGATATGGGATAGTGGCACAATATGGCGATATCATTGGATAAACAGCATTTAACACAAGTTACATAGGGGCGGATTTTAAGAGCCCTGCTCGCCTAAATCTGCCCAAATCCGGGCGGATTTAGGCGAGCAGGGCCCTGCGCGCCGGTGAGCCTATTTTACATAGGCCTACCGGCGTGCGCAGAGCCCCGGGACTCGCGTAAGTCCCGGGGTTTTCTGAGGGGGGCGTGTCGGGGGCGGGCCCGAACCGCGCTGCGTTTTCGGGGCGTGTCGGGAGCATTCCGGGGGCGGGGCCCGGGGGCATGGCTACGGCCCGGGGTGGTCCGGGGGCGTGGCAGCGCCCTCCGGACCCGCCCCCAGGTTGCGTCCCGGCGTGCTAGCGGCCCGCTGGAGCACGGGGATTTACGTCTCCCTCCGGGAGGCGTAAATCCCCCAACAAAGGTAAGGAGGGGGTTTAGACAGGGCCGGGCGGGTGGGTTAGGTAGGGGAAGGGAGGGGAAGGTGAGGGGAGGGCAAAAGAAAGTTCCCTCCGAGGCCGCTCCGATTTCGGAGCGGCCTCGGAGGGAACGGGGGTAGGCTGCGCGGCTCGGCGCGCGCCAGCTATACGGAATTGATAGCCTTGCGTGCGCCGATCCAGGATTTTAGCGGATACGAGCGGCTACGCGCGTATCTACTAAAATCCCGCGTACTTTTGCTTGCGCCTGATGCGCAAGCAAAAGTACGCCAAATCGCGCGGTTTGAAAATCTACCCCATACTGTTTAACTTACGATATTGCATTGTCACAGCTTACTAAATCCAGCATTTGGAGATGTATTCAATAGTTCATCTGTATTACTCAATAAAGTTGGCTATCTTAAAGTTTGCGGCTAATTATTTCTGGCTTACCTTAGGACAGTTTTTCAGCCCGATCATATTTAGCCAGTTAAGTTATCCAGCTATCTCTGAATATCAGAGTTAGCTGGATAACTTAGGGGGTTATTTTCTAAACGCTTATCGCATGCGATAGGGCCTAATGCTCTCGATAAGGCCCTATCGCAAGCAAAAAGGCCCTTTTCACATGTGATAGGATGTAAATGACCGGGAGGGGAGGAATCAGGGCGGGGAGGGGGATGAGTCGGCCGTGGCACCACTGCCGGCGATAATGTGAGGAACATTCTTGCTGGCAGTAGTGTGGCAAATAGCACCACCTTTTATAGTGGTGCTATTCACGTGAAAGGCTGCAGCCAGCCACACCGCAACCAGCAAAATCGCACTGCCGCAGTGCGAATGGCTGCGGCCTTTCGCAGCCCACCCCCTTTTTCGCGGGATTCATCATTCCGAGAGGAATGATGAATCCTGCCCTTAGACAGCTAACTCAACTCATCCCAGTTACAACCCTGGAACTTCCCTAACTTAGGCTCTGATTCCTTAAGTTATTTTCCCATAGACACTGAATGGGAGAAAAGCCTTAGCAAATCAGTCAGTTAACTAACTTATAGTATTAGCTAGCTAGAATTTAGACAGATAAGCTCCTAAATCTTCATTTACCCTGAAAACTTCTGAGTTATCCGGTAAATGATCGTGAATATGGATCTCAGAGAATATGACACTTTGTCTATCAATTAAAACCCTGATGGTGCATCTTTCTTTGAAATGTATTTGGTTCCAATTATTTCACTAACAACCTCATATTTTATTTAATGGCAGTAGTCTCTTTTTATAAATGTATTCATTTATTTAGAATCAGTGTAAGACTTAAAGCTTAACATGGGCATCCAGGACTTTCCCATCCCTTCACACTCACCCTTCACATCACACATTCGAAAGTCACAATACTCAAGAATTTATTTATTTAAAAAATTATAAATTGCTTTGTTAGAAAAAGCAGCAGCTTTATTTGTAACAAATAACACAAACCATAATTATATTCCAAGTATTAACCAAACTCCATCATCCTGCATCTCATCCAGTACCAAGGCATCCCCTTGCCATGTCAAAGCAGCAGACCATCTTCAACCTCACCTGGGGCTTTAGTCACTCTTCTGCAGACCACCATCATGGAAAGTGAGCCCCCCAATGCCATGTCTCAGCTTCAGAGGCCTATACCACAGACTGCATCACACCCCACTCTCTGCTCCAGATGCAGCAGCTCCCCCAAATCTGTTCCATAGCTTATATCCCTTTACACCAGTATGCCAACCCTGCAATGGCTCAGATTCCCTTCCCCAAGCTGCAACAAAGACCCCCAGCAATCATACAAACTAGGGTGGTTGGGAGGGAAGCCTCTTCAGCCATTGGAGCAAGTCAAGGGGGCAAACTAGTACTCCTTTTTCTAATCCTGTAGCAACTCTACTCTTTTTCTATATCTCTACAGTCAACCCCCAAACAGGGGGCATTTTTCATTCATGATGATTTGAGCTACAGGATCGAGAAAATAAACCCCAGAGCTTTTGGCATTTGCTAAGGTCCCCCTCTCTCCTTTCTGTAAAGCCTCAAAGTTGAAGAGGTAGCAGCGCACCTGGTGCCATGTTACTCTTGGCTACCAGAGCCCTTCCCTCCTGTCTCTTATGAATGTTTTGAAAACATTAATTGATTATGATCACAGCTTTAAGTGAAACCATTTATTGATCTCCTTCCTCATCCAGCTCTTTTTTTAGACTATCTTTCAGTGCTTCTGCCACTTTTCTGGCAATATTATGCATTATTCTGTGATACTTTTTATGTTTTGTCATGATTCCACTATTGCTTCAAACTTTACCTTTAATCTTGAAACAACCACTACATGTTGAGTTGAGTTTGGTACCCATGGATTTCTAATTTACAATATGCTTACTGCTGAGCCAGTAGTTACTTAATCATCAAAAGACTGAACACTTTCCTACTCAGAGAGAAACAAAAATCATTTCATTATATTTGTACCATATAAATGTAGACCATAAAATAGTCCTGGTAGCTGATTATCATTCTCAAGCACAAAATGGTTAAAATTATGTTGTTCCTTGTGGACTGCTACATTTAAAAATGGATTTCTATAGCCTGGAAATGCTGTAGCAAATTTCCCAGTACTTGAATTTGGATTTACTCCAAAATTCTCTGTTGTTTTGTAACAGCTTTAGTAAGTTATTATAGTATTTTGCACATCTATTTATTTTTAGCTGTAAGTGATCTCCCATTAGCATATTGTTACATACACTACTGCAAGTGCAAATACTATTTACAAGGTCTCTAAAATTAACAAGTACAGAGTTAACCAACATCTAAGTATGTAAGCTGTTTAGAAAATATTTATTTAGAAACATAACAAGAAATAAATAGTAAAATGACAAGTCTCACAGCGATAAAATATACTATACTGTCAAGTTTCTTATATGGAGGTTAAGAGGAAAGTAAGATACATATGAACCTCTACACTACAGATGTGAATTCTGGGTGATATCATATCATAGGGATTTCTGGAAATGATAAAGAAACAAAGCTAAAACAGTTATCGATGCAGCAAATCAATGCAGATAGAGTCTCTGCTGTCAGTGGAACTCCTTCATATGTTAAAATAGTCCTGCAGGGTGGCTGAATCCAATACTGAAGATGGACAGGGGCAGTATTTATTTCAAAAGTGGTGAATTTTAAGTGCTTTTACTGCCAGTCTGACAGCGTTAGAAAAAATTGTATTTTCCATTTTTACACAGAAAAGGCACTGCATGGCAGTGGCAATAAACACTTCCTCAAATAGCACTGCTAATGGATTTCTGCCCAGTGTTATTATTATTATTATTATTTATTTATTGTCACGCTTGCTGGTGCGTACTACTTACTTACTTAGTAGCATCCCCTCACACTTGTGTTAACCCTTTGTGTAAGTGAGCATTTGTCCAACAGGTCAATGACATAAATTAGTAGGTATTTCTGAGGAGCAGATTTTGATCCTTTGTCTGAGTCAAAGTCCACATCACTGTTTCACAAGCTTTGTGATCATTTCAACATCAGCCCCATCAGTTAACTGTTCATGAATGATTTCCATCTTTACTGAGAGAAACCAGGAATTTGATGGCATGTAAAGGTCATAATGGATATCTTGCCTTGTTGCAATACATAGATCTTAGATGATAGCTGGATTTCTTTTTACAGCTTCACAATTAAGGATCCTTTGCTCTTATTCCATATTTCTTGAATTTCCACTGGGAAGCTGTTACTTGTGTCCACCATTTATTCTGAGAATACATATTTTAACATTATTCCTGAGTCTACCCCTCCCCCTTTAAGTCTCACATCATGTGTGCTCTTATTCTAGAATTCCCTTTCTACTGAAAAATGTTTGCCTCTTGTGCTTTATTTATACCTTTGAGTCATCATATTCTCCTCTCTCTCTTCCTGGATATTCATATTTAGGTCCTTATGTCTCATTTCATAAGATTTTTGGTGCAAATCCTTTTTGAAAGCCCTTCTCTGGCCTCTATCTGTATCTTTTTTGAGGTCTGCCTCCGTAACGAAGCAGAATGCTCCAGATGAGGCCTCACTAATGACTTTTGCAGAAGAGGAAACATGAGGGATAATTTTTAGGAGAGAAAACAAATGATAGGAAAGAAAAGGAGAAACAAGGGAAAAGGGAGGCTTAAGAAAAGACAGATGTTTGAGGGCAGATAGGGAAAAGAGGAGATACTTATGATAGGGAAAAAGTTAAGTTATGTGACGAGAGAAGGGGGAGAAGGGGGATGGAGTAAGATGAGTAAGGACTCAATGGGTAAAGAGACTGTGAAAAGAGGAGACATTTTAGAGGAGCAGAAGAGGTGAGAAGAGAAACAACTTTGGGAAGAAGAATGGAATGACAAGAAAAATATATCAAAGGCAAAAAGGAGGTGGCCAAATGGAGAGAGGAAAGAAATAATGACAAAAGTACAAAAGAAGTGAATGCTGAGCCACCGGTTTCGTCTGATAGCTTGGAAGTTACAACTTCAGTGGTGAACAAAAGTCTTGTTCTCCACTGAAGGTGGTGGAGGAGTGGTTAGAGGTATCCAAAGACCCCCAGAGTGATTTTTTCAGGATTGGAGGGTATAACATTTTGGGCCTCTGGCCCATTAATTTTCCTGCGGACCCTTCCCCCCCTTCTCTCGACTTAAAATGGGGCATCTTAGCACAGGTCCTTCCCTTACCTTAGAAGAGAAGACTGGCAACATTAACTTAATTTGAGAGAGTATGTCTGGATTTTTTATTTAAAATTCTATATCCACTCAAGGGCTCAGTTTGGATATGGAATGGTACTGGATTATTGAAAAATATAAAAGTAGGACTTTATTTGAAAACGGAATGATGGTTCTCTTTTCTTTAAAAAGCCTCCCCCAAGCTGCTAGCCCCCACATCGCACAACCTAATCCACTGCCCCTCAAGACTTATGAAAAATATGTCTGGTGGTCTAGTAGGGGGCCTTGGAGCAACCCATCTGTTCCTGGACCCAATGGCTGCCATTTTAAAAAATGGTGCTGGCCCTTTGCTCTTATCGTGTGACGAACGCTACCAAATAGCTGCGGTAGCCCCTGTCACATGCTAGAGGCAAAAATCTGGCTGGGGCCATTAGAAACTATGTAGGAACTCATGCCAGTCTGAAAGCATCAACTACAATTTTAAGTGAAAAATCACTGAAATTATAATGCAGAGACATAATCCAGGCTAAATTATGCTGATAGGCCAAAATATTTCAGCAAATTGTAAGCTATATATCTTATTTGTTGAATGGCCCTGAGATGTCTCTGGTTACTGTGACATATTCTGTGAGAACATTCTAAGCTCAGGATTGTTTGTTCATGTATGTTCCTTAAACATGGTTGCTAAACTTGCTATAGTTGTGGGTTGATGCCATACGGTTATGTAGCAGCTGCATATATTAATATTACTGAGATACAAAATGGAGAAAGAAGTAATTATTATGTAGGTTTGTGGGAAGCTTGGTGAAATCTAAGCAGCTGAACAGCTAATTAGGCTATGCCGTTGCCATCTTAGCACGCCGGACAAGATTGACTTGGACAATTAGATGTGGGAATGGACAAAAAGAAAGAAAGCAGGAACAAATCCCTCTTAGTGAGGAAAGCAGTAAAGGATACTTCTATTAAATGGAGAAATGAGTGAGTAGATTATCTATAAGTAACCTTATCTACGAAAGACTGCTGGTTCGCTAGACCAGTAAAATGCAGGCTTACCCTGATTAGATCCTCCGCACCTTTGTCCCTATCCCTGTGCCGCATCTGTACCTTAACTGAACTTTGTACATAGTTATTTTTTACACTGTTTACTTGTTATGTTATACAGTTTAGTGGCTTTTGTTTGCCAGCCCTCGGCTACTTCTCTCCCTTTTTCTATGTAGTCCCACCCCCAGTACCTGTTTGATGTATTTCCTACCTGCAGTTCTGATGTAAACCGGTATGATGTGAGCACTAATACCGGTATAAAAAAGCTTTAAATAAATAAATATTCTAAATACAGCAGAGTAATATTGGTATTGCTTGCCAGCTGGAACTGGTTTGGGAAATCATACTGGTTACAGGGAACTGAGGTGCTGTTACATATGTATACCAACACAAAGATAAACAGATAAAATGCTGCCACCTACTAAGTCACCAAGAGAAGTTCCAGAATAGAATTTCAGATGACACTATGGATGGAAATGTTCTGCACGGAAACAGAAAAAGACAGTGTAACGAGAAGTACGGATCTATTATCGCAGCCATCAAATATATTTTAACTAAAAGCACGCTATATCTGTTGTCTGCATCTTTTAAAAGTCGCTTTTTCACTGGGTGCTTATGTAAGCAGCACGTGCAGGCCTTAGCATTTGAATAAAAACCTATGTTATCATATCTACTGCCTTTTCACATTCACTCTGGGTGACAACACAGCAAAGGTGGGTTCCCAAAACTTGCTTAGTATATACTGGAAGGATGACATCTTTATTACTTGCTTCTATCTTCTAAAAAATGCATCTATCATTAACTATTACTGTTCTACTTGGCTTTGAATGCTCATTCCTTGTTTGATATCGGCTAATATCTCCAGATGATTTCCTGGCTAATGTCAGTAAGCATTGTCCCATTCCAAGTACATTTCACCCATCTATTCTTGTGCTCCCCACTTGCCCATATTAAAGGTCAGATCAAAGTTTCAAAACAAGTAAGGCAAGAAAGTGCAGAGTGCCTGCAAATCAATTTTGAAACAATTCATTTCGTTTCCCAAGAATGTGATTTCCTGTAACCTCTGGAAAGAAAATAATATGCATTTAAAACTTTGTGTAACAATATGGAGTGTGACTTTGGCCTGGACTTAAATTTATCACCATCAGTACCAAAATGCATCAGGCTGGAACCAGGACTAGGGTAAAATATTTTCTAGAGAACTTGGTCTCTTGGCAGCTGTTTGCTTAAAGATTTTCAAACCCAGTAAATTAATTGTTCATTTTTCGCTGATCTAGGGTGAGCGTTACCTATTTTATAGACTTGTATAGTCCTATATTGCATGCACACCGATTCACAGCAGGTATAGTTTTCCCCTCCATCTACCAACGCATCTGTCTTTCATGCTGCAAGCAATATATGCGAAGTATCCCTTCAGTTTTCTCCTAAAGCTAACATCGGTGTTTACTTATAAACAGACACAGAGGTCAGCCCTGACTTTATTCTGCTTTGTATACAATCCTGTTATATAAAGAACTCAAGCAGCATGCATGTCTGCCTAGATGTGTGGGTTCTCCTGCTCCAGCTGCCAACAACCTAAATTATTCAGCAAGCCCTGATCATGCCAAGTTTTTAGTCAACATTGGAGATCCTGCCAAGGAGCTAATAATGTTAAAAAAAAAAAAAAGCAATGTTTGTGACAATTAACAGAGCCTGCAGCCTTCAAAGAGAGTTGGACTCGTTTGTAAAGGAAAATTTAAATGATACACTTCATTATAAATGGTCCCATTAAGCTCACTGTTAATCAACCAAAGCAGCTTCCTCCCCCTCTTCGCTCCTATCAGATAAACCAAATAGCAAAATGAGCCAAAGTTCTTGGCCATTGCTTGCTATAACTATAAATGTGGCATGGTTATCTATCAGTATCATAATCAGCTTCGATCAACCTGAATAATTAGCACTAAAGTGGATGAATAAAACCCCAGCCTCTTATCTTGTCTATTAATAATTACAACTGCATAGTCAAATCAAGAGGTATGTTATTGCTCCCCCGAGAGCCTGTTTGGGTAAAACCCCATGTGACCTCACCAATGTAAGTAGTGCAGATGGGACAGTGTGTCTCTAATGATGAGCTGCCAGCTGCCAGCCTCTTCCACTCCCCTCCCCCTTCTCGTCAGTGCTGAGAGCCAGCTCGGAGGAGCAGGCCAATCATAGTGAAGAAAAGCATTCCTACAGCATTGTGTGCCTTTGCAAGAAGGGAACAGAGATGAAGCCCACTTCCGCCCCCCCCCCCCCCCCCCATCTTCAGCAACCCCCGAATGTGCACAATCAATAGTGACTGATTTTACTAAAGCAGAGCCATGCAGTTCAACAGCTAGGTCTATCTGCTATGTGCAATCTCAGCTCCTTTTGAATTTACGAATGGATTTTTATCACCAGGGGTTTACAGTTAAAGAATTTGCACTTAGATTGCAATCATTTATATATTTTTTTAAATTAAAGTAGCATATTGCTTCTGAGCCCAGGGGTTTTAACAAAACTGAACACATTTGAAGAATCTTTTTCTCCAGAAACATCCATTTGCTTGTTTACCCTTCGATACAAAAACCTGAAATCAAGGATGGCTCCTGTTTAAGATTATGGGGGGGGGGGGCAATGTAGTGACCTTAGTGTTGGGTTTTTTTTCTATTTTAGTGTGCATTTTTCCGTAGTAACTCAACTTTGATATTTAACAAAGGGTTTTTTGCATGTAAAAAAGATCCAGGCTAACCTAAAAGTTAAACCCAGCATGAAGATTGGCATGATGCTTGCAAAGCCCCATGTTAATGAAAGTATTAGCTATTCCTCAACAATTCAGGGAGGCACCTTAAAGGGCAAACAGCTTAAGGCACATGCTCTTAAACCTGGACATTTAACTCCTGGCTTTGAGGTGGTGGAAAAGTTAACTCACATTTCTTTTGGCCATGTTATTCAATTGCTGTGCCTATATGGTAGTATCTAGCTGCTTCTACCACACCAGGCACAGCAAACAAGAAGTTTGGCCACCAGAAATGTGAATTTACTCCACCTCAGTCCCAGAAGGAAAATTTCCAGTATTGCATCTGTGATGCCCACCCCACACCACTCAGTCTCCACCCCCCCAACACCACCCACCGACAAATAGGATTTCCAGCTTACCCCAGCTCAACTGAAGAGGTTCATCCAGTTCCATTGCTTCTATGGAGTTGTAGCTCTGATTGTTTAAGGGATCTATTTTAAGGCAAATGTTATTTGCGCATGAGAGGCCCCCAAAAGCTGCCTCCTCATTTTCAAAGACAAAAAAAAAGTGCACTGTTAGCCTGCGTTTGGACGCGTGTTTTCGACGCGCTAGCTTTACCCCTTATTCAGTAAGGGGTAATAGCGCGTCGAAAAAGCGCAGCCAACCCCCCAAAAGTAATAGCGCCCGCAACATGCAAATGCATGTTGATGGCCCTATTAGTTATTCCTGCGCGATCCAGAAAGCAAAATGTGCAGCGAAGCCGCACATTTTACTTTAAAAAATTAATGCCTGCCCAAAGGCTGGCGTTAATTTCTGCTGGTGCTGGGGAAGTGTACTTCTTTTCTGTACACCCTCCTACTTAATATCATAGCGATATTAAGTTGGAGGCCCCAAAATTTAAAAAAAATTTAAAATTTAAAAAAAAAAAATTAAAATCTGCCCACGGCCCACGGGTCGGAAGTCGGACGCTCAATTATGCCGGCGTCCATTTTCCGAACCCGTGGCTGTCAGCGGGTTTGAGAACCGACACCAGGAAAATTGAGCATCGGCTGTCAAACCCGCTGACAGCCGCCGCTCCTGTCAAAAAAGAGGCACTAGGGACGCGCTAGTGTCCCTAGCCCCTCTTTTTACCGTGGGCCCTCATTTGCATATTAAATCGCACGCACAGGAGAGTGGCCTGTGCACACGACGGGAGAGCGGGCACTCACCTCGGAGCGCCAGCTCTTCCACAGGTTTTACTGTATCAGCCTGCATGTGAGAGAAAGAGATGGAGAGACTATTCCCACCACCCTCCTGGTTTGCCTTGGTCCTTGGAGGTTAATTCCCTCCCCCCCCCCCCCCCCCCCACCACCTAAAGGACCCTGGCACCTGAGGCCTGTGTTCTGAGAGCGAGAAAGGGAGATTTTGGCCTTGGGATAACCATGTGCTCCTGTATTCAGGACACTCACCAAAAAGGACCATTTTTATTTTATTTTATTCTTTTGTTGTTTATGTTCTATTTTTCAGTGCCTTACACATGTTCAGCTGCTTTTAATTTCACAAGTTAAGGAAAAAAAAGACAGCGACCAGTAGCTACCAAAGCACTAACACCACCTTTCATGCCAATTTGGCATTACATTGACCTGAATTTAGAATAAAATATATATTTCTCCTTTGGAAGGAATTTAAAGAATTAAATAAATGTGTTCTTCATTTATCGTGCATGGCATGATATTCCATTTCTAGATCTTGTTTTGAATATTTACGCAGTACTCTGATGTCCAAAGAATGTCATCAAAAAGTAATTTGAAAAAATAACAAAAAAAAAGTAGGGGGGAGGGGAAGGTAGGATATTTTAAGTATTTGTTGTGTTGCATATTGACCCATTCAGATTTTACTTTGGGTTTTATTTTTTCACCTTCAAAGGTCCAGTTAATGGTTTCTTATCTGATATGGCAATTAAAGCCTACAGTAATAACTGGAATACTTTAACTGTGATGCACTGGGATTCTTAAAGCAGTCCATGCATAAGGGGAAAAACACATAAAAACAAAATGCAATTATTCTCCTCCTTTACACTCCCCTTATGCCAGGTCAACCTATGTCCTTTAGAAAATCAAGTTGTTAATTGTAAGTGCTATTTCAGAGAAAGTAAAAACAAGGTTTGATCTCTTTGGCATGAGTGTTTCTCTGCATTTCAGTGGCAGGCCTGCAGAACAGAGCTGGTTCCATTTCACCAGGGTACCTGAACCGATAATTGAAACCAGCACCAGCACTGAAGAAGCACTAAAACAATATTCACTTACTTGCAAAGAGAAAAAGCAGGTTGCTCATCTCTGGTGCTCTCATTTAAAGGAAAATAAAATACAGGGAGAGTGATGCTATAATGCAAAATACATGCAATCACCTGCAAGCACATGCTATTTCGTAATGTACAAGAAGAATTGATTTATATTACTAGTATCTGAACAAACCTGCCAGCGTATTTCTAACTAAAAAGAAAGCTCAAATTAGGATTAATCATAATCATAGCTTAGCAAAGAATCCCTCTTTTCTGAATCCTAAACCAGCAGAGCTAGATAATGCGTTTAAAAAAAATGATAAAAGATGCAGGCAGTTACAAATGCTGATTCCCTGGTACAAAAACAGGAGAGGGGAAAAATAATCAATTTTTTATGCTACACTAGCTTCAAGTGCAGATATGACTTTGATAATCACACTTTTGTTGCACCCATAAAATATTTATAGGGACAATTTGATTTGGGTCAAGGCATTAAATAAAGTAAAGTTGCTTTATTCAATATGTGATGAACCATATGCCTTATTAAGAACCGGTGGGAATAGTATTCCAATGGAAAAAAATATGCCTAAAACAAATTCATCCGTTCAATGGTCATAAATGTTTTACGAAATGTAGACAAACATGTCTTGAAATCCATATTTACTTCACACAACTGGAAAACTAATCACATTCATTCTATCCAGAGGGAAGGGTGACCACAAATTTTAGCTTTTTAATGAACAACGGGAAATGTGTTTCTGCTTGAAATTGCCATACGGTTTCTTGACAAGCATTTTACAATAGGGTTACAAGTTTTCTCTGGGTATATTTAAATTACTAAAGTTATTAGTCTGGCATTGACTTGGAAT
The DNA here is from genome assembly GCF_901001135.1 of Rhinatrema bivittatum. NCBI lineage: Eukaryota > Metazoa > Chordata > Amphibia > Gymnophiona > Rhinatrematidae > Rhinatrema > Rhinatrema bivittatum. The sequence continues at coordinate 702,534,223 of NC_042616.1, forward strand.
AAATGGTTGGCATTCTAAATGCTGATAGTAAAGATATTTCCATATTTCTTCATCATACAGATCACATTATTTCTAATAGTAGGAACACACAAGGGCATTGTATTTACGCAGCAGTTGATGGGACTTTTTTGTTTGATTTAAAAAAAAAAAAAAAAAAAATCTTCCAGCTTGGAAAATACACTTTTGGACCAGATTATATAGAAATAAAAGACAACGTGTTCTAAAGCATCATATAAGGACTTGATAAAGAGGAGGAGTAGCATAGTGATTTAAGCAGCAGGCTGTAAATCAAGGTCCAAATCCCACCGATGCAACTTATTATTTTGGATAAGTCACTTCACCCACCATTGCTTCAGGTACTAAGTATTTTTCTGATAGACCCAAAATGGGAGAAAACCTTTAGCAAATAGGCTCCTGGGGGGCATTTATCAAAGTCTTATCGCACTTGATACGGCCATATCACGTGCGAAAAGGCCCTTTTCGCATGCAATAGAATGCAAATTAGGGGGGAGGGGAGGAGTCGGGACAGGGAGGGGACGGAGTCGGCGGTGTCTTCGCTGCCAGCAATAATGTTACTAACACCGCCGAGGTGCGAAGGCTGCAGGCTTTCGCAGGCCCACCCCCTCCCCGTTTTTGCAGGATTCATCATTCTGCGAGGAATGATGAATCCAGGCCTAAGTTGGTTTGCCCTCTGGGGACGGGGAAATACCTGATTGTAATCTTCTTTGAAATGGATGACCGGTCATGAAAGGCAGGATATAAATTGAATTAAATTAAATAAAGAAGGCTTTGGTGAATACCTATTCAAGTAGGCTGTCAAATTTTAAAAATTTCTATTTAAAGCTAAAGCTATGGCTATGTGGGAAATTAATATCAGTGAATAGAATAATAATAACTAGCATTTTGGGCCTGTCCTCAGCCAAGCTGTGATATAAATATAGATAAGCCCAGATCTAACCCTCAGGGGGCATGGGGTACAGGCTGAATCTGCCTGTGCAAGGACCTGACCCCAGAGGTTGAAGAGGAGGAGGGGGACGGGGGCTGCCCAGAACTTGCTCCCCTCCAGAGGTTATGTAGCCAGGGCACTGACCTTTTACAGGACCAGGATTCTTTGGCTGCAGCCTTAGCCAGCCAATGTTTTTTTTTATTCTTGTCTTTATAGTAGCAGCTCTCCTTTAAGAGCCAAAATCCTGGGATACCAAGGCCCTTCCAGCTCTGAAGTTTATTTTTAATTGGCTGTTAGAAGGGGCCAGCAGGAAGAACAGGGAGGAGACTGCAGTCTAGGAACCTGGAAATGTTGGCTGCATCATGGTTTCCTGAAGAAAAGTCTTGCAGGAAGGGAGGGGAGGAAAGATTCAGTGGCATTGTGCAGAAGTAGTGGTGGTGCAAGCATGTTGTACAGCTCTAATAGTGATCACTCTGCCCCATCAGCTCTCTTGAATTGATGTTGAGGACAGGACTACCATGGTGGTGCAGGGCCCTCTAAAACATGGGACTTGGGGCACATGCCCCCATATCCCGATACCCCCAGAACAGCCTTAATTGAGCCTCATATTCCCTTTTCAGATAAGCAAAATCACTCAGATGTTGGTTCTTTATAGAAAAGGCAGGGAAAACATGCTATGTATACTTAGACCATGATATCTGAATCAATTATGAGCTAGAAGGAAAAGATTTCTGCTGACACTTCTGTCTCCACACCACCTCCTTTCACACCCTTTGAAAAAATTATTCACCCAACTTCCATAGACTTCAATAGGCAAAATACCAGCGCTCACATAGATGGAACAAAAAGCATATTACAAGACAAATATTGCCATCAGTGACTTTGAAAAAGTCAAAGAATGAAGTACTGTAATCTTTACAAACAAGCATGAAGGCAAACCCCATTTCTATCATCTACCATCTTTATATAAGTTATTGTTTCCTCTAGTTGTTTCCTTATTTACTTGTAGCCCCTTTGTTCATTTTTGTGTTATATCCCTTTGGTTGTTTGATTATTTATGTGGTTGGTGGAAAGAGGATAACCAATGGGACAGTGCTATACCAAGGTACAAATTATATCGAAATGACAGAGAGGAGCACCCGGGAGGTGGTGTGGCACTTTATGGCCGGGATGGCATAGAGTCCAACAGGATAAACATCCTGCATGAGACTAAATACAAAATTGAATCTTTATGGGTAGAAATCCCTTGTATGACGGGGAAGTCTATAGTGATCGGAATATACTACCGTCCACCTGGTCAAGATGGTGACACGGACAGTGAAATGCTAAGACAAATTAGGGAAGCTAATCAAATTGGTAGTGCAGTAATAATGGGAGACTTCAATTACCCCAATATTGACTGGGTAAATGTATCATCGGGACACGCTAGAGAGATAACGTTCCTGGATGGAATAAATAATAGCTTTATGGAGCAATTGGTTCAGGAACCAACGAGAGAGGGAACAAATTTAGATCTAATTCTCAGTGGAGCACAGGACTTGGTGAGAGAGGTAACGGTGGTGGGGCCACTTGGCAATAGTGATCATAATATGATCAAATTTGATTTAATGACTGGAAGAGGAACAGTGTGCAAATCCACGGCTCTCGTGCAAAACTTTCAAAAGGGAAACTGATAAAATGAGAAAAATTGATAGAAAAAAACTGAAAGGAGCAGCTACAAAAGTAAAAAATGTCCACAAGTCGTGGTCATTGTTAAAAAATACCATTCTAGAAGCACAATTCAGATGTATTCCACACATTAAGAAAGGTGGAAAGGCAAAACGATTAATGGCATGGTTAAAAGGGGAGGTGAAAGAAGGTGACAGAAAGCCTGTGAGGGAGTCAGTTGGACCACGAGATGATCGAGGGATTAAAGGGGCACCTAGAGAAGATAAGGCCAATGCAGAAAGATTAAATAATTTCTTTGCTTCGGTGTTTACTGAAGAGGATGTTGGGGAGGTACCTGTAATGGAGAAGGTTTTCATGGGTAATGATTCAGATGGACTGAATCAAATCACAGTGAACCTAGAAGATGTGGTAGACATGATTGACAAACTGAAGAGTAGTAAATCACCTGGACCAGATGGTATACACCCCAGAGTTGTGAAGGAAATAAAAAATGAAATTTCAGTCCTATTAGTAAAAATTTGTAACCTATCATTAAAATCATCCATTGTACCTGAAGACTGGAGGATAGCAAATGTAACCCCAATATTTAAAAAGGGCTCCAGGGGTGATCCGGGAAACTACAGACCGGTTAGCCTGACTTCAGTGCCAGGAAAAATAGTGGAAAGTGTTCTAAACATCAAAATCACAGAACACATAGAAAGACATGGTTTAATGGAACAAAGTCAGCAATGCTTTACCCAAGGCAAGTCTTGCCTCCCAAATCTGCTTCACTTTTATGAAGGAGTTAATAAACATGTGGATAAAGGTGAATCGGTAGATGTAGTATACTTGGATTTTCAGAAGGCATTTGACAAAGTTCCTCATGAGAGGCTTCTAGGAAAAGTAAAAAGTCATGGGATAGGTGGCGATGTCCTTTCGTGGATTGCAAACTGGCTAAAAGACAGGAAACAGAGAGTAGGATTAAATGGACAATTTTCTCAGTGGAACGGAGTGGACAGTGGAGTGCCTCAGGGATCTTTATTGGGACCCTTACTTTTCAATATATTTATAAATGATCTGGAAAGAAATACAACGAGTGAGATAAGCAAATTTGCAGATGACACAACATTGTTCAGAGTAGTTAAATCACAAGCAGATTGTGATAAATTGTAGGAAGACCTTGTGAGACTGGAAAATTGGGCATCCAAATGGCAGATGATATTTAATGTGGATAAGTGCAAGGTGATGCATATAGGGAAAAATAACCCATGCTATAATTACTAGAGATGTGAATTGTGTGCCAGATCGTCTTAACGATCAGATTCGGCTGGGGGGTGGGGGGGAAATCTGATCGTTAAGATATGTGAATTGGAATCGTTTCCGATTCCAATTCACATCGCTAATTTTTTTTTTAGGGAGGCCCGCGCCGCTAAAAAAAACAACCTACCCGACCCTTTAAATCGACCCCCCCAAAACCTTTTAAAATTACCTGGTGGTCCAGGGGGGCCTCAGGAGGCCTCGGGGAGAGATCCAGGGGGGCCTCGAGGAGAGGAGAGATCCAGGGGGGCCTTGGGGAGAGATTTCCCGTTCCCAGGGATCAGCTGTTCTAAAAAAAAAAATGGCGCCGATGCCCCTTTGCCCTTACCATGTGACAGGGTACCCTAGGGGCTGATGAGTAAAGATGGCCGGCGCCATCTTTAAAGATGGCGCCGGCCATCCAGTGCTCCTACCATGTGACAGGGGCCGGCCAATGGCACGGATACCCTGTCACATGGTAAGAGCAAAGGGGCATCGGCACCATTATTTTTTTTAGAACAGCTGATGCCTGGGAACGGGAAATCTCTCCCCAAGGCCCCCCTGAATCTCTCCTCTCCCCGAGGCCCCCCTGGATCTCTCCCCGAGGCCCCCCGAGGCCCCCCTGGACCACCAGGTAATTTTAAAAGGTTTTGGGGAGGTCGGGAGGGGGGGTCAATTTAAAGGGTTGGGTGAGGTTTTTTTTTTAGCGGCACGGGCCTCCCTAAAAAAAAAGGGTCGGGAGGGTGGGGGAGGCTAAGGGGGTCGATTTAAAGGGTCGGGTGGAGTTTTTTTTTATCAGGCCATCGGTGCCATTTTAATTAGTGGCAGCCAAAATGGCGCCGAAGGCCTGAGAGCGGGAGATCATGCCGGGACCCCCCCCCCCCACTGGACCACCAGGTAACTTAACATTTTTGGGGGGTTCGGGAGGGTGGGGGAGGGTAAGGAATTGGTTTTAAAGGGTCAAGGTGGGTTTAAGGGTTGTTTTGGTGTGCCGGTTTTCCCGCCCTCCCCCAAATAATTCCTGTGCCCTATTTAACAATACAATACAAATGCCCCTGACAATAAATCGGGGGCATTTGTATTGTATCGTGCACTCTAACGATTTAGAATGATTTTAAAATTATCTGACGATAATTTTAATCATTCAAAAACGATTCACATCCCTAATAATTACACAATGTTGGGTTGCATATTATGTGCTACAACCCAAGAAAGAGATCTAGGCGTCATAGTGGATAACACATTGAAATCGTCGGTTCAGTGTGCTGCGGCAGTCAAAAAAGCAAACAGAATGTTTGGAATTATTAGAAAGGGAATGGTGAATAAAATGGAAAATATCATGATGCCTCTGTGTCGCTCCATGGTGAGACCACACCTTGAATACTGTGTACAATTCTGGTCGCCGCATCTCAGAAAAGATATAATTGTGATGGAGAAGGTACAGAGAAACGCTACCAAAATGATAAGGGGAATGGAACAGCTCCCCTATGAGGAAAGACTAAAGAGGTTAGGACTTTTCAGCTTGGAGAAGAGACAGTTAAGGGGGGATATGATAGAGGTGTTTAAAATCATGAGAGGTCTAGAACGGGTAGATGTGAATCAGTTATTTACTCTTTCGGATAAAAAGTCTAGGGTGCACTCCATGAAGTTAGCATGGGGCACATTTAAAACTAATCGGAGAAAGTTCGTTTTTACTCAACGCACAATTAAACTCTGGAATTTGTTGCCAGAGGATGTGGTTAGTGCAGTTAGTATAGCGGTGTTTAAAAAAGCATTGGATAAGTTCTTGGAGGAGAAGTCCATTACCTGCTATTAAGTTCACTTAGGGGTAGATTTTCAAACTGCGCAAATTGGCGTACTTTTGCTGGCGCATCAGGCGCAAGCAAAAGTACGCAGGATTTTAGCGGATACGCGCGTAGCCGCGCGTATCCGCTAAAATCCTGGATTGGCGCGCGCAAGGCTATCGATTCTGTATAGCCGGCGCGCACCGAGCCGCGCAGCCTACCCCCGTTCCCTCCGAGGCCGCTCCGAAATCGGAGCGGCCTCGGAGGGAACTTTCTTTTGCCCTCCCCTCACCTTCCCCTCCCTTCCCCTACCTAAGCCACCTGCCTGGCCCTTTCTAAACCCCCCCCTTACTTTTGTCAGGGGATTTACGCCTCCCGGAGGGAGATGTAAATCCCCGCGCGCCAGCGGGCCGCTAGCGCTCCGGGACGCGACCTGGGGGCGGGTACGGAGGGCAAAGCCACGCCCCTGGACCGCCCCAGGCCGTAACCACGCCCCCGAGCCCGCCCCCAAAACGCTGCCGACATGCCCCCAAAATGCCGCGCCGACCGGGCCTGCCCCCCGACACGCCCCTGACACGCCCCCCTCACCAAACCCCGGGACTTACGCGAGTCCCGGGGTCTGCGCGCGCCGGTAGGCCTATTGAACATAGGCGCACCGGCGCGCAGGGCCCTGCTCGCCTAAATCCGCCCGGATTTAGGCGGATTTAGGCGAGCAGGGCTCTGAAAATCCGCCCCTTAGAGAATAGCCACTGCCATTAGCAATGGTAACATGGAATAGACTTGGTTTTTGGGTACTTGCCAGTTTCTTATGGCCTGGATTGGCCACTGTTGTAAACAGGATGCTGGGCTTGATGGACCCTTGGTCTGACCCAGTATGGCATTTTCTTATGTTCTTATGTTTGCTTAACCATGTTGCTTATTATATATATGTTTGCACATTTGCTTATGTAAGTTGTAACACCTTTATTTTCTTAAGTAGCTTATTAACTGTTAAATCCCTCCTCGTTATTGTTTGTTAATTATGTTGTTATACCTTTATTTACTTAAACATTTCTTTATATAAATGCTGTATCCTTTTGGCAGTGGCAATGGCAGTGTGAGGAACACTCCCCCTGGAGCGGAGAAAGAGAAGCCGGTGCTGCGACTGCGCAGACCGCTCACCGCCCACCCACTGACAATAGAGCAATACCGCAGCATCACCTCCGAAGAGGTAAGGCCTACCTAGCCTCTTTTTGGCACTCTCTCCTTACCCGCAGCAGCAGCAGCGGCAATGGCAGCTTGAGGAATGCTCTCCTCAAAGCAGAGAAAGAGAAATTTGCGCCACAACAGTGTGGACTACCCACCGCCCACCCACCGACAATGGAGAAAGACCACGGCAGCATTGCCAAAGGCGCTTGTGCCATGAAGCATGCGCCCTTGGAGCACACACAAAGGAGCATGACAAAGGAGGTTGCCCCTTTGTGTGTTCCTTCGTGTGCACCAGAATTGCAAGCCCGAAACACTAATACCACTATATACTAGCTTCCTTACTGATACCACTAAAATAATGGAGCAAACATGCTTTATTGAACCCATACTTGGACAGGGCCTAAATGGAGAGTTAAGAAAGAAATCCCTAAAAAAGAAGGAACACAGAGCTGATCTTCTCCATGATAAGTAACAACTCTTCCTCACTTTCTTCCTGCTTCATGTTTACTCTGTTCCTACTGAATGTTCAATCTCTATAAAAAAAAATCCCTCTAATTAACAATCTAATTAGAGGAGGCAGGCGTAACTTCTTAATAAAAGTTAGGAGGGGTTTTTAGATAGGGCTGGAGGGTGGGTTAGATAGGGGAAGGGGAGGGGAAGGTGCGGCGGGGTGGAAGGAAAGTTCCCTCCGAGGCCGCTCCAATTTTGGAGCGGCCTCGGAGGGAACGGAGGAAAACTGCATGGCTCGGCACGCAAAGTTACACAATTGTGCACCCCTTGTGCGCACCGACCCTGGATTTTATAACGTGTGTGGTAGCGCGTTCATGTTATAAAATCAGGTGTAGATTTGTTCGCACTGGGTTGCGTGAACAAATCTATGCCTGCTTGCAGGTTTAAAGATCTGCCCCTATGTGCTCTTTAAACCAAATTTCGAAAGTTAACTACGATATATTTCACTTTCCAAGACCCAAACAAAAATGTGGAGATTATTAATAATTAGTAAAAAAGAACTCAAACTATAACAATACAAGTTCGAGATTAGCCCACCCTATGAGGTTGCAATTTTAAAATCTTCTCAAATAAACAAAGGACTGATCTACTGTCCCCCATAATAGATAAAGATTGCATAGTACAAAAAGATTTCTCACCACTGATTAGGGATGTGAATTGTTTTTTGACGATTTAAAAAATCGTCCGATATTTTTTAAATTGTCAAAAAACGTTAGAGTGCACGATACAATACAAATTCCCTCGATTTATCGTGAAAAATCGTTAATCGGGTACGGGAGTTATTTGGGGGGAGGGCGGGAAAACCGGCATACCAAAATAACCCCTAAACCCACCCGACCCTTTAAAATGAATCCCTTACCCTCCTGAACCCCCCCCAAAATGTTTTAAATTACCTGGTGGTCCAGCGGGGGGTGGGGGGTGGGGGGGGTGTCCCGGCGCAATCTCCCGCTCTCAGGCCATCGGCGCCATTTTGGCTGCCACTAATAAAAATGGCGCCGATGGCCCGATAAAAAAAAACCCCACCCAACCCTTTAAAACTTACCACTTAGCCTCCCCCACCCTCCCGACCCCCCAAAACCTTTTAAAATTACCTGGTGGTCCAGTGTGGGCGTGGGGAGCGATCTCCCACTTTCGGGTCATCGGCTGCCACTAATAAAAATGGCGCCGATGGCCCTTTGCCCTTACCATGTGACAGGTAAGCTGTGCCATTGGCCGGCCCCTGTCACATGGTAGGAGCACTGGATTGTCAGCGCCATCTTTAAAGATACTGTACACTAACCAATAGAGCAAAAAAACTTACTATGCTCTACAGATTCAAGGGGTAATATTTAATTCTAAACTTCTCTTTGAGGTTGCTAAACATTAAATTAAAGACCTGACATCTTCCATCTCAAGAAACTATAGCTTCACAAAGGTTGTTTACAATGAATATGCACTGCACTCTTTGACAAAATCAATACGTTGAAAATGCAATTTCCTGTCTGTTCTCCAAAAAAAGCATCTTAAGATTCAAATTGCATGGTTAGGTCTTCGTTTGACAGAGTATCAACACTAGAAATTACTCAAATCATTACTAAAATTAAACCTGTCAATCACCCACATGACCCAATTCCAGCCAGTTCCTTGAAACAAGTACACATGGTAATCACTCCGACAATCACAACATTAATTAATCTGTCTCTCTCAGAAGAAACTGTTCCAAATGGGCTAAAACAAGCTGTGATTAAGCCAATCCTAAAACATAAGACTGGCAGAAATGATGATTAGGACTACCATCGTCCAATATCCAACTTGTTTTTTCTCGCAAAAGTTCTTGAGAAAGCAGTGTTATCCCAGTTTGTAAATCACCTGGAAGATCAAAATATTCTCTCCCCAAATCAATTTGGATTTAGGAAACATCCCTCAACTGAGACATTGCTCCTCTCATTAATGGACTAGGTTTTATGAGGGCTTGATGCAGATCAATCTTGTCTTGTGCTAATTGACTTAATGGCACTGTGGACCTGTTATGCCATCAGATGAGAAACATTGTGATCGACAGCAGAGTTCTCAGATGATTCTCTTCATTTCTTTCTAACAGAACATTCCAAGTCAAACTGGGCAACCATATATCTGATACATGTCCCTCAAGGCTCCGCCCTATCAGCAACACTATTCAATATTTACATGCTCCCACTATGTAAATTACTGATGAATCTAGGAATAACTTTCTTCTTGTATGCTGACGACATACAGTTTTACATCCCACTCTCCAGATCATTTGAAAATATAGCTTCAATATTCTCTATCTAATCTATATGAAAGCAATACAACAAGAACTGTCGCAATTTAAACTAACATTAATCCTAAAAAGACTGAAATCATTTTGCTGAGTAGAAACTCATCGATAGTTAAACCACCTGCCCTTAACCTGGGTAATTTCCAAACTAATCCCTCAAATCAAGTACGGGATTTAGGTATACAGCTAGATGAGAACCTTACAATGAAAATGAACATCAGTAAATCAATCAAGGCAGGTTACACCAAGTTGCGTATACCACATCAGTTGAAACCATTATTAACTTTTGAGGACTTCCATACTGTATTGCAAACTCTAATCTTGTCAACCCTAGACTACTGTAACTCCTTACTACTAGGTCTCCAAGCATGTCACTTAAAACTGCTACTCTGATCTAGGAAATATGGAGTAGGATCTAGGAAATATGATCATATAACACCCTCTTTTATGTCACTGCATTGGTTACCAGTACAAGCCAGAATCCACTATAAAGTATTAACATTATTCATTCCAATAACACTGGCTTGTTAAGAGTGACACTACAACTGTATGATCCACAGTGAACACTAAAACCTCAGAATAAAGGATTATTGACTATTCCCACAATAAGGAACACACTTCTGATGCAAATAAGAGATCATGTGTTTTCCATAGTGGGCCCAAAGCTCTGGAATTATCTGTCTGAGATATTACGTATTCTACCAGATAGATTTAAATATGAGCTAAAAACATGGCTATTAAAAAACGCATATAAACTAACTTAAAAACATCAGAATATACTGAGCCACAAATATAAGGGCAAAAGATAATTAAATCATGAAGAATAAATCAAAAGAGAGAATGTAGGATTCTCAAAACAACTCTCTGACTAAGATGTGAAAACTATCATTTCATTTTAATTTTCCTTAATATTTGCCTTAAGTACTAGATCAATTATTAATACATACTAGATAATTTCACTTGATAGATATTAACGCCTGTCTGTGAATACAACCTCTGTAACCAATCATTGTTTGTTTGTTGAGTTATAACTATGAATGTCACTTTGTAAACCGTTGTGATCTATACATGAATGACGATATATAAAATGTTTAAATAAATAGATAAATATCTCTATTCATTTTTTCTAAGCTGTTGCTCCTTGTCTAATTGGTTGCTGTACACTGCATTGGGCAAACAATTATTTATATAGACATATAATACATCCTGATTAATAAATAAAATATAAATCACTGAATTTGATGAAATGATGTCCAGGTCATAAAATAGTAACACATACCTGCTTGGATGGTTTAACATATCTGTTCCTGATCTGGATTTGCCAAAATGCACACCAGGCTTCTGCCTAGAGTGGCAAAAATCTGAGAACAGCAGACAGTTGAGGATTTTTTGCCTCCAACTGTGCTGAATCTCTTTCAGCTAAAACAGCCTTCTCTGTTCTGTTCTGTTTCAGCTCTTCCCATCCCATTGACCCTGCAGAGAACAGGAGGGGAGGGGTTGAAGCTGGAGTGGAAAGAGCAGAGCAAAGGAAAGCTGTTCTTTTCCTTAATTCAGTCCCTTATCTCATGTCATTCAAGGACAGAAGGTGAAGGGGTGAGCCTGGAGCAGATATCAGAGCAAATAAGAGCTACTCTGCCAGCGGCGGATTCACGATTTCGGACCGGCCCGGATATTCACCGCCCAGGCCGGCCCAGGACACATCACGTGGTCTGCCGAGCACGACTCTGTCACGACCGTGCACGGCAGACCACGTGACTGGAGCGATCGGCCCACCGGGGGATGCCTGATCCCCTGATAGGCCAATCTGCCCTGTACTCTGCTCTTAATCAAGGCCTTCCTCTTCCAGGCCTCATGCAGAGAACAGAAGGGGAGTGAGTGAGACTGGAAGCGATACAGCAGTCCAAGGAAATACTAATCCAGCCCCTCTCATACTAACCTCTTGCTGTCATTGCTCTGCTCCTGCCTGCTGTGATCATTTGCAGTAACAGAGGTGATGGTGGCAGAGGAAGAGCTGGTAAGGGTAGAGGAGGGCCTTGAATAAAGATCATTTGGAGAATGAGAGAAAGATCAGCTGCGGGAAAGAATGGGCTGGGCTACAAAAGGGGAACTTTTTGAGGGTTAGGAGGGGCTAAGAGTGAGATTATTGGGATTGAGGAAATGGGATGGGGAGTCATGTATCTGTGTGAGAGTGGGGAAGAGGGAGCAATGTGAAAGGAAAGAATTCGGCAAAGTGTGGAAGGTTAGAGAGTGAATGGGGATGCCTGAGGGAACAGGTTCAGAGCAAACTTGAGTCACCTCCCTTCTCCTCCTTTACCAGAATTTGGATTCTCCCTTTATCTCAAGATTCTGTCCCTGGATCATTGACCCTCACTTTCTCTCTACCTCTGCTTTCTCTTCTGATCTTGGAACCCATTCCTCAATCCCTAATCCAAGATGCTCCTTCCTCTCCTTCCTCATCCAGATTCTCCCTCTCTTTTCCTCTTTCCCTTCCAGGTTCCTTATCCTCCTCCTCTTCTCTTCTCTTCTTTTCCTTGACTCTTCTTCATCTTCAACCTTCCATCCTCCCCATCCTCCTTTTCTCCCTCTTTTTCCCATTCCAAGTCCTTTCACCTTTGCACCCCATTCCTGTTCCTCCTCACTCTGTCTTCTCCACAATCCCTGGTTGTCCTTCTACACATCCATTCTCCTCTCACCTTCTTCTTCTCCTTTCATCCCCAAGATTTCCCCCCTGTGCTGATAGGTGAAAATAAATTAATTATACAGATAGAAAGATTGAGAAACTGCTTTATTTTTATATTGTTATATAAAATATGGAAGTGTTTGCTAATGAGTACTTCAGAATTTTCTAATTCTTGCTGCAGAATCTATTCCTAAGCAGCTGCAGGAAACTGTAAGCCATGCTTTAGACTTCTGATCCTTGTTGCACAACCCTCTCTAGTGTGTGTGTATTGAGGGGGAAAGGGGAGGAGGGGAGGTAGGGGGGGAAGAGGCGATGATAGCACCAACAGTGCATAGGAGTGGCAAAAACTTAATTTGTCACTGACTCATTTATAAGTTTTCCAATGCTAAGGTGACCTGACAGCTTTTATCTGCTTAAACCATGACAAAATAGCATCCTAAATGTAAGGGCATGGTGACAAGGTGTCCTTTCTGTCCCTACATGGAAAGCCATGGGGCACACTTTACTGAGAAGTTACTGAGAAAGAGAACATCCAAGCACTGTCATAATAGGCCAAAACACAAACACATTTAACATCTAAAATCTTCATTGGCTGTGTGTCATTACCACTCTTACACACCACTCATCTTCCAGAGAGCCCTTAGGCAGAAACAAAGAAACAAAGATCATGATAGCAGAAAGTAACTGCTTATTTTGTCTTTTTAGCACACAGGTCTATGAGCCCAGTGCATAGTTTTTGCATAGCTGATGTTCACATCACAAAAATGTTCACTGAAAACAACTTAACCATTGTAACTAATTGACAAATTCAGTTCCTTTCAGTGAATGTTGCCAAGATGTGTGTCACGTATTGGCTATGCGACCAGTTTGATGAACAAGAGAGGGTTAGAAGATATGTGGGAAAGGAAAGATTTAATTCCCCCAATGCAAGCAGCATTAGCTCTATAAAATAGAAGCATGAGTATGTTATTAATGCCATTGAGCAACTGTATGAACCTACTGTACTTGACATGCAGCCTGTAGACAGTGTCTCAATGGCTTTGAAAGCAGCAGTGGATAGATCTTTACCAAGGATGAACTTTTTAATAATGATAATTAATTTGGGTTAAGCAGAAATATGCTTCATTGCAAGTTTTCTTCTTGTATTTGTTGCCTTGAGTGTAATTTTAGAAGGCAATGCAAACTTCCATGCTACAATATAGGCTCATTGTATGCGCTCATGTACATTTTAGACTGTGTGGGTTTAAGATCATGTAGTTTTCATAGAACATTTGCAGTGGAAGACTACATCATTTAAAAATTGGATGTTATATTTATAGTTTTATTTTTCCACATTTTCAGGTTGCAAACCTTACACTTCATTGAATACCCTACCCATCCTCACTGCATAATATAAAATTGATTTGTGTGTATAACATTTAATTTTGTCACACTTTTCTCTGACAAATATTCAAACATTGTTCATGTTAGAAAAAAATATTCTATTTTTCACCTGAATGGAAACTGTTTCCATTTTCCTCCCTTCCTCACTATTCCATTGAAGTATGCATAATATACTCAAGTGTACTGTGTGATAAATGGATAATAAAAAGTTCTGCATCTATAATTTAAGGTGCATTTAAATATACATTAATACTAAAATTCACATGTATTTGAAATATATACACAAATTAGACTGCTAGGCCGCTTTTATTTTGTGTGCCCATTGCCCCCAACTTGCTTCTTTCTCTTTCTGTTCTGCTGCTGGGCAGTACTGATTGTAAACTGCTTTGATGTTTTTTTTCTGAAAGGCCACATATTAATAATAATAATAATAATAATAGGAGAGGCAACACAAACAGGAAGTGAAAGTGCTGTGACCTAACAAAAGGACAAAAGTAGAAGATTGATAAGAAAACCATCTGCAACTTAATGGCCACAGAAAGAGTTATGACAGAGGAAGCGGCAATCAGGTCCAATGTAGCAGCCTGGTCCCCTAGCACACATTGTCCAAAAAAAAATGCATTACAGGCTTTCTGAGAAAAACCCAGCTATGTAGATAGATTGCCATATCCAATTAATCCAAGGCTAATCCAGTCTTGGTTTTGCCCCCTTGAAGACATTGAGTTGTAGTTCTGGTTTTCCTATGAAAAGTAGAAATTTGTTTCTATATATTCAACGGGGTGAACCAGGGAATTGATTTATCTGTTTGGGTTGATCTGAAAGAAGTGATACTACTACTCTGGAGGTGCTCAAAACCATACTATTTGGTGGAGGGTGCATTCAAAGAGAATGGAATGTTAGGAGGTCAACAGCAGGTAGATGAAGGGAGCCAGCAGAAGAAGAGGCAACAGAAGAACAGAAGACTTGCCTTACTGGATCAGAGCAAGGGTTAATCCAGGTTACAAGTACCTGGCAAGACAAAAAGAGTACAAGTGAAAAAGGGAGCAGTGAAAGAGTAACAGAGAGTAAAATGAAGGGAAATACAGAGGAAGAGAGCACGGTTGCCAACTCTAAGGAAGAAATAAAATTTCCACGCGCACAAGTCATTCCGTACCCCTTCTTGGTGCCTCCACTCCACAGTTCTATACTGCAATGAAAATGCAACATATATTTATATAAAATTGCAAAAGTTACATAATCTAATTTTGTACCAAATCAAATTATGTCCAGAAATATCCACAAAATAAATTAAATTGTGTGGTGTGTTTGTGTGTGTGTGTGTGAATGTGGGAGGAATGTGAGAACAGGTGATGTGAAAGTGTGGGGAGTTGTCTTATGGGACGGGGATGTATTGTGCTATATGTGGAGGGCAGTAGGGGTAAATGTACAAGAACGTGAGGGAAGAACATGTTTAGGCTGTGAGTGTGTGCGTGTGTGAGTGGGTGATACATGAAGAAAGGTGTAGATGAGTGTCTGGGGTGTGTGTGTGTGTGTGTGTTTGTGGGTGTGAGGTTTGTGTGTGTGTATATACTGTACATCCTGTGTGGTGCATGTATATGGGGCATGTCTGGAAGTAAAGTACATGGAATGTGGGATATGGAAATGTGTAGGTAAAGGATTGCAGGTAGTATGATCTTACTTAATCTGTGGTCTGAGGTATGATTTTACCACAATCTGTGGTCGCTGCACAGGGATCCTAAAATATGGGAAAAAATAGATGACTTCCACTCTGATTGATTTCTGGATGGAACTGGACGAGTCCTAAAAAAGGAAAGACACATTTATTTCTTTTAGGATGGCTCATCATGAGTGCACGGAGTAACAGCTGACCAAAACTGATTTGTTTTTAATGTCTGTGAATTTCCTGCAGAGTTTCACTTTTGCTTTCTCTGATGAAACCAATAAACCATCCATGAATGGAAGGTTTGATCTCACCTTAGCTCTGTTCCTATTTAATGGTAACATATTCAGCAGATCTGGACATAGCCATGGATCTGTTTATGTAGATATGTGTGGGGTATATGTGTAGGGGAGTTTGTGTGTGTGTGTGTGTGTGTATGTGGGGGGGGGGGGGGGGGGTTTGTGTGTGGATGTTTGTGTGTAGAGTGTATGGGGTTTTGGATATGTTCCAAGGTTGTGTGTGGAGGGCTGTTTGTATTGGGTTTGTGTATATGGTGTGTAATTGTGGGGGAAAGGATATGTGGGTGGGTGGGTGGATAGGTACCTGTTGTTTGGGCACTGTTGGTGGGAGGTGGCTTCATAGGAATCATCAGATCAATACCCACTCAATGTTCCCCAAGGATCCTCTCTCTCATCAACCCTGTTCAATATATACATACTCCCGCTTTGCAAATTCCTCACCAGCCTGAACCTCATTTTCTACATCTACGCAGATGACGTCCAGATTCTCCTCCCCATCAAGGAAAGCTTAACCAACACCATTGCACTCTGGGACACCCTTGCCACCCAAATAAAGAACCTCCTCTCTCAGATCTCCCTCTGCCTCAACGACAAAAAAACTGAAATAATACACATAACTAACAAATCTTCTACTAGAACCGACAGTGACCTCTCCTCTAGCCAACCACACACCCCCATCACCAACGAGGTCAGAAATCTCGGCTTCACCCTCGACTCGGATCTCAATATGAAAAAACACATCAGCAGGACTATCAAAGAGGGCTTCTTCAAGCTACAAGTCCTAAAAAACTCAAACCTCTCCTCTTCCACCATGATTACCTCACTGTGTTACAATCCCTCATACTTTCCAAGCTAGACTACTGTAACTCCCTCCTCACCGGACTGCCTGCCTCCACATTAAAACCCCTCCAACTGCTACAAAATGCAGCAGCCAGATCACTCACAAACATCAACCGCTCAGCACACATCACCCCTATACTAAAAGAACTCCACTGGCTCTCTATACCCCACTGGTCACAATACAAAATTCTCACCTTACTTCATAAAACCATCAGCAACCAAAACATCAAGTGGACAAACGACCCTCCCCAACCACTCAATAGCCAGAAAAATCTGCGATCTCAAAACTCAGGCCTTCTTATCATCCCTCCCCCCAAACTATCACACCTCTCCTCCACCAGACAATGCACCTTCTCTGTAGCGGGCCCCACACTCTGGAACAAGCTTCCCCCCCAACTCAGACTGGAACCTTCCCTCCACTCTTTCAAAAAGAAATTAAAAACCTGGTTATTCCTAAACGCCTACCACCACCCCACCTAACCTACCCCCCATTTAACACCTTCTGCCTTCCCTGCTCAAATGTTTATACTTAAACATGTGCCCCCTCAAGACTCTCCGCCACTCGATTATTTAAAGCTCGTTCCCTAAATTTTTATTACATTGTATATTTAGTTCCAACCACTTATTGTTATATGCAAATTTTTTGTTACATTGTATACTCAGTTCCAACCAGTTTTTGTTAAATGTAAAATAGTACGACCCTTGTCATACTATTCCAATTGTTGTCATGTGAACCGATATGATGTACGCCAACGAATGTCGGTATATAAAAGCAAATAAATTAAATAAATAAATACATAAATAATAATCCTCCACCAGTTTCTTCAAGCTTTTATTCCCTCTCTGTCAACATTTCACAGCCTCTAATTGCTTACCATAATAATGACATGGGGAGATTTTGGGGATGGTTCATTCTCCAAATATTTTGAGCTTGTGTTTCTGTTTTTTGAGCTTGTCTAAGATATTTCAATTTTCTTCCAGTGAGGAAAATTTGATGAAAAAAAAAATGAAAAAAGAAAACAAAAAAAATCCTCCAATGAAACAGAATTCAGAGGAGAAACTCCCTATTATTTTGTCCAGGGACAGTCAGACAGACCCTTTTTTATAATTCTTCCAACATTCCATATGTTGAAAAGCATATAAAGAATAAGCTAGAAAGAAATAGTCATTCTAGTTACTATTATGCAGAAGGAGAATAAACATCAAAACGGAAAAAAAAATAAGTAGCTATCAATAGGAAAAAGCTATAAGCAGCAGCAAGAAAGCTATTAACGTGGGAAGGATATTCAGCATTATGAGTACACTGCTGAATATACCTAGATATAATGGGGCAGATTTTCAAAGGGTTATCTGTGTAACTTATGCGCATAACCCCGAGAAAGTGCACCTACACGCGCCAAACCTATTTTGCATAGGCTCGGCGACGCACGCAAGCCCCAGGACGCTTGTATGTCCCAGGGCTTTGAAAAAGGGGTGGGAAGGGGGCAGAGGCATGGGCAGGGCGCCGGTCTGGGGACGGGACCGAGGCCTCCGGCACTTTGGCCATGCCGGGGGATCGTGCACCGGCAGCTGGCCCGCGCGCGCAAGTTACGCCTGCCAGAGGCAGCCGTAAAAAGGACAACAAAGGTAGGGGGGGATTTAGGTAGGGCTGGGGGGCAGGTTAGATAGGGGAAGGGAGGGGAAATTGGAGGGGAGCGGAAGGAAATTTCCCTCCGTGGCCGCTCCGATTTCGGAGCGGCCTCGGAGGGAACAGGGAAAGCCATCGGGGCTCCCCTAGGGCTCGGCGCATGCAAGGTGCACAAGGTGAACGGCTGCGCGTGCATGTTATAAAATCGGGCATAGATTTGTGCGTGCCGGGTTGCGCGCACAAATCTATGCCCGCGCGCATGTTATAAAATCTGGCCCAATGTGAATAAGGGCATTCAGATAACTTTAGGACTGCCTTGCAGCATGACTAGATTTATCCATGTAAATTACCTGGTTAACTCTGAATATTGGACTTATCCGGTTAAGTTATCCAGCTAAATCAGCCCCACCTGGAAATGTCTCTGGAATGCCTCTAGTTTATCCAGTTTATTTTTTTCTGGACAGCAGCTTAGCCGAATAAGATGGTGCTGGGGACTGCTATGGAATTTTTAGAAAGCACAGACTGTCTTGCTAAATCCCTGACCTAGTCAAACTGTCTGAATATCGACCTAAATATGTGGAGGTCAATGTTCAAAAGGATTTGTCTGGCTATTTTGGGAATAGAGATGGAGACACTTGGGGATTTAATATTTACCCTCACTGAGCAGATAAGTTTTAGCTGAGTAAGTAAATGTTAGCTGGATAAAAAAAAGGCAGTATGCGGGCATTCTGTAACAAGGTTTAAACTTAGCCAGGTAGCATTGATAGTCAGTGCTTCCTGGCTAAATTTAGCTAGGCACATCTGGTTGTGGTGGAGAGGAGTCCTAAGTTAGCCAGGTAGCTGTGTACTTGTATAACTTAGAACTTAACAAGCTATATTAATTATATAGCCAATTAAGTCTTGACCAGTATGCACAATCCCACACCACTCCTTTACCTCCCCCAAAGAATTAAAAACATGTAGGGCTATACTGCCTGATGCCGCACCCCTCCACACACACCCATAAGAAGAATTTAAAGATGTCATGAGACATAATAGCCCGATATCCCCCCCGACCAAGATAATTAAATTAGAAAAATGACTCCAGGACTCTTCCTTCTCTACTCTACCATTATGCCATATTGGCTTCCTTTCCCCACCCTCCTGCCGAGACCTCCAGGACACCACTGTGAGTATGGCAAAGACACTACCAGCTCCCACAATGGCCTGGCTGGTTTGTGGTAATTCTCGGTGTTAGATAAAAGCTCTGCTTTATTGAACTTTTAGCAATTTTTTTTTTTTTTTTTTGTGTGGAGGTATTACATTTTTGGGTGTAAATGCTAAAATTGCATTTAATGTGTGATTCACAAAGATTTAGTGTGTGCAATTATTTTAAAAATTTCCCCAAAATGTTACCATGAACATAGGATGTTTATCTGCAATTGAGTGGCAATAGTTGGTAATTACATGTTGGATATATGGCAACTTGATGCTAATCAGCCTATGTAGAGTGAAAGATATTTTTCTGTTAGGTTCTAGGTCTGTGGCTAAATGGAGGTTAGCATATTCTCCGGCCATCAGTGCTGCATGAAGAGTGGAGAGCAAGTGGACCTGACATGCTGGCTGAGGATCAGGTGACAGAGAATGAGAGTTTGCTAAAATTGCTATGGACAACCTCCTGTGCTTCTTCTTGGGTCTCCTGCTTCCTTTCCTATTATTTGGTCCTTATCCAGTGCGCATAAAAAATGTGCGTCCAAACTAGGCGTCCGTTTTTTACCATGTGCACATTTGCCTCACTTGGATGCCCGATGCAATAGTCAAATGAGCTGCTGTGCTGAAAAGGAGGCACTAGGGATAAATTGTGCGACCCTAGCACATCCATAGCATCTGGCACCCAGGAGACATGGCTCTGCATGGGTTAGGAAAACAGACGCTCAGAAAGTGAGCATCCATTTTCCTAACCTGACTGCTGTCAAGACTTTTTTTTTTCCATGTTGCTGCATTCTGTGGTTCCTCCTACTTAGTATTGTGATATTAAGTTGGAGGAACCACAGAAAAAGCAGTATTTTGTGCTTTTCTGGTTAGGGCTGGGGGGGCGCCTCAAGACTTAATGTCAGCTCTGGGGCTGGTTGAGAGTTAAAATGTGCACATCGGGCGCACCGTGTGTTTTTTATTTCGGGAGTACCAGCTAATAGCCTCATCAACATGGCATTTACATGTGATGAGCACTGTTAGCTAAGCGCTGGTTTGGGCGTGCATTTTGGACATGCTGATCCTCTTATTGCATCAGGGATTATGGACATGTGTCCAAAATGCATATCCAACCGTGGGTTAACCTGTGCGCTAGCCTGAGTGGCATGATATTGCATCAGCCTGTTTGTGAGGGTGAGCGTCTCTGTCTCTCTCAAGTATTTGTCAGTCTTGGAGTTTGCAGGAGCGAAGGGACAATGTGTGTGAAAGAGAGAATGGAGCAAGGCTGGCAGCGCAGGACTGTCTGCATGAATAGGCATGCTAGAAGTATGACTGCTGAGAATGGAGTAAGGAGGAGCCTGAGAGGGGTGGAACAAGCACAAGGGCACAAGTCATCATAGTGAGGAAGACCAGCAGGAAAGCCAGACAGCACTCACCAGCAGTGCCAGAGCAGTAGGATTGACTGAGTGACCAGCAGTGCAAGACAAGGGCACAAATGCAAATGCTCATGTACAGCAAAGAGGTGAATGACGAGATCCTGAATCATATTCTTGACAATTCCAGCACTGGCTTTTGGTAAATATTCATCATTGAAGTCCCTGGCTGAGAAGGAACATATCTGGAAAACTTAGGGAAAAATTATGGGGCGGGCAGTTGTCAAAATGATTAACATGGGTAAGAAGCATTTGGCTGGTGTAAACCGTCTGACTAAAGTTTGCATGATTTTCCTACAGTGCAAGTCTTTTTAATCTCACTGAGAGAAGCATTCCTGGGGATGTGTTTAGATCAGAAGAGGCAAAGTCCTCCTATAGATGGCATTTTCAAATCTAGGTGTGACTGTGTACTTCCTTTCAATCAAAATTCTACCCACACGAAAAGCAGATGCAGGTTTCTAAGCTCCTGGCAATTTTCAAAGTGAAAGTCCTCGCATATTTTCCTGTTGAAAACTGGTGCAAAGACCATGGCTAATCAGTGCCTGTAGGCTTTGTCCAACTGCTGACAGTTTGGAAATTGCCCCCAGCATTTCTAATTTATCTTTGCAGGGCTTTTAGTACTTGACTGAAACTCCTGGAGAAGGTAGAAAGCCCCATTTCATCCATCACAGCCTCAGTAGACTGAAAAGGCCCAGAAGCCAAAAAAAAAGAAAGTAACGAGATCAAGAGCTTGCCAAATTCAGGTATGGCAATGACATCCAGCTGTCAGAGAATCAATGTCACCTTTAATTTCCCCATGTAAGACCATAATGGCATTTGAACTCCATCTGAAACTGAGGATGACCTCTGCCTAGTAAAAGTGATGCTGGGACTAAATGTCTTGGTCCTCTGCTGCCTGCTTCTTTTTCTCGGCAGTGGTGCTTGCCGAGGCTGCTTCTCCTCTCTTCCTTGCTGTCCTAGGACTACTTCCCTTTCCTTCCTTTGCCTCCTCTGCTACATCCAAGATGTACAACAGGAAACTCAGTTTTAGAGTAAGAAGTCATCCTGTCAGGCGTGGACTTTTATTGATTCAGTCTGCACTTCATGCCATACTGCATGTGACGAGTTTTTGCCTGACTTATTTGTTCCATGAAAAATACTGCCCTCCTTTTCCATCCTTTAATACATACTGGCAGAATGCCTAATCAGCTAATTGTTCATTTGCATGGCCATTACCGCATTTATATAGTCAGTCGTGATAAATGTTAGTGCAGCCATGATAACTCCATTTATCGTGTCTTAAGAAATGAGCTCAATGGTTTTTGTATCTAAAGTGAAGCATTCAACATGCAGCAAATGCTTTATTGCTCTTCAGCAATCTACCCCTAAACGTTTGAAATGTCAAATGTTTAATACCTTGCAGTGACAAGAGAATTACATGAATGAGGTTTTCACGGTCTGTGTAGCTGTAGTTATCTTACATCAATCTGAGAAAAGTCAGAATTACCCATATGTTTTCTGCTAGGACATATGTGTGTTATTTATTTTGAAAAATATGACTCCTTCTGCTCCTGTGTGAAGTCTAAAAGTATCTGTGCAATAAAAGTATCAGGAGGGAACTATTTGCGTAATGGCCATCTCGGTTTACCGAGGAGGAATTGTACATGGGGAGAAGAGTAGTTGGGGAATTATTTTTGAATGATCAATGCCGACTCCCATTTGCATCATGGCATACAGGGTGAATATACTCCATGCAGTGCATTTGGCTAATGATCAGTGATGAAAGCCGGCATTGGCTGTTGTCTGGGAAATAAGTCAGTGCTGCTTGTCTCATTTCTAGAAGTGTGAAACTAGCACCTTTTTGTGGGTTTGGGAATTTAGCAAAGCAGAACTCCAGGACAAAATTGATTCCAGTTTTACATCAGTGATTTTCTAGTTGAAAATCATGGGATATTTTCATTGCTCAATCTGAAGCAATTACTGAACTGCAGAAAATCATCTCCCCTTTACATTTAAGTCAAAGTAGCAAGAATACTTTTGGGTTTAAAGATCAAGAATACTAAAAAAATAAATAAATAAATAAATATACTGGAAGAATTACATCTATAGTATAGTTTGTAATCTAAGAGAATCATTTATTAAGCATTTTTCCCATAGACATAGAATGGGAAAAGACCTTTGGTAAATAAGCCCTTAAAATAGGATTTAGACAAGTTGCTAGAAGAAAAGTATATAAACAGTTATTAGCCAGGTGGACTCAGGAAAAGCCACCACTTATTCTTGGGAGTGAGCAAAGAGGAATTGGATCTACTATTTGAGATCAACTGGGTACATGTGACTCAGATTCGCCGCTGTCAAGAGACAGGACGCTGCACTCGATGGACCTTTGGTCTGGCTTAGCATGGTACATTTTAAGCTTCTTAAACCTGTACATTTAAACCTGTACATCGCCACAGAGTTGGTGGAAAAGTTAGTCATCATTAAAATAAACCTCCCTCTGTTTGGTTTCCCTACACAACCACTCCAAATAATTTAGAACTCTAGCTTATTAACGCGTACAAAGACACATGAGCATATCACACCAATTCTTAAATCATTACATTGGTTACCAGTTCAGTATTGTATTCATAAGAACATAAGAACATGCCATACTGGGTCAGACCAAGGGTCTAGCAAGCCCAGCATCCTGTTTCCAACAGTGGCCAATCCAGGCCATAAGAACCTGGCAAGTACCCAAAAACTAAGTCTATTCCATGTTACTGTGGCTAGTAATATCAGTGGCTATTTTCTAAGGGGCGGATTTTCAGAGCCCTGCTCGCGTAAATCCGCCCAAAACCGGGCGGATTTACGCGAGCAGGGCCCTGCGCGCCGGGAAGCCTATTTTACATAGGCCTCCCGGCGCGCGCAGAGCCCCGGGACTCGCGTACGTCCCGGGGTTCTCGGAGGGGGGCGTGTCGGGGGGCGGGGCCGGAGCGCGCGGCGTTGCGGGGGCGTGTCGGCAGCGTTTTGGGGGCGGGTACGGGGCATGGCTACGGCCCGGGGGCGTGGCCGCGCCCTCCGTACCCGCCCCCAGGTCGCGGCCCGGCGCGCAGCAGGCCCGCTGGCGCGCGGGGATTTACGTCTCCCTCCGGGAGGCGTAAATCCCCCGACAAAGGTAAGGGGGGGGTGTAGACAGGGCCGGGTGGGTGGGTTAGGTAGGGGAAGGGAGGGTAAGGTGAGGGGAGGGCAAAGGAAAGTTCCCTCCGAGGCCGCTCCGATTTCGGAGCGGCCTTGGAGGGAACGGGGGGAGGCAGCGCGGCTCGGCGCACGCAGGCTATACAAAATCGATAGCCTTGCGCGCGCCGATCCAGGATTTTAGTGGATACGCGCGGCTCCGCGCGTATCTACTAAAATCCAGCGTACTTTTGCTTGAGTCTGATGCGCAAGCAAAAGTAGGCTGATCGCGCTTCTTTTAAAATCTACCCCTAAGTTACTTTAATTAATAGCAGGTAATGGACTTCTCCTCCAAGAACTTATCCAATCCTTTTTTAAACACAGCTACACTAACTGTACTAACCACATCCTCTGGAACAAATTTCAGAGTTTAATTGTGCATCGAGTGAAAAAGAACTTTCTACGATTAGTTTTAAATGTGCCACATGCTAACTTCATGGAGTGCCTCCTAGTCTTTCTATTATCTGAAAAAGTAAATAACTGATTCACATCTACCTGTTCTAGACCTGTCATGATTTTAAACACCACTATCATATCCCCCCTCAACCGTCTCTTCTCCAAGCTATGAAAGTCCTAACCTCTTTAGTCTTTCCTCATAGGGGAGATGTTCCATTCCCCTTATCATTTAGGTTGCCTTTCTCTGTATCTTCTCCATCGCAACTATATCTTTTTTTAGATGCGGCAACCAGAATTGTACACAGTATTCAAGATGCAGTCTCACCATGGAGCGATACAGAGGCATTATGACATTTTCCGTTTTATTCACCATTCCCTTTCTAATAATTCCCAACATTCTGTTTACTTTTTTGACTGTCGAAGATTTCAACGTGTTATCCACTATGACGCCTAGATTTCTTTCTTGGGTGGTAGCACCTAATATGGAACCTAACATTGTGTAATTATAGCATGGGTTATTTTTCCCTATATGCATCACCTTTCACTAATCCACATTAACTTTCATCTGCCATTTCGATGCCCAATTTTCCAGTCTCACAAGGTCTTCCTGCAATTTATCACAATCTGCTTGTGATTTAACTACTCTGAACAATTTTGTCTCATCTGCAAATTTGATTATCTCACTCATCGTATTTCTTTCCAGATCATTTATAAATATACTGAAAAGTAAGGGTCCCAAATCAGATCCCTGATGCACTCCACTGCCCACTTCCTTCCACTGAGAAAATTGTCCATTTAATCCTACTCTCTGTTTCCTGTCTTTTAGCCAGTTTGCAATCCACAAAAGGACATCACTACCTATCCCATGACTTTTTACTTTTCCTAGAAGCCTAACATGAGGAACTTTGTCAAACGCCTTCTGAAAATCCAAGTACACTACATCTACCGGTTCACCTATATCCACATGTTTATTAACTCCTTCAAAAAAGAGAAGCAGATTTGTGAGGCAAGACTTGCCTTGGGTAAAGCCATGCTGACTTTGTTCCATTAAACCATGTCTTTCTGTATGTTCTGTGATTTTGATATTTAGAACACTTTCCACTATTTTTCCTGGCACGGATGTCAGGCTAACCAGTCTGCAGTTTCCCGGATTGCCCCTGGAGTCCTTTTTAAATATTGGGGTTACATTAGCTATCCTCCAGTCTTCAGGTGCAATGGATGATTTTAATGATAGGTTACAAATTTTTACTAATAGGACTGAAATTTCATTTTTTAGTTCCTTCAGAACTCTGGGGTGATTTATGACTCTTCAGTTTATCAATCAGGCCTACCACATCTTCTAGGTTCACCGTGATTTGATTCAGTCTATCTGAATCATTAACCATGAAATCCTTCTCCAGCACGGGTACCTCCCCAACATCCTCTTCAGTAAACACCGAAGCAAAGAAATAATTTAATCTTTCTGTGATGGCCTTATCTTCTCTAAGTGCCCCTTCAACCCCTTGATCATCTAACGGTCCAACTGACTCCCTCACAGGCTTTCTGCTTCGGATATATTTAAAAACGTTTTAACTGTGAGTTTTTGCCTCTACGGCCAACTTCTTTTCAAATTCTCTCTTAGCCTGTCTTATCAATGTCTTACATTTTACTTGCCAACGCTTATGCATTATCCTATTTTCTTCTGTTTGATCCTTCTTCCCATTTTTGAATGAAGATCTTTTGGCTAAAATAGCTTCTTTCACCTCCCCTTTTAACCATGCCGGTAATCGATTTGCTTTCTTTCCACCTTTCTTAATGTGTGGAATATATCTGGATGGTGCTTCTAGGTTGGGATTTTTTTAACAATGACCAGGCCTCTTGCACACTTTTTACCTTTGTAGCTACTCCTTTCAGTTTTTTTCTATTTTTCTCATTTTATCAAAGTTTCCCTTTTGAAAGTTTAGCATGAGAGCCGTGGATTTGCTTACTGTCCCCCTTCCCGTCATTAATTCAAATTTGATCATATTATGATCACTATTGCCAAGCGGCCCCACTACTGTTACCTCTCTCACCAAATCCTGTGCTGCACTGAGAATTAGATCTAAAATTGCTCCCTCTCTTGTCGGTTCCTGAACCAATTGCTCCATAAAAAAGTCATTTATTCCATCCAGGAACTTTATATCTCTAGCATGTACCGATGATACATTTACCTAGTCATTATTGGGGTAATTGAAATCTCCCATTATTACCACACTACCAATTTGGTTAGCTTCCCTAATTTCTCTTAACATTTCACTGTCTGTTTCACCATCTTGACCAGGTGGACGGTAGTATACTCCTATCACTATAGTCTTCCCTGACACACAAGGGATTTCTACCCATAAATATTCAAATGTGCATTTAGTCTCATGCAGGATGTTTATCCTGTTGGACTCTATGCCATCCCGGACTTAAAGCACCACACCACCTCCCGGGTGCTCTTCTCTGTCATTGCAATATAATTTTTACCCCGGTATAGCACTGTCCCATTGGTTGTTGTCCTTCCACCATGTCTCTGAGATGCCAATTAAGTCTATGTCATCATTCACTGTTGTACATTCTAATTCTCCCACCTTACTTCTTAGACTTCTGGCATTAGCATTCAAACATTTCAAAGTGTGTTTTTTGTTTGTATTTTCATTCTGCTTTTTAATTGATAGGGATAAGTTAGAATTTCTTAGCTCAGGTGAGCTTTTAGTTATAGGCACTTGGACTACTTTTCTTATTATTGGAACTTCACTGTCAGGATGCCCTAATTCTAATGCATCATTAGTATTCTTTGAAGATACCTCTCTCTGAACCATGCGCTGCTGAGCGACTGTCGGCTTTCCCCTTTGTTCTAGTTTAAAAGCTGCTCTATCTCATTTTTAAAGGTTAGCGCCAGCAGTCTAGTTCTACCCTGGTTAAGGTGGAGCCCATCCCTTTGGAAGAGACTCCCCTTGCACCAAAGGTTTCCCCAGTTTTTTACAAAACTGAATCCCTCATCCTTGAATCATTATCTCATCCACACATTGAGACTCCGGAGCTCTGCCTGCCTCTGGGGACCTGCGCGTGGAACAGGGAGCTACCCTGGAGGTTCTTGATCTAAGCTTTATATCTAAGAGCCTAAATTTGGCTTCCAGAACCTCCCTCCCACATTTTCCTATGTCGTTGGTGCCCACATGTACCATGACAGCCAGCTCTAGGGATGTGCAGAGGGACGCCATCCGTTGCATTCAGGATTCGGATTCGTCGGGGAGCAAATACATTGCATTCGGCCGTATGGCACCCCGATACATTAATGCGGCGATTTCTATTCGTGTCCCAGCTAAAATTAAAATTAACTACAACCCCACACCCTCCTGGACCCCCCCCCCCCCAAGACTTACCAAAACTCCCTGGTGGGCCAGCGGGAGGTCCGGGAGCCATCCCCTGCACTCTCACACCCTCGGTGCGGGTTTCATCATGGCACCGATAGCCTTTGACCTACTATGTCACAGGGGCTACCGGTGCCATTGGTCAGCCCCTGTCACATGACCATCGGTGCCATCTTGTGCTCCTACCATGTGACAGGGGCTGACCAATGGCACCAGTAGCCCCTATGACATAGTGAGGGCAAAGGCAATTGGCGCCATTTTGAGTACTGGCATCCGATGGCTGGAGTGCAGGAGGTCGCTCCCGGACCCCCGCTGTACTTTTGGCAAGTCTTGTGGGGGTCAGGAGGCCCCCCCAAGCTGGCCAAAAGTACCTGGGGGTCCAACGGGGGGCCTGGAGTGATCTCCTGCCCTCGGGCCATCAGCTGCCAGTTATGAAAATGGCGCAGTTAGCCTTTGCCCATACTATGTCACAGGGGCTACTGGTGCCATTGGTCAGCCCCTGTTACATGGTAGGAGCACAAGATGGTGCCGATGACCATGTGGCAAGGGCTGACCAATGGAACCGGTAGCCCCTGTGACATAGTAGGTCAAAGGCTATCGGTGCCATGGTGAAACCGGCACCGAGGGTGTGAGAGTGCAGGGGATGGATCCCGGATCCCCCGCTGGACCACCAAGGAGTTTTGGTAAGTCTTGGGGGGGGGGGGTCAGGAGGGTGGGGGGTTTGTTTAAATTGATTTATTTAGGCGGCCGAATAATTCGGCGATGATTTGTGTATTCGTGGGGAATCGTGATACGCTTCACTTCCCCATGAATACAACGAATATGGCAACATCCGTTGCGGATTGCCAATACGTAGGGACCGAATGCACACCCATAGCCAGCTCTTCTCCAGCACTATCTAAAATCCTATCTAGGTGACGCGTGAGGTTTGCCACCTTTGCACCAGGTAGGCATGTTACCAGGCGATCCTCACGCCCACCAGCCACCCAGCTGTTTACATTCCTAATAATCGAATCACCAACTATGACGGCCAACCTAACCCTTCCCTCCTGGGCAGTAGGCCTCGGGGAGATATCCTCAGTGCGAAAGGACAATGCGCCACCTGAAGAGCAGGTCCTTGCTACAGGATCCTTTCCTGCTGCACTAGGTTGATTCTTTCCAATCATGAGACCTTCTTCCTCCACGGCAGCACCAGGGCTGACAGTCTGAAGTTGGGACTTGGCTACTATGTCCCTGAAGGTCTCATCTATATACCTCTCTGTCTGCCTCAGCTCCACCAGGTCTGCCACGCTAGCCTCCAGAGATATAGTTATACATAATCTATTACATAATGTATCTTCCCCATGGATGGAATCTGCATTACATATCCACCACTCCTCATGTCTTCTATGCCTGCTTGAGGTCCCCTCTCCTAAAACAACTCACTTATCAGCGACTCCTGAGCATTCATTCTCTATTTATGGCTCCCACACTAGGGAACTCCTTTCCCTGCACAATTTGCCTAACAAAAGATATAAAGGAATTTAAGAAACTCCTTAAAACACATCTATTCAATTTGATCTTTGCTGGTGTAGATTGATATTTTTGGTTTATCTGTGATGTTTGCTTATTCTTTTTGATTTGTTTAATTGTCTAATCATATGTTGAATCTGATTTTGTGTTTTATTTTTTTTTTTAATCAAAAAAATTATGTATGTTATTTTGTACCCTGCCACGGACTATACTTCTGGAGGGGTGAGTAATAAATAATTTTAAATAAAGTAAAATAAAATAAATACATAAACAAATAAATAAATACATTTTCAAGTGAGTGGCAGGAGAACTGATTGCAGTTAACCAATGACAGCAATTTATGCCCTCAGCACCTTGATATGTTGTTGCCAGTTGCAACTCTTGATGCTGTTGCATAGCCCACACCCTGTACTCTGTCTCTTTTATAGTTAATCACCTTGATGTTCTGTTGTACCACTCTTGTGACCCAGCCTGGTCCTTCCATTCTGTTTCTCTTTTGATTTGACTGGAGTGGTTTGGCCCTCAAAACCAAACATTATAATAAATAAATACATGCATAAAATCTTTCTCCTGCCACACTATCTTTCTCCTGGTTCAGCACCTGGCTGTATTGTCCTGCACTGTTTCTGTCCATCCTGCTCCTGACATGGTGCCTTTGAGAATTCCTGCTACTACTGGTACTACTGGTATTCAGCAAACTATTGGTACTGCTTTGCTGCTCTTTTAGTGCCTTTTGTTGTCCTTTGTTCCTTTCACAATGCATAGGTGTGTTTATGCCACTGTGCTTACTGCCTTACCCCTTAATCCTTATCTTGGGATTTTGATGCTGCTGTTTTTCTGACTTGCCTTCACTTTATCACTTGAAATTTTGATGCCATTAAGCTCACTGCCTTACCACTCACTGTATGCCTTGGGGCAGGAGTGGCCAACTGGTTCTCGAGAGCCACAAACAGTCTGATTTTCAGGACATTCAATCAATATTGCATGGTTTTTCCTATCATTTTTTAAAATCCCTAAAATGCAACAAAATAGGAAATATCTTTAGTATTTCCTATTTCGTTGCAAACAAATGCCCACCTCTAATAAACACCCTAAGAGACAAGTGGCTAACTCTGTCCTCAAGAGCCAGAAAACAGGCCTGGTTTTCAGGATATCCACAATGAATATGCATGAGATAGATTTGTATACGCCTCCTCCATTCCATGCAAATCTGCCATGCATATTCATTGTGGATATCCTGAAAATCAGGCCTGTTTTCTGGCTCTTGAGGCCCAGAGTTAGCCACTTAGAGTGTTTATTAGAGGTGGGCATTTGTTTGCAACGAAATAGGAAATACTAAAGATATTTCCTATTTTGTTGCATTTTAGGGATTTTAAAAAATGATAGGAAAAAACATGCAATTTTGCATGTTTTTTCTGCTCATTTTTTGGGGGTGGAATTTTAAAAAAGCATATTTAAAAAATAAATAAAAACCCCAAAATAATAACCCTTCCCATTTATACAAATATGGCTCCCCACCCTCCTGGACCCCCTCCCCCCCCCAGGATTCACCCAAAAATCCCTGGTGGCGACTTCCCACTCCTGGGCCAGCAGCTGCCATTAGTGAAAATGGTGCTGGCCGCCCTTTGCCACTACCATGTGACAGGAGCTTCCAGTGCCATAGGGCACTCCCTATCACATGGTATGGGCAAAGGACAGCCAGCACCATTTTGACTAGTGTTAGTCACTGGGCTAGAAGTGGGAGGTTGCTCCCAGCCCCCCCCCCCCTAGACCACTAAGAATTTTTGGTGAGTCTTGAGGGCGATTGGCATGTGGGAGGTTCTATATTTTAATAAATGTGATAGTTTTCTTTTTTTATATACCAACATTTGATCTGAGATATTACATCTGTTTACATTCAGGTTCTGTAGGTATTGCCGTATCCCCAGAGGGCTTACAATCTAAGTCTGTACCTGAGGCAATGGAGGGTAAAGTGACTTGCCCAAGGTCACAAGGAGCAACAGCAGGACGCAAACCCTGGTCTCTTGGTTCATAGCCCACTGCTCTAACCACTAGGCTATTCTTATTTGTTTTGTTTAAATAAAGCTGGAAACAAATTTTAAAAGAATGATCCAGGGATGGACCTGAAATGGGCTACCCTGGACCAAAAATGAAATTGTGATGACATTTTTGTAGGCTACCACAGCAAGGGTCAATTTTATAACATATGCACGTCAAATTTTATTTTAGTACTTACTGCTCCTTTGGAGCAGAAGTAATCTCTGCCTGCATGCACTTCTCCGGGACAGTGTCGAATGGCGCTGACCCGGCCTGCCCTGCCTCTCCCCGCCCAGACTCTGCTTTCTGACCCACCTCTTTGGAGAGGCCTGGCACTTCAGCGCATACCGGGGTTTACGCGCATGGGCAGGTCCATTGTAAAATGCACACAGCGTTTGCAAGGCCCAGCCAAGCATGTAAACCCCGATATTTATGCACGTAGCCCATTCAAAATTTACTTGCTAGTGTTTGTTACAGATTTGCACAAAAAATATTGCTTTGATTTGTTTCACTGGGGGAGGGAGAAATTTGCCTGAATTTCATTTCATTTGTGTGGATTTTTTCATATTTTTTTGATTTTATTCATTTTGGGAAATGATCCATAGAATTTGTAATTTGTGCACACTATTCAGAAATAGTGCACGCTATTTTTAAATAGCGTGCACTAACTTTTGCGCTTTTTTTTTGTGCCATCAGGGATTTGTTTCCCTTAAAAAGAAATCAATTGAAAAAGGGCTTTTATAAAAACATGCATAATCCTAGTGTATACGTCACTGTGCTTGCTGCCTTACCCTTCTTTCTTTGGGGGCATTGATGTCAATGTGTTCTCTGACTTATCCCTCACTCTATATCTTTGGGTGTTTATAAGTCACTCTGCTCACTGCCTTAATCCTCACTGTATGCTTTGAAGTGTTGCTACCACTATGCTTGCTGCATTACCCATCACTCTAATCCCTGGGTGTTGACCACTGTGCTTGTTGCCTTACCTCTCTCTCAGTTTCTGGTGGTGTTGATACCATACTATGCTTCTTTTCTAACAAAAGTAGCTATCTGCTGTGTGTGTATATCAGTCCATACTGCTAGGTTATTGTGATTCTAAAAACCTCTTGCTTACTGTCATACTCCTCACTCTAAGCGTTGAGGTGATGATACCACCGCTGAAATTGTTTTGTCCCTCTCATGTACTTTAGGGTATTCATGCCTCTAATTGAATTACTTTACCCCCTCACCATTTTGACATGCCTTGGGCTATTCATGCCACTGTTGATACTATATATATATATATATATATATATATATATATATATATATATATATATATATATATTGCCCCTTTTTTGGTGCCTTCGTGTGTATTTACCACTGCTGTTAATGCCCTTGGCTGTTCTTTAGGTGCCTAATGCCACTGCTGTTGGAGGTGACAAACCAAAATACTATGCACCCAGTTCTAATTTTATAAGGGACACTTGTTACATCAACCAATAAATTCCAACTCTCAAAAGAAGTGTCCCATATGCAATTTTATAAAGTATCTTTCAAAACTTTATAAGGGAAATACCTCTTCTGTTGGATCAAACTGTTTTCTTGAACAATTCATTCATTGAAAAGTTTTTGAGAAGAAAGTGGATTGTTTCATAGAACTTCAATGCATTACTTGTTTGTAATGCGCTATTATCAGTTTTAATCATGAATATTCCACCTCCAACCCTTTTATTTTTCTTACATTTTTATGTGGATTGTAAACTTTCAGATATAAGTCGGTGTTATCATTTAATAAGTGGTACTCTAACTTATCACTGCTATCAAGAATTTCTATGATAAGTTTTTAAAGCACACTGCAATTCACATAAAAATGTAAGAAAAATAAAAGGGTTGGAGGTGGAATGTTCATGATTAAAACTGATATAGAGCATTACAAACAAGTAATGCATTGAAGTTCTATGAAACAATCCACTTTCTTCTCAAAAACTTTTCAATGAATGAATTGTTCAAGAAAACAGTTTGATCCAACAGAAGAGGTATTTCCCTTATAAAGTTTTGAAAGATACTTTATAAAATTGCATATGGGACACTTCTTATGAGAGTTGGAATTTACTGCTGTTGGAGGGGCATAGTCATTTGCAACTCTTTTGGTGCCTTGGTCTGTTCTTGCCTCTTTTTGAACTAATTTTCTCCTGTCTCAGTACCGTGGGGTACTGATGTCACTTTTCTGTCTGCATTCATCTGCACCTATGGTTTGGGATTGTAATGCTAGTGCTCCTGTTGCTCTGATCGTTTCTTGGTAGCTTTGCGTGTTTTTGCCTTTGCTTCTGCTGTCTTCAAAGTTCTTTTCAAGTTTCCTTATGGTACATTTTGACAGTCAGTCTTGCCATGCCGATCTGATGTTTTATGCACTTGCTTGCTATACCTCTGGTCTTTTGGGGAGTTCATGCCACTCATGTTGGTATCTTATGTCCCTTCTTTTAAGCCTTGGGGTATTCTTTCCACTGTGGCTGCTGCTTTACCCCTCTAATGGTGTCTTGGGGTGTTCTTGCCATAGCTGATGGTTCCTCTTACCCCTATCACAATGCCATGGAGTGCTAATGTCACTCTGCTTACAGCCCTTTCCTTCACTCTATATCTTGGGATTTTGGTGCCACTGTGCTTGCTGCCTTGTTCAGAACCTATGCTTTGGGATTTTAATGCTAGTGTTCCTGCTGTTATGCCCCTCTTCATGTCTTACAGTGTTTTTTTTCCCCCACTTCTACTGCTTTGACCCTTAATGACTTGGATGATAAGATATGTTACACATGATGCAGGCATAGCAGAGCTGGTCACTGACGTATCCAAGTTCTGTGTGCAATACAAAGACTTTGCAGCACCGTACCACAGTGTCTGCATCAAAGATAGTGGAAGCAGTTTAATGGCCATCAAACAAAGTGACAACATAGAAGTTCCTCATAAACATGAGAAAGATTTTGATTGGGTACAATAAGAACAAATCATGCAACATAATAACTGGGAGAAAACCAAACTTGTAAATGATTTTACAAGCAAAGAAAAATACTTAAAAAGTTGAAAACATAAAAAAGTATTCCACAACAGTATATGATTATATATAAAAGGTAACAGCCGATGCAGTGGTGAATACCACGATATATGAAACCAGAGACAGCCATTTAGGCAGATGAGCCCCTTGATGGAATATTAGATAAGATTTAATGCCTAGAACTTCAGAGTAATGCATTTAGGATGCAAAACCCAAGGGAAAGGTACAGTATTGGAGGTGAAATTCTTCTAAGCAAAAAGGAAGAGTGGGATCGGGGGGTAATTGTATTTAATGATCTTAAGGTGGTCAAACAGATGGATAAAGTGATGGTAAAAACCAGAAAGATGCTTGGATAAATAGGGAAATAGTAAGCAGAAAAATGGAGGTTGATGCATCGGAGGTGGACCTTTGGGCCGAGCTGGGGTTGACGCAACGCAAAGGTGAGGACCTACGAGTCCCCACCAATGGCAGGTGAAGTGGGCTGAAGGTAGAGGCCACTGGAGCTTCATCTAAACCAGTCCTCATTCCCCGCGGGTTGGGCCTTTGGTGCCGGGGCCGGCAGGTCTTAGGTGGGCCTCGACGTTGGTTTGCGAGAGAAGTTGGTATCTTCCTACCCAAAATGTTCCCTTCCTACCAGCTTGAAAGCCCTGAGACAATTCCTGATGTTTACCAACTAATATAGAAGCTTTATAAAGAACTACTCTTCCTTAACAGTACCCTTGACCGCAATGACCCGCAAGGGTGCCCACGCTTCAAAATGGTCTGCGGAGGCCATTTCCACATTTGAGAAAAAGACTGCCTTTTCCATGGAACCATTCTTGCGGCATCCTGACCCCAACAAGCCCTTTATCGTAGAAGTTGACGCTTCAGATGTTGGCGAGGGGGCTGTATTGAGCCAGACTGGAGACTCTAAAGCCTTCCGTCCCTGCTCTTTCTTCTCATGACGTTTCTCCCTAGCAGAGAAGAACTATGGGATCGGAGATAAAGAGCTCATGGCAATAAAGCTCACATTTCAGGAATGGCGGCCTTGGCTCGAAGGTGCTCAACATCAAATAACCATATTCACGGACCACAAAAATCAAGAGTATCTCCACCATGCGCAACGCCTTAACCACAGACAAGCTAAATGGTCCTTATTCTTCAATCGTTTCGACTTTGTGCTTAAATATCGCCCCGGAGACAGAAATACCAGAGCTGATGCCCTGTCACGCTCCTTTCTCTCGGAGGATGTGCCTGAAGAACCTCAGCACATAATTGACCCGAAGAAAGTCATCTTGGCGACTACACATTCTGTGCCCACTGGTAAGACCATCATGCCTAAACACCTCAGGAAGAAAGTGCTCTTTTGGGCGCACGATTCCAAGCTGGCTGGCCATTCTTGTCAATGCCGTACCCTGCTCAAGATCCAGAAGTTTTATTGGTGGCCTACTATCAAGAAGGATACCCTATCCTACGTGGCATCCTGTACCAACTGTGCCAAACACAAACCTGCTTCTGACCAACCGTGGGGTTTGTTGCAACCACTGCCAGTTCCAGAACATCCCTGATCACTTATCGCTACTGATTTTGTAGTCGATTTACCACCTTCTGGAGGAATGAATACCATCTGGGTAACAGTCAATCGTTTCAGAAAGATGGCCCATTTTGTGGCACTGCCTGGCATATCTTCAGCCTTGGAGCTTGCAAAGCTCTTCATATCGCACATTTTTTGCCTTCACAGCCTATCAAGACATATTGTCTCAGACCGAGGATCTCAATTCACGGCAAGATTCTGGAGGGCCTTGTTTAAGTTATTCGATATCTCTCTAGACTACACTTCAGCCTATCATCCGCAATCAAATGGCCAAACAGAATGGATGAATAGAACCTTAAAACAGTTCATTCGAGCCTACGTGAGTTGCCGTCAGAATAACTGGGTCGAACTGTTACCTTGGACTGAATTTGCCATCAATTCTCATCCAGCAACATCAACTGGATCAACACCTTTTGAAGTGGTATATGGACGCTCTCCAACACCGCCACTTCCACTGAAGCTCTCAGTGACGTCCCCAGCAGCTCAATCTACTGCTGATGAAATCCATAACATGTGCACTCAGACGAAAGACATGCTAGTCAAAGCGAGTGACCACGCTAAGAAGTTCTATGACGCTCACCATTCTCAAGCACCTGTTTTCAATCCCGGAGACAAAGTCTGGTTATCTACCAAACATCTCAGACTGAAATTACCCTCCACTTGGTTCGCTCCTCGGTACGTTGGACCATTTCCAATCTTCCGACATCTTTGCAACATCACCTACAGTCTGAAGTTACCACCCGGACTAAACATCCACAACGCTTTTCACGTTTCACTCTTCAAACCTCTCATACTCAGTGAATTCTCTTCCAAGACTCAGGAACCACCTGCCATCAACGCAGAAGATGACCTAGAATTCAAGGTCGAAGAGATTCTTGATGTCCGAAGACGAGGCAAAACATTTGTATACCTCCTTTCTTAGGAGGGTTTTGGCCCCGAAGACAATTCTTGGGAGCCTCAGGCTAACATCCTTGATAAAGAGATGCTTCGTCAATTTCATCTCATGCATCCTTCAAAACCTAAACCCGCAGAGGAGACCACCCTTTGAAGGGGGTTACTGTTACAACTGTTGCTGCCCGATGTCTCCACTCCACCCTCCTTTCCTCTCTGGCGACTCCTCCCATGGTTGACGGACGTTTGGCTGCTGTGGCATCCTCCTTTAGTCCTCTCCGGCATCCCTGGTCCGGCTTGGGCGCTGCCTTCTGCCATGCTGTCCAGCTGCCTTAGGGCACACGTGCTGCGCGGGCCTGCTTCAAATACTTTACATAGACATAGAAATGACGGCAGAAAAAGACCAATCGGCCCATCCAGTCTGCCCAGCAAGCTTCACACTTCTTTTTTTCTCATACTTATCTGTTTTTCTTGGCTCCTAGTAACCTTTGGTTCTATTTCCCTTTCACCCCCACCATTAATGCAGAGAGCAGTGATGGAGCTGCATCCAAGTGAAATATCAAGCTTGATTAGTTAGGGGTAGTAACCGCCGCAATAAGCAAGCTACACCCATACTTATTTGTTTACCCAGACTATGTTATTCAGCCCTTATTGGTTGTTTTACTTCTCCCCTGCCGTTTAAGCAGAGAGCTATGCTGGATATGTATTGAAAGTGAAGTGTCGGTCTTCCTCCCCTGCCGTTGAAGCAGAGAGCTATGCTGGATATGCGTGAAGTATTAGTTTTACTTCTCCCCTGCCGTTGAAGCAGAGAGCTATGCTGGATATGTGTGAAATATTAGTTTTTCTTCTCCCCTGCTGTTGAAGCGGAGAGCTATGTTGGATATGTATTGAAAGTGAAGTATGCATTGAAAGCCACATTATCTATCAACAAATATTGAATAAGCCTAATAATTGGTAATCCCTATAGCTTATGAACTCTTCATTGATTTTACATACTCTTGCCCACCCCTGGTTTTTTTTTTTAATTTGGAGATGGCAGCCCTCCTTCCTTCCACTCCGTGAAGGTGGAACACCAACCACTGGCCACTGGCATCCCACTCCGTGAATGCCTCTGTGGCTACTGCTGCTCCATGCAGTGTTTTGCTGCCTCCTCTTTATACACTTCCTCTAGACCTGATGGATCCACAGTGTTTATCCCATGCCCCTTTGAAGTCCTTCACAGTTTTGGACTTCACCACTTCCTCTGGAAGGGCATTCCAGGCATCCACCATTCTCTCCGTGAAGAAATATTTCCTGACATTGGTTCTTAGTCTTCCTCCCTGAAGCCTCAGCTCGTGACCTCTGGTTCTGCTGATTTTTTTCTGACGGAAAAGGTTTGTCTTTATTTAGCTCAAACCTCAGGGGAGTCCCCCTGTGATGACATCATGCATCCCAGATACAAAAAGCCTACACTACTACTAGCTAATTGAGTTAGCAACAGGCATTCATTCAGGAACTCCTTACGGATGGGATTTGCTCTCCGTACCTAGCTACTCTGCCTCTCCATTATTGGACTTACTCTGTTTGGGGTACCCGCTCCTCAGGGGCCTCTCTCTTCTCTTTCAGGTCCCTGTCTGGAACCGGTACTCACTCCTCGAGGGCCCATGTTCCCGGACTCGCTGCCTGGAAGATACCGCTGCCTACACCATCAGTGAGTTACTATCTACTTCTATCAGAGCTGTTCCCTGGAACCAGGTACTCGCTTCTCAAGGGCCTGTCTCTATTCCATCTCCTGTGATTCCTACTGAGAGAAACCGCTGTGTGAGTACTCAACCAACGAGGCTCTATTCCAGAACCCTGCATATACTTCATTGTACTCACTATCTCAGTTTCTCTTCACTACAGCACAGCCATTGTGGGATCGCTGTTCCAGAGCCTGAGGGACTACAAGCCCAGCTGGGCTTCATCTCTGCTTACTACTGCCACCTCTGGTGGCTCCTCAATACTGTTAATAAAAGATCTATTTGTGTTGTGTGTCCTAAGCTGAGCCTGACCTGTGGCCCCTCACGGGACTTCCCCCCAGCAGCCACAGTGTCCAAGGGTCCACCCAAAACCTTATAAACAATAACACCCAGCACTCTGTCCTTCCGTTCCAACTTCATCACTCTTTTGACCCCAGAACTCTCTATCCACATTTGCTGATCCCAGAGCTCTCTACCTTCTCCAGCCCAACCCCAGCACTCTCTTGATCTCAGAAGTCTCTACTCCTTCCTTCCTGACTGCAGAACTTAAACCCAAGCCTAACCCTATTATTCTCATGACCTCAGAAACAAATAGATGGATTTTATTGGATCTGCTGGAAGGCTTGTGATCCAAACTGACCACTATCAGAGACTGGATGCTAGGCTCGATGGATCTTGGTCTGACCCAGCATGTCACATTTTATCTTATGTTCTCATGGTCATTTATGTACTGAACAAGCCGAATGACAAGTATGCTTTGAAGATCTGGATGAATCCAGAGTAGGGGAAAAAACAAACAAATGAGCAAAATTCTCTCTTAGGCTGATTATGCGAAATACCAAGAGTTTGAGGGTTGAAAACAACTGGAATTGCCCAGCAAAAAGGATAAGTAAAAAGGTTCTCCCCCTGTGCTCTACCCCCACTCTCTGACCCCAGAGCAACCCCAATACTCTCAGCCCCTGCAGCCTGATCCCAATCACTCTCCCCCCAGCCTAACCACAGTACATTAGGAAAATGATTTTTCTGGATTACCAATCACTGCTGATGCTGCTTTGGCCCTCTCATAGTGCCTTGAGTTATCTTGGTATGACTTGGGATATTCACGGCATTCTTGGTACTGCTTTGCTCCTCTTTTGGTGCCTTGGGGTGTTCTTACCACTATTGGTGCTATTTTGCTCCTCTCAAAGAGTCTTGGGATGCTGATATCACTATTTGGACTACTTTGACTGTATTTGTGTCTTAGGCTTTTCATTACTCTCTTGATGCCACTTTGCCCCTCACTTGGTATCTTGGAATGCTTTTCCCTCTGCTGCTGATACTTGTCTGCAAGTTTCCTTAAACTTGGATAGAACTCCACAATTTCTGATCCCAGAATACAATGCATTGCTTCTCCCATTGACTTTAATGAGAAATGAATTATACAAAACTATCAAATAGCTTTTTGGGCCCAGATCAAACGAACTAAATCACTGATCCAAATGAACTGAATGAATCAAATCTAATATTTTTTCCATGTACATGTCTAGTAGTTGAACAACCCTGCACTTAAGTTACAAAAATAATGGGGTCTAGTGTGGCAGTGCTGTTGAATATACCTATCTTAAAAACAGCTAGATTACTTTATTCAACTAACTGTAGGGCTAATAAATGGCACACCAGAGTTAACCAAACAAGTTAGTTGGCTAACTCTGAATATCAGTGTTAGCTGGATAAATGATCTGACTAATTTAACCCTATCCCAGAATGACCTCAGAATAACCCTAACTTGGGCCTAGATTCTTCATTCCAATATAAATAAAGCATCTTTAAGTACTTGATGATCTTCACTCTCTTTAAATGTAGTGCAGAATTGTCATTTGGTACTGACACATATTAGCAATGCTGTTCTTGTGTGCTTTTCTCATTCTACTGGCTCTATGAATACTTAAAACACATGTACAAAGATTGAAAAATAACAAAACATATATTATGCTTAAAGAATACATTGGGGCCAATATTCAGTCACTGACATGCAATCAGAGATCAAGAAATGTATCAGAAAGCTACTGATATAGTTCCAGTTGTATTGAGTATAACTGGCTTGACTAAAAGGACCTATCAAGCACTCCTCTTTTGTTGTCATATGCCCTATTATTTTATACCCTATGAGCTCCAGAAGGAAGTGATCTTTAGCACAAGCAAGTGTATTAAGAAGAGCACTAGCTGGAAATATAAAGATTGAAATCATACCCACCATACCAGGCTTCTGAGGGAGCTTCATTTTTGTCATAGTTTGGTGTGCTCAAAACAAATCCATTTGGAGACACTGCCACCAAGAGAAACTTCCCAGAGGTGGCAAGGCCAAGCCACGGTTAAATCCTCAACTTCCAAATACAAACAAGTCACACTCTACTAGAAATCGCATGAATAACTGTATCTAAAAATATATAAACTTTATTATGAAGTAACATAACAATATATATAACCAGCTCAAGGATAGTGGCCAGAACAAAGCTTTCATACCCATTACCCATCATGGTTCTATCAAATGGCTTTTTGTTAAAAGTGTATTGTTTTCATTGTTTTGGCAACTCTTGTCAAGCTGGCTATATAGTACTTTTGGCTGGTTGGTACTTTTGTAGCAATGCTTTATGTAGTTTATCTTACAGTAGAATATGACTAGTTTGTTCATTTGTAAGCATTTACAGGGCAACATGCATGCTGGTGACATTCAGATACTACAAAAGTAAGCTAGGTGGGGATTGGTAAACCTGTGCTGATCCACTGAATCATCCAATACCACAAGGGCAACCATTGTGAATTTTATAAAACTTTACATTACTATTTTATATTGCCTTTTATTTAAAAAGAGAAGGTTAAAACAAGACTATGAATTCACAAGTACACTATATTTAAAGTTGGTACTAGGATTCAAACAGAGGTGTCTTGGTTGACCCAATTAATAGTACTACACGTTTTGTTAAGTATTTGGGATGTCAGATTTATTTTTATTAAGAATAAATGTTTAAGTAACATATAATGTATATTCTGAAAAATTAGAGATAATGCAAAAGGTTGAATGTCCCTACTAGAAAGATAGTTGTTCAGACGTTTTATCATTTGTGCTCATTTTTATAGTGGAAACAGTGTGATTATTTTCTTCATTTCATCAGGCTGCTTTGAGGGTGGTAGCATAGTTGCTGGATACAAGAAAGAGGTAATCAATGTAGTATATTTAGAACTGCACCTGAGACTCTTTTCTTCAATTAGGTTTTTTTGTCTTGCCATAAAAGGTCAGTAGATTAGTGTAAACTAAATCATCTTTTCAAAGGAGTGCTCAGGAAACACTCATTTCGATTTTGGGGAGAATAGAAAATCTGTGCTCAGTCTCAGCTCACACATCTTATATTGCTCTCCTGGTTAAATATGATAAACAGCATTTTTAAAGAGAGCAATGGCACCTAAAATTTTGCAATAAATCAATTTCTATTTCAAAAGTCTGTTTCTTTGCTTTGTTATTAGGCTATCACTGAATTTTGAATTTTACTAATAAACAAAAAAATAATTGTTAGGTAAATTTGCTCAATGAATACCATATTACTCTTAAATATAGATGTTACTAAATAGCGATAGTGATTGCTTCCATAAGTTAAAAAGTTGTTAAATAATTGCAGCTCTTACTTCTATATATTCTACTTATGAAGTGAATATTGAAGGTGAATGATTGTATTTTTAATAAAAATAGAACTGCTATTTTTTCTCTACTAAAATAAATGGGAATTTGTTTTTGTTGATAAATTTGCTACAAGTTTTGTACTGAAACAATATTGGCAATAATAAATCAGGTCCAAAAGGTATAGGATCCTGTTTGTACAAGAAGGGATGCATATATATTTTTTATTAAGATAGTTTATAGGATCCTAAATTAATTAAAGAATAATCTTTCATCATACACTTCTTTAAAAGGAGGTAATTTTACCTAGTTATATATTTTATTTTATATGTATTACCATGATTTATGATTTCCTTGATTCTTTCCTTAGTTTTGTAATGTGTAGTTCACATTTGTCTACTTCCCATACGTTCATTGAGGGTACATATATAATGTCACTTTTGGCCACTTAAATGTGGAAAAATCCATGAGGCTGAAATTCAGTATCATTTAGATGGTTAAGATTTGACTTAGCTGACTACATTTATTTATTTTTATTTATTTATTTAAAATTTTGATATACCGACATTCATCCAGGATATCACATCGGTTTACAGTGTAACACAAACAAGCGCCAGGCATGGCGCTTTACATCGAACAAATAAAACAAATTAACAAATGAATAAATGAGGGTGTGAATAACAAGGGGAAATTTGCATTAAATAATCAACGAGGTTTGTAAATATATACATATGTACAAAAGGAAGACACTAAGAGATAAGCAATTTAGGAGTGCTAGGAGGAGAGGGGGGAGTGGCGAGCAGAGGGAAGGGAACGAGGTGAGGGGGGGAGAAAAAGGTATGAGGTGAGGGGGGGAGAAAAAGTGTATGAGGTGAGGGGGGGAGAAAAAGTGTATGAGGTGAGGGGGGAGAAAAAGGTAGGAGAAAGGCTACCTTTTTCTGTCTGAATATTCGGCCATATTCAGTAGCTGCCTATTATTTAGTTAACTGTTTATCCAGCTAAATCAGTGGTATTTACTCCCAGTTAATAAGTCAGGTTTTCAGGGTATCCCTAATAAATAAGCATGAGATAGATTTGCAAACAATGGAAGCAAATCTATTTCATGCATATTAAGAACATAAGAACATAAGAAAATGCCATACTGGGTCAGACCAAGGGTCCATCAAGCCCAGCATCCTGTTTCCAACAGTGGCCAATCCAGGCCATAAGAACCTGGCAAGTACCCAAAAACTAAGTCTATTCCATGTAACCATTGCTAATGGCAGTGGCTATTCTCTAAGTGAACTTAATAGCAGGTAATGGACTTCTCCTCCAAGAACTTATCCAATCCTTTTTTAAACACAGCTATACTAACCGCACGAACCACATTCTCTGGCAAGAAATTCCAGAGTTTAATTGTGCGTTGAGTAAAAAAGAACTTTCTCCGATTAGTTTTAAATGTGCCCCATGCTAACTTCATGGAGTGCCCCTAGTCTTTCTACTATCCGAAAGAGTAAATAACTGATTCACATCTACCCGTTCTAGACCTCTCATGATTTTAAACACCTCTATCATATCCCCCCTCAGTCGTCTCTTCTCCAAGCTGAAAAGTCCTAACCTCTTTAGTCTTTCCTCATAGGGGAGTTGTTCCATTCCCCTTATCATTTTGGTAGCCCTTCTCTGTACCTTCTCCATCGCAATTATATCTTTTTTGAGATGCGGCGACCAGAATTGTACACAGTATTTCTCACCATGGAGCGATACAGAGGCATTATTACATTTTCCGTTTTATTCATCATTCCTTTTCTAATAATTCCCAACATTCTGTTTGCTTTTTTGACTGCCACAGCACACTGCACCGACGATTTCAATGTGTTATCCACTATGACACCTAGATTTCTTTCTTGGGTTGTAGCACCTAATATGGAACCCAACATTGTGTAATTATAGCATGGGTTATTTTTCCCTATATGCATCACCTTGCACTTATCCACATTAAATTTCATCTGCCATTTGGATGCCCAATTTTCCAGTCTCACAAGGTCTTCCTGCAATTTATCACAATCTGCTTGTGATTTAACTACTCTGAACAATTTTGTGTCATCTGTAAATTTGATTATCTCACTCGTCGTATTTCTTTCCAGATCATTTATAAATATATTGAACAGTAAGGGTCCCAATACAGATCCCTGAGGCACTCCACTGTCCACTCCCTTCCACTGAGAAAATTGCC
Organism: Rhinatrema bivittatum; assembly: GCF_901001135.1. Classification (NCBI taxonomy): domain Eukaryota; kingdom Metazoa; phylum Chordata; class Amphibia; order Gymnophiona; family Rhinatrematidae; genus Rhinatrema; species Rhinatrema bivittatum. Next base: position 702,578,552 of record NC_042616.1, read on the forward strand.
CATTCAATCCTACTCTCTGTTTCCTGTCTTTTAGCCAGTTTGCAATCCACGAAAGGACATCGCCACCTATCCCATGACTTTTTACTTTTCCTAGAAGCCTCTCATGAGGAACTTTGTCAAACGCCTTCTGAAAATCCAAGTATACTATATCTACCGGTTCACCTTTATCCACATGTTTATTAACTCCTTCAAAAAAGTGAAGCAGATTTGTGAGGCAAGACTTGCCCTGGGTAAAGCCATGCTGACATTGTTCCATTAAACCATGTCTTTCTATATGTTCTGTGATTTTGATGTTTTTGATATTCATTAGAGATTTTTGATATTCATTAGAGATAGACTGAAAACCCGACTTGGGGGATGGGAATGAATACTAGAGTTGTGCTTCGGCCGAACCTTTTGGTTTGGCCTTTGTTATCGGCCCGCCACGGGAAATTTCGGTTTCCTACGGTTCGGGCCATTTTTTTTTTCGTCCACCCCAAATTTTGGGTTAGCGCGCACTAACGGGGTTAGTACACGCTAACTCCCCATTAGTGCACGCTAACCACAAAAAAACAAATTTTCCGAAAATTTCAGGAAAATTTGCTTCGTTTTTTGGGGTTGTCGAAACAGGACGAATTAGACAATTTAGTTGAAATTGTCTAATTTGTCCCAGACGAATGCACATCTCTAGTGAATATCACTGAGCTAAATAGCTGGATAAGTGAGAGATAGGTAATGGATGCTCCAGGGTGGATCTACTTATCTGGCTAACTTACAGCCTTATTTCTTAAGGTTTTTGCATGCTTGCTCTAACAGCGCAAGCCTGCGATAGCTAGCGAAGGTAGCACACGCCTGCGCTATCTAAATCGGGGCAGAGTCAGCCCCGGAAGAGGAGGAGTCAGGGCATCACTGGGGCCGACTCCACGAAGACGGCACCGACAGCGAAAAGGTAAGGGCCTTTTCGCTGCCTATTTCGCGCCCAATAACTACACCTTCTATGATGCGCTATTGGGTGCGAAATCGGCAGCGATCGCACCATGGCAGTGCGATCGCTGCTGGCTAGCACAGGATCGCCCCCCGTTTTGACCCCCCGCCCCCCATTAGCATGATTTTCTAAAGTATTGCAGGCCTGCGATACTTTAGAAAATGAGGCCTTTAGCTGAATAAGTAGCAATATTCAGTCAATATTCAGTGTCATTTTGTAAAGCAAATGTTTGTGCTTCTAATGTCCAATACTTCTTGACAATCCCGACAATTTTTGATTTTATAGCGGAGCACTCATCTAGCACTTGTAATATAAAACTTTTGTTTAGCCGCGCTGCCATGTCTCCAACCCAGGGTGTCTATTTGACCATCATCAGTACTCTTTAACAATCCCGACAGATTTTTTATTTTATAACGGAGCACTTATCTGGCGCTTGCAATGTAGAACTCTTATTTTGCCGTGCTGCTGTGCCTCTAATTCAAAAGGTCTGTTTGACCACCGCCAACGTGGCCGACGTTTCGCTATGAAAACGCTGCTTCAGGGCGGATTCTGAAATTTAAAACATAAGTATGGGATGGTTTCTATTTCCATTCTGTTCTATTTAATACATTTAAAATAATCAGACTGTTATACAGCTTTATTCAAAAACACTTTGTGCCAAGAAGAGTTTATTGAAAATTGTAGACAAAGGTGGGCAGTATGAGCCATTGCTGAACAAAGTACTTAGTGAATTCTATCTAATAATATTCACTAAATAAGCAGAAATATGTAATGTTTAATAAACCTTTATATTGCTATTACCTAATCAGAATTACTGCTCAGTGATCATTATCTTTGATTAAATGACCACTGAATCAGAATGTTCATTCTATTTTTCAATTAAAATATAGAAGAAACACAGCTGACTTACTACCATCAATAAGATTCACTCAAGCAGGCTGTACAGGAGGTAATTGACCAATTAAGAACTTTAGTTAAATCTTGATGCAGATTATTTTTTTCTAGAGCTGCCATTTTTGAATGGATCATCTTACTTCAATGGAAAGCAAAGAAGGAAACTCAAATAACCTCCCCTCCCCCTTTTCCAACCATTCTACCAATTCTGAATGTCAAAGTGGCCCCTAACCCCCTATACTAATACCTAAACCTCACCTCGACTTACTAGGTGGGCCTCCCATAGGGATATAAATATCTATCTAGGGAGAGGGCATTATAGCTAGGTTCTCTCTCTCTCTCTCTCTCTCTCTCTCTCTCTCTCTCTCTCTCTCTCTCTCTCTCTCTCTCTCTCTCTCTCTCTCTCTCTCTCTGACTGTCAATACTGTCCTTAATGTTCCTCAATATATCACTTAGATTAATGGTAATTAAATTAGTAGAGATGTGAATCGTGTGCCCAATCATCTTAACGATCAGGTTCGGATGGTGGGAGGGAAAAATCGGATCATTAGAGATTGTGAATTGGAATCGTTCCGATTCCAATTCACATTGGTAAATTTTTAGTGAGGCCTGAGCAGATAAACAAAACCCCACCGACCCCCCCCCCCCCAAAAAAAATGTTAAATTACCTGGTGGTCCAGTGGGGGGGGGGGGGTCCCCGGTGCGATCTCCCGCTCTCAGGCCATCGGCGCCATTTTGGCTACCACTGATAAAAAGGCGCCGATGGCCCGAAAAAAAACCCATCCCGATCGCCTTTGCCCTTACCTTATCACAGAGAGCGACCGTCGCTCCCTGTGACAAGGTAAGGGCAAAGGCGATTGGCGCCATTTTGAAACCTCCAGCACCGGCACCGGCACGATTGAAGGGATGGCTCCTGGACCCCCCGCTAGACCACCAGGTACATCTAAAAGGTTTTTTGGGGGGTCGGGAGGGTGGGAGAAGCAAAGGGGTAATTTGAAAAGGGTTGGGGTGGGGTTTTTTTTCGGGCCATCGGCGCCTTTTTATCAGTGGTAGCCAAAATGGCGCCGATGGCCCGAGAGCGGGAGATCGCGCTGGTGCCCCCCCCCCCCCCCCCCACTGGACCACCAGGTAATTTTTTTTTTTTCAAATATATTTATTGGGTGAACATCACACTGTACAAAACAACAGATCAGTAATACAACATATATAAGCACCCAAATAAAATTTTTCCAATGTTAATCACCCTTAACCCCAACCCCCTCCCAGCCCCCCCACCCCCCCACCCCCTTCTCCTAGAGAACCTCCGGGCACTATGAGGATCAGATAGCGACCAACCCAAAATCTAGCATGTGCCCCATGGAAGGCCAGCCGGGTTAGGAGTGACCTGTCTCTAAGAGCTCCCCAAAGGCGCTAATTGTCTGACTTGAGGGGATAAGGATCTATAGTAGCATCCCCAAATCTCCTCAAAAACACGCTTCTTCCGGGGGGAGAAACGCCTGTACATTGACCCATATTCCAACTGATACATTTCCCTCATCAGAGATGACCACATCTCGAGTGTCGGGGGTTCCGCAGCCAGCCATTTGACCAACACACATTTTTTCGCCATAAGACATGCCTTGGCAATCAAACCAACATTATCCACATTAAGACTCTGGTCTCCCACATCATTGTTAAGAATACAAAAAGAACAGGACCACGCAATATCTGTTGCAAACAGCTGGGACAAAAACTGTCGGATAGAAGTCCAAAAGGTCCGAATAGGAGGGCATTCCCAAAGGCAGTGAATAAGAGAGGCCAAAGGTTGGGAACACTTAAGGCAAGCTGCAGAGTTCACAATCCCCATACAAACCGCACGCGCTGGAGAATAGACAATCCGATGAAAAATTCTCTGCTGCATTTCACGGAGACCCACATTGTTAGTCATGTTGTTGATGGACACATAAGAGTCTCTGAGCATCCGCACCTCCAAGTCTTCTTGACAGTCCCGAGACCATTTAGGAAGCAATTTTTGATATATATTATAGTCCTGAATCACATGAGAGAAAGAATATAAACACGAAAGAGATCCTTTGCGGGATTTAAAACAAGTAAGTAAAGCAGAATAATTAACATTAGTTATTTTCCCTGTCGCATCCCTAACCAATTGGGTCACCAATGCTCGTACAGATCCATACAATAAAAAATGCTGAGGAGTAAAATCAAATAGGGTTATGCATTTCTCGAAGGTGTAGCAAGCCCCCGTTAAGGGGTCTAACAGGTCCCCTAATAACCAGCGAGTGCTTACTTTAAAGGAATGATGCAAGGGGAGCAGAGACTGAGCTATCAACGAACTTTCCCTCACTGGGTATTGAGGGGAGACGTGCGGAGACAACTCCAGCATCTTACGAAGGATGATCCACACTTTCCGAACAGTTTTAACCAAAGTAAAACGCATCGGTAATTGTAGGAATGCCTCTGGCGATAAATGAAGTAACAACCCAGGATCTAGGGGACTACACATCATATGTATCATAACAGGGTCAGTATATTCAGCAGTATCAAAGAACCAGTCTCCCAAAAAGCGCCAATTGGCAGCCAAGGAATATAAGTAGAAATTTGGGAGCCCGTAGCCTCCAGCTGTTTTTGGCCCCATCAAGGTAGCCAAGGAAAGATGCGCCCTCTTGTCCTGCCATAAAAATCGACTAATTTCTCTATAAAGGGTACGTCGATCTTTCGCAAGAAGAAAAGGCAACATCAACAATTTATACAATAACTGAGGTGCAAGGACCATTTTGATAACTGCGATACGCCCCTGGAGCGACAAGGGCAGAGACTTCCAACTTCTTAATTTCTTGATCATTTTTTGAATCGTGGGGGGAACATTCAGCACATACCACTGTTGGGGATCCGGATGAATGGTGATACCCAGATATTTAATCGTGAACTCCGCCCATTTAACTGGAAACTGGTCCCAGGTAGCTGCTAAATTCCCCGACAAATCTAAAGCCTCCGTCTTGTCAAGATTCAATTTAAAGCCCGACAGACCTTGATAAATACGAAAAATAGCTAACGCAGCTGGAAGGGCTTTTTTCGCCTTTGACAACAAAAGCAATATGTCATCTGCAAATAAAAGGGTCAGATAGGTCTGTCGTCCCAACGATATACCGGTAACCGAAGGAGTGGCTTTCAATTTGCAAATTAGGGGTTCAACTGTTAAAATAAACAGGAGAGGGGAGAGCGGACAGCCTTGGCGTGTCCCTCTCTGCAGGCAAAATTCCCCTGAAAGATCACCATTCACCAAGATTCGCGCCGTGGGGTTAGAGTACAATACATTGATATAGTCAAAGATCCGACCCACAACCTCCACCTTCACCAGTGTCTGTCGCAAAAAAGGCCACGCCACTCTATCAAACGCCTTTTCTGCATCACATGTAACCAGCAAAGGATCCTCGATCAAGCCCTTAGAGCACAGCTCTAGAGCAGCCAGCACTCTATGTATATTTACCGTAGACCGTCTCCCCATCACAAACCCCACTTGGTCGGAAGATATCAAAAAGGGCATTAAGGTTTTCAATCTATTGGCCAATATTTTCGCGTAAATTTTGATATCCAAATTAAGCAGGGAGATTGGCCTGTACGAAGATGGTAATAAAGGATCCCTGCCGGCCTTGGGGAGGACAACAATAGTGGCCGCTCTCATAGTAGGGGGCATTTCCTGCATATCAGCTAATTTTTCATATACCAATTGCAGGACTGGAGCCACTTCCTCTTTCAGCCCCTTGTAAAATGTGGAGTTCATTCCATCAGGGCCCGGTGCTTTTTGATTCGGAAGCAGGTGAATCACCTCCAGAACCTCATCAACCTCAATCACTCGCTGCAAGCGTTGAATTTGAGTCTCATTGAGACAGGGCATATTAATCTCATGCAAAAAGTTAGTGATATCCCCTTCCTGTACCCGGTCCGCCGTATATAAGGTCTGGTAATAGTCCGAAAATACTTGCGCTATATCCTTAGTTTTGGTTTGAATCCCCCCCTGTGGGTTACGAATATTAGCAATGTGTTTGGAAGATTCCTGCGCTTTCAGTAATCGCGCCAGCAGCTTGCCAGCCTTATTTCCATATCTATAAAAATTAAATTGTCTGTGTCTAAGCGCATAAGCTGCTCTACTATGTAGCAAATCATTGAGGGCAACCTGAATCTCCCGAAACTGGTCCGTCAGCTTGGAATCGGACGTGTTATGTAGCCTACGTTTAAGACCCCGTAAACGTTTTTCCAGGGAAAGAATATCTCTGTCCCGTTTTTTCTTTTGAAAACTAACATAGCTAATGATATCCCCCCTTAAAACAGATTTTGCAGTCTCCCACAAAAGGATCGGATTCTCTATATGCTGCGAATTGAAGGCCATAAAATCATTCCATTTACCTTTTAAAAAGGCTGAAAAACCAGGATCATTGGCAAGCGACGCTGGCAGCCGCCACTGAGTCTGAACAGGGCCACCTCCCACCGAGAATGCTCCAGACACAGGACAATGATCCGAAATTACCAAGGCTTCAATGGTAGAGTTAGTAAATTTAGAAAAAAGTGATTCGGAGACTAGGAGGTAATCAATCCGGGATTTAGTGGGGTGGGCTTTAGCAATGTGCGTAAAGTCCCGCTCTCCTGGGTTGAGCACTCGCCACAAATCCACCAGGGATAAGTGGCAACAGAGAAATCTGGGTCCCTTCCGCTCACTCGCTCGCTGGCCCCTCCTCACAGGAACCCTGTCCAACTCAGGATCCATCACAAAATTAAAATCTCCTCCCAACACCATTGGGCAATCCCCCATTTTGCTGAGTAAAGAAAGTAGATCGGTGTAAAAAACGTGGTCATAAACGTTAGGGGCATAAATGGATGCCAGTATAACCTTGGTTCCCATGAGACACCCCTTGACAATCACGTAGCGCCCCTGTGGATCTACCACTGAATCCAACAGTTGAAAAGATACATTCTGATGGATCAAGATGGCTACACCCCGACTCTTGGAGGTACCTGAGGCGTAGTAAACTTGAGAAACCCATTTTTTCTTTAATTTAAGAATTTCAATGGGTAGCATGTGCGTCTCCTGCAAAAACACGATTTTAGCTTGCAGGTTAGTTAGTCTAGCAAACACTTTTTCACGTTTTACTGGAGTTCCCATGCCAGCCACATTCCAGGTAATCATATTTAACGCCATCTAGACACAATTATGATATAAACATCCATGGCTGCTACCCCCATGCTGAATGTGGGACCCCCAGGAACCCGGAGCCCAACTGCAAACCCAAGAGGCACTTGCACCACATATTTATGAAGTTTTGGTCGATCTTCCACATCCTCACAAGAAACAAGACACAGAAAGGCCCACATCCCCAGAGATTCTCTACAAGCACACACCCAACCCCTCCACCCACCCCATTTACCCCACTGAAAACATAACCCAACAACCACCACAGACTCCAATGCATCCTACGGAACACCCCAAACCCCATATCCAATGCTACACCCCCAAGGGGGTTAGAGAACACGTAGATGGAATAAATGTGTTCGGCTACCCCCCCGCTACTAAAATAAAATATCTCTTAAGGGCTATACGCCACCATCCCAAAAGGACAATATCCTAGCAAACATAAACATACGCGGTCATATTGGCAACAGCATATAACCAGGCACAGAAAAAAAAAATAAAAAAAGTAAGAAAGAGAAGAAACTTTGTCCAAAAAACAATGTCAAAGACTTCTGCAACACAACTAGGCAGCCCCCAACGGAGCGCTAAAGCCCATTTGAAAAACTTGCTCCGTCTCTTGCCTCCAGAAACAAAAACCTGAAGATTAGTCGTGAAAATGCAGACACAATCACGTTTGCTGGGGAGCGTCTGTACTGGGGAGATTCCTCACAAACTCTCGAGCCTCACCCACCGAGTCGAAGATCTTCATCTGGCCTTGATGATTAATCCTGAGGCGAGCTGGAAACATGAGGGCAAAACGCACGCCTTTATTTACCAGCTCCGAGCACACTTCATGAAAAGCTTTCCGTTGCAGAGACACCCGAGGGGAAAAATCTTGAAATACCAGGATCTTGGTAGATTCGTAGAAAAACTCCCGAGATTTCCGATAATGCTGAAGAACCAACGAACGGTGTGCAAAATGTAGAAATCGGGCTATAATAACTCGTGGTCTCCGCACCATGGCTCCTTCCGCTCTCCGACCCAGCCGATGCGCGCGCTCAAACAGGCCTCCAGAGGGAGACGCTAGAGAGGGCACAACACTTAGCAGCCACGCTTCAAGAACTCGAGGAAGGTCTGCTTCAGGTAAGGATTCCGGAAAACCCACAAAGCGAATATTATTGCGCCTCAACCTATTCTCAAGTTCGTCTATTTTGTCTTCGCTGGCTTGTGCTTGTTTAATCAAGACTTCGACGCGTTTTTCCAGCGCTCCTACATCGTCTTCCACGAGACTCATGCGGCCCTCAATACGCTCCGTGCGCGCGTCGAACTCTGTCAGAGAAGCTCGAACATCAGTGATTTGTTCAGACAACTGGTGCAGTCTAACATCTAACACCTGTACCACTGCCTGCGAAATCTTATCTTCCAGAGATTCGCCAACGGCTGGTAAATCCGGCTCCAGATCGGCGGCCATTTTTGTCTCAGGGGCCTTCAACTTCTCCTTCTCCTTTCTGACGGATCGCGTAGCCATACGGTGCCCCAACCAGAATAAGTAGAAAGCAAGTCTCCTGGATATTGCCTTAAGCTATAACAACAACCAAAAAAGTCCTGAAACTCGCTGGATGGGGCAGGATGCGGTGGAGGGGTAGCCGGAGCTCGGAGGATAGCGTCCTACCAAGCCCACCACATCACGTGATCTCCCAGGTAATTTAATATTTTGGGGGGGTTCGGGAGGGTGGGGGAGTGTAAGGAATTTGTTTTAAAAGGTCGGGGTGGGTTTAGAGGTTGTGTTGGTGTGCCGGTTTTCCCACCCTCCCCCAAATAATTCCCGTGCCCTATTTAACGATACAATATAAATGCTCCTGATGATAAATCGTGGGCATTTGTATTGTATCGTGTACTCTAACGGTTTAGAACGATTTTAAAATTATCGGATGATCATTTTAATCGTTCAAAAACGATTCACATCCCTATAAATTAGACACAAAAGTTACTTCAAAAGCCTCCCTCTTGACACCCACAACTTCTAAGCATACTTGTTAGCAATTTGTGGTATTTTTTGTGCTCACTAAAAGGTGAAAGTCTGGCGTGCACTGAAATTAGGGGATCTGTGTAAAAGCTGGGCTCAAGCACAACATTCGTATTTTTAAAAGCATCCATATACTTGCATAAATGCCATGGTGCACACATCTCAAAAGTTTCCAAAAGAGGCGGGGCATGGGTGTTGTCAGAGCCTGGCCAAGAGATGTATGCTTAAATGCTTATGTGCCCTGGCGTGCCCTGAGGTCCCCTGCCACATAACTTTACTTCTGCTATGGATGATGTGCAAATTATAAAATAAAAGGATCAAGCCATTTCTGAGGGGTTTAAAGGGTCTGCAGTAACAGGGTGGAGTGTAGGATATCCAACCGGGGGGGGGGGGGGGGGGGGGAGAAGACCTAGCTGTTAATTGTGTGTACTGGTGGATGAACTGGTATGGGAAACTGGGAATGGTGTGGGCATGCAACCCTTTTAAATCCTCCAACTTACATAGTGGAAACAAGATTTGCATGCCTATGCATGTACCCACTTATAATTAGGCACCCATGTACACACAGCCAGGCTATTTTACAACGTGTACATGTACACACTCAAGTTATAAAATAGCTGCTTCCCTGGGTGCTGACCAATGCACAGGCACAAATGTACACCTGAGTGCCGGTTTGAAAATTATCATCTTAAGATTCAGCAGAACCTACCTCTTTTCCTGACTCCTAGCCTTGGCTTACAACATGATCCTGGTGGGATAACCTTATCATGAAGTAAATTTATCAACCATTCTATTAGAAATCCTGAATTTCAGCACACTGCACTCCCTATTAGAACTATTCACAAAGAACTTGACAGTGTTCCATTAAAACAAAAGAAAGTCTTGGACCAGGTTGTAGTTTCCATAAAAAGGATTGACTTCTAGGATGATAATATTTCTACCCTGGAAAAAATCTGTATTAGCAGCCTGAATGATCAAGTGTACTGATGCAATCTCCACACTGTGGGAGTCCCTGAAAAATCAGAATCAGATGCATTGATTTTCTATGTTGCAAGCCTTTTCCATAGCCTCTTTTTTTTCTTGAAAACCAGTTTCTTAAGGACCTGACAGTCAAGTAGGCTTATTTTTTCCCGTACTTGATCATATATAAATTTAGAATATTCTCATACTGTGTTTAATAAGGCCTATAATTTCAAGCTCAAAGAATAAATTTTAGATTTTTCTCCCCAGTTTGGAAAGCTGGGGTAAATATTCAGAAGTGTAGTTGGGATTTACATGTATAAAAAGTATTTTTTCAGCTGCCTAAATATATGCACATAAGTTCATAGTGGGGCAGATTTTAAAAGCCCTACATGCGAAAATCCAGCTGGATTTACACGCGTAGGAGGGTTACTTGCACCAAGCCTATTTTGCATAGGCCCGGCGATGAGCGCAAAGCCCCGTGACACGCGTATGTCCTGGGGCTTGAAAAAGGAGTGGGGCGAGGATGGGGTGTGGGCGGTCGGGGCAGGGTGGGGGTGGGATATGGGCATGGCCAGAGGCCTCCGTGGGGCCACTAGGCTGAGGGATCATGCATCGGAACTCGGCTGTCACGCGCAGCCTATGCCTGCCTATTTCGGAGCGGCCTCGGAAGAACGGGGAAAGCCATCGGGGCTCTCCTAGGGCTCAGCGCGCACAAGGTGCACTAGTGTGCACTCATTTGCACGTGCCGACCCCGGATTTTATAGCATGCGTGCGGCTGCGCGCACATGTTATAAAATCGGGCGTACATTTGTGTGCACTGGGTAGCGCGCACAAATGTACCCCGCACGTGTAGGTTTAAAAATCTGGCCCAGTGTGTATAAATTTGACCTCATAAAAAATAAACTTTCTGGGTGACTTCAATATTTAAGGTGATTAACCATTCTTGAATCTCCTGCAAGAATTTCTAGCTTTTCTGAATATTTTCAAACTCTCCCAACTAATCAAAGACTTATCCTCTCCATAATTTCTAGAGGAACATGAAATAGAAAATGTATGGACTTGGACTGTTTGAGTCTCTTGGTCTCCCCACCATCTAATATATTTTGACCTCCATGCTCTCACATCCCAGGAATCCAAACCAGGGAAAATCACAAAATTGGTATGCCAAACATCTTGCCTTACCCTGAATTTCTCCTATATACCCTCCAAAGATTTCCAGAAGGCCTACTCCCCACCTCCCCACTACAATTCTGATCTATTGGACAGATGGAGCTTGGAACTCAAATCATAATGAAAGCCTGCAGTGGAGTCAGTTGGACCATTAGATGATCAAGGGATAAAAGGGGCACTAAGGCCGTAGCAGAAAGATAAAATGAATTCTTTGTTCAATCTTTACTGAAAAAGATGTAAGGCAGATACCCATGCCACAAGTGATATCTAAAGATGATAATTCAGAGAAACTGAAACAAAACTCAGTGAACCTGGAAGAAGTAAGAGAGAAAAATTATGAAACTAAAGAGTACTAAATCACCTGGGCCAGAAAGGATGCATCCCAGAGTGCTGAGAGAATTGAAAAATAAAATAGCGCACTAGTAATCTGTAAACTATGATTTAAATCAGCTATGGTACTTGAAGACTGGAGGATGGCCAAGCCCAATAACACCAGTTATTAGAAAACTATAGACCAGTGAGCCTGTCGTCAGTACTGGGAAAATTGGTTAATACTATTATAAGGAACAAAATTACTGAACTTATAGATAGGCATAGTTTAATGGGACAAAACCAACATGTATTTAGCCAAGAGAACTCTTGCATCACTTATCTGCTAAATTGTTTTGAAGGCATCAATAAATATGTGGATATAGTGTATCTGGATTTTCAGAAAATGTTTGACGAAGCAACCTATGAGGAAACTAAAAAGTCATGGGATAGGAGGCAATGTTCTGTTCTGGAATGAGAACTGATTAAAAAATATAAGAAAGAGAGTAGGGCTAAATTCTCAATGACAATGAACAGTGAAGTGCCCCAGGGATCTGTACTGGGACTGCTGCTTTTTAACATATTGGTAAATGATCTACAGATGGGAATAATGAGTGAGATGATCAAATTTGCTGATGATACACAATTATTCAAAGTTGTAAAATTACAAAAGGATTGCGAAAAATTGAAAAAGACCTTATGAGACTGAGTAACCAAATGGCAGATGACATTTATTTATTTATTTATTTATTTATTTATTAACTTTTATTTACCGACATTCGTGAAGCACATCATGCCGGTTTACAGTGAACTTAAAGGAGGAAAATTACAAAAAACAATAAAAACAAATAAAAACAATAAAACAATAAAAACAATAATACAGTAAAACAGGGGGGGAGGGGGGAAAAGAAGAAGAGGGGGAGTGGGAGAGGGAGGGGACAGGGATGGGATCGGAGAGGCAGTAAAGATTGAGAAAAATAGATGAACTATATACAATTGAAAATATGTACAATTACAATCAACTTATGTATTACTAAGATGGTGCTCTAAAAGACCAGCAATGTTTTATCAATTTGACGTTGTTTAATGTGGACAAGTACAAAGCAATGGACATAGGGAAGAGCAACCCAGATAATAGCTACACAATGCAAGTTTCCACATTGGGAATCACCACCCATGAAAAGGATCAAGGTCTCATCATGGACAATATGTTGAAATTCTCTGCTCAGTGCATGGCAACATCCAAGAAAGCAAATAGAATGCTAGGAATTAGTAGGAAAGGAATGGAGAATAAAACAGAAAATACTATAATGCTTCTCTATTGTTCCACAGTACAACCACACCTTGGGGCTGATGCAATAATTGTGCACTTCCAGGCACCCCTGAAATCATATTTCTGATCTGTTTCTTGATAAAACTGTTAAGATAACCCCTTCTTATTTTTCCCCGCGATCTTGGAGTAATCATTGATACTGAACTGAATTTGAGAAAGCATATTGTTAACAAACTGTGGGATGGATACTTTAAATTACTAATATTGAGAAGACTGAAACCACTCTTGGCACAATATGATTACAGAACAGTTCTTCAAACTCTTATTTTCGCCAATTTAGACTACTGCAATTCTCTCCTCCTTGGTTTACCCTCCTCAACAATAAGACTGCTGCAGGTACTGCAGAACTCGGCAGCTAGAGTTCTTACAGGAAAAAAGAAGTATGATCATATTACCCCAGTGTTGGTATCCCTTCATTGGCTTCCAATATACTATTGAATATAATATAAGTTTGCATGTCTAATCCATAACTTAATTTATGGAGATAGAACAGAATGGTTGAAATTTTCTATTAAGCTACATGTACCACAGAAGAACTTAAGATCTGCAAACCAAGGCCTATTATCTATACTAACGATAAGATCAGCAAGACTGAGTCAACTAAGAGAACGGGCAGTATCCATAGCCAGATCCAAGCTTTGAAATACCTTGCCAACATCTTTGAGATTAATGTCAGATAAGAAAATATTTAAGGCTGAACTCAAAATCTAGCTTTTTAAATGTGTTTTCACAGAAAACGGGCTACAAACAGCTATCTAATGTTTGTTTTATTCAGATTATATTTTGTACTATGATATTTTAATATTTATTTCATTTATTTATTTAAGTGTTTTTATATACCGGGATACGTTGGGAACATCATCTCGGTTTACAGGTAACTAAAAACAGCAACGAGCTTCACAGAGAACAAATAACAATATGTAACAATGTATAATAACGGGAAACTGTAAATTGGGTAGGTACATTGCGAGGGGAGGGAATTGGCAGTAGGGCTAAAGTGGGAGATATGCAGAGTAGGGAGGTAAATAGCAGGGAGGGACTACGAGATATATGCATGAAACATTAAACAGGGGCAAGTTGGCCTGAAGTATTTACAAGGGGGGGTAGAGATGGAGATTATAGAGGGGGAAGTACTGGGGGGGTGTAAGAGTGTTTAAGGGGAGGTTTAGGTGTAGGCCTATTTAAAGAGCCAGGTCTTGAGGTTCTGTTTGAATCTTTTTTGACAAGATTCTAGGCAAAGGCTAGGGGACATTTTGTTCCAGAGGGAGGGTCCGGCAAGGGAGAGGGCACGTTCCCTGGTGGATTTTAGTTTGGACAGTTTGGGTGAGGGAGTGTGCATCGTAGCAAAGTGTTGAGCTCTGGTGGGTCTGTTGTGGGTATGGATTCGGAGGTGTTCCTTGAACCAAGGCATGTCGTGGTTGTAGATAGCTTTGTGGATTAGGGTAAGTGATTTGTAAATGATCCAGGAGTTAATTGGCAGCCAGTGTAGGTGGTTGAGGACTGGGGTGATGTGGTCTCCTCGGTGGGCATTGGTGAGGATTCGTGCTGCGGAGTTTTGGAGCATCTGTAGGGGCTGGAGGGCATTCTTTGGGAGGCCAAGGAGGATGGCATTGCAATAATCAAATTTGGATAAAATGGTGGCTTGAAGGACTGTGCAGAAGTCATTAATGTGGAGCAGAGGTTTCAGTTTTTTAGCGTGTGGAGCTTGAAGAAATCTTCTTTCAGGGTGGAATTGATGATTTTTTTTAGGTTATGGTGGTTATCGAGGATGACACCAAGGCTGCGAATGTGCTGAGTGAATGAGGTGGTGGGGAGGGGGGATTGAGGGTAGGGTTATTGTTGTTATGGGGGGGGGGGGGGGGGGGGGGGAGATGAGAAGGAGCTCCATTTTGGAGGTATTAAGGGCTAGGTAATTGTCAGCGAGCAGGGAGCTGATGGCTGAAAGTACAGCTTCCCATGTTTTCATGTGCTTGGGTATAGTGTCAGTTACGGGAATGAGAACCTGAACATCATCGGCGTATAGGAAGTGCGGGAGGCCGAGGACAGATAGGAGCTGACAGAGGGGCAGGAGGTATATGTTGAATAGGGTGGAGGAGAGTGAGGAGCCTTGGGGGACACCTTGTAACAGGTTGACAGGCTTTGATGGGCAGAGCCCACTTTTAACTCTGTATTGTCTGTTGGATAGATATGATTGAAACCAACAGAGTGCGGTGTCAGTTATTCCAATTTCTCTTAGACGCTTGGTTAATATGATGTGATTGACTGTGTTGAATGTTGCAGAAATATTCAGGAGGGCAAGGATATATCATTGTCCTTTGTCGAGAGCCTTCAGGATGTGGTCAGAGAGGGAGGTGAAGAGGGTTTCAGTGCTGTGGTGTTGGCGAAATCCATATTGCGATGGGAATAGGATGTGATGGTCATCTAGATAGGTTGTTAGCTGCCTGTTGATAACTTTTTCTAGTAATTTTGAGATAAAGGGAAGGTTGGAGATTGGATGGTAGTTGGCTGGGTCCGTTGGATCGAGTGTGGGTTTTTTAAGGATGGGTTTAATTATGGCTTGTTTGAGTAAGTTGGGAATGGTGCTGGAGGAGATAGAGCTGTTAATGATGTTGGCGATCGGCTTGGAGATGGTATTGGGGATGGAGAGGAGGGTTTTGGTGGGGATGGTGTTGGTGGGATGAATTGTGGGGTTGATTTTTTAAAGAATGGATTCTATCTCGGTGTGTGCCGTGGTCTCCAATGAGTTAAGGGTAGCAGATGTGTTGCCTGATTGTGTAGTAGTGGGGATGTGTGGGAAGCTGGGGGGGGGGGTGGTGGTTAGTAGGTGTTGTGAAGGGGGAATGGTATTAATGTGGGTGGGGGGGAAGCGTGACATGATGGTTTCAATTTTTTTGTGAAAATAAAGGGCGAGTTCTTCGCATTTGGTTAGGTGGTTTGTGTTGAGCAGGGGAATGGAAGTGGTTTTGGTGAGGGAAGCAACAAATTTGAAGAGGGCCCGGGCATTCAATTGAAGGTGGTGGATCCTCTGGGCATAGAAGTCTCTCTTAACTTTGTCAATGGCTTCCTTATAGGATTGGAGGTAGGATCTTAATGTGGATTGGAGGGCTGGGGATTGCTCTTTGCGCCATTTTTTTTTCAAGTTTTCTGAGATGGCATTTCATGGATTTAAGCTCGGGGGAGTACCAGGGTTTCTTTTTGGCATTGGTGAGGTTGATTTCTCGTGATTGATCAGGGCAGAGGGTATTGGCTATGTTGTTAGTTAGCTGATGCCATGAGGAGAGTGCGGACTCTGCATCAGTAAGATCTAGTTTGAATAGCTCATCAGCGAGGGCTGCAATGAGGTCCTCTGTTTGGCAGGGTTTTCGGAAGTGAATAGTTTCCTTAGAGGGTGTGGAGAGGGGGAGAGTTTGATGGAGCATGTGGTTTCGATGCAGAAGTGGTCAGACCAGGGGATGGGTTGATAAGAGGGGGTTTGGTTGGATCAGGGAATTGGTAAAGATGAGGTCCAGGGTATGGCCTGCCTTGTGGGTGGGGTTAGATTTTTTAAGAGTGAATGTTTTTATCTTTTCTTAACAGCTAAATTCTTCTATTAACGTTCTTTTAACATTTTAGCTGTTACCACTACTTATTTAATGTTTTATTGTATTTCTTTTATCGTATTTATATTGTAAACCATTGTGAAGGCTACGGCTAATGTGACAGTATATAAAAAACAATAAACTATAAAACTATAAACCCCTCCTGGGGTTTATAGTTTTATAGTTTATTAATGCCTGCTTTGGGCAGGCATTAATTTCTGAGTGCGAAAATGTGTGTCTTAGATGCACATTATTTTTTTGCATGCCATTTTGTTTCTACACACTAGTGGAAGAAGTCAGTGTCTTACTCTCATCCTTCATACCAAACATCAGAGAGGAGGACCCTTGCCAGTCCAAGCTGATCAAACAAGCCAAAGCAGACTTAACAGCCCACATTCAGTCGATCATCAACTCATCACTAGCTGAAGCACACCTATCACTTTCCTTAACGAGACCAACAGTAAGACCTACTTTGGAGAAATGCAACCTTGACCCATACAGCCTCAATATCTATTGCTCAGCTTCCCACTTGTTGTTTCTTGGTAAATACATCAAGAAAGCAGTGCAACTACAACTACTGCTCACCACAAATGCCCTGGAACCTTACTAATCCATTTTTTGTACACACTACATAATGGAAACCACAGTAGTAAACCTGATCATTGAGCTGCAGCTCTGTCTTGACCATAGTCAACCTGATTTACTAATCCTGCTTGACCTTTCTGCAGCGTTTTATAAAATTGATCACAAAATTCTCATCACACAACTAGCTGACCTTGGGTTAACAACCCAGCAGCTAGCCTGGTTCTCTTCCTACTTAGAAACCACACTGAATCTGTCCTTCTAGATGAGGCTCTCTCTCGATCTCATCTTTTGTCTTGTGGAATACAGGCCCCCTCCCCCCCCCCCCAGGGCTCTATTCTATAGCCTTCCTTATTAAATATCTGCATGGCCCCCTAGCAAAAATCATTAGAAACTTCTTTGATAGAATTTTCCATTGAAAAAGATATTTGTTGATTTTGCTGCATTGCCCCAGCTAGCATGCTTTTTTTGACTGCCTTTTTTTTTATTGATCTCAGACGGTCTCTCTGTCTGTCCCACTGAGACAAGCTGCTAGCAGTAGCATTTTGCTGCTTATTTTTATATTTTACCCCCTGGAGTAGGTTTCAAGCAGGATTTGGGTGTTGTGGGTGGAAGATATATTCAATTTCTAGCTAGTTTGATAGAATTTTCCAAAGAAAAAGATATTTCTTCATTTTTTTTAACTGCAGTTTTTTTTTTTAATTGAACTCAGACTGTTTCTCTGTGCTCTTTTAAGCCAAGAAGGCAGTGCACTGGGCATCAAAGGGCACTGGGACGTTTTGCAGACTCACATATATTGGGACAGCAGTGCTCTTTTAAGCCAAGATGGCAGTGCAAGGGTGTGTAAGTGGGCAGTTTTGCAGACTCACATATATCAGTAGAGCAGTGCTCTTTTAAGCAAAGAAAGCAGTGTACTGGGTGTCAGAGGGCAGTTTTGCAGATTCACATATATTGGTACAGCAGTGCTCTTTTAAGCCAAGAAGGCAGTGCACTGGGCGTCAGTGGGCAGTTTTTCAGACTCACATATATTGGGACAGCAGTGCTCTCTGAAGCCAAATCCCCAGTAGGCCTCTTTTGTAGTTACAAGTTTTGTGTGTGCACATACAGTGGTCCCAGTAGTAGTGTAATCCAGGCACTGCCTCTTGGGCCTGTGGGCAGTTTTGCAGACTCACATATATTGGGACAGCGTGGTGCTCTTTTAAGCCAAGAAGGCAGTGCAATGTGCATCAGTGGGCAGTTTTGCAGACTCACATATATTGGTAGAGCAGTGCTCTTTTAAGCCGAGAGGGCAGTGCACTGGGCAGTTTTGCAGACTCACATATATTGGCAGAGCAGTGCTCTTTTAAGCCAAAAAGGCAGTGCACTTGGCATCAGTGGGCAGTTTTGCAGACTCAAATATATTGGTACAGCAGTGCTCTTTTAAGGCAAGAAGGAAGTGCACTGGGCGTCAGTGGGCAGTTTTGCAGACTCATGTATATTGGGACAGCGATGCTCTCTGAAGCCAAATCCCCAGTAGGCCTCTTTTGTAGTTACAAGTTCGGTGTGTGCACATACAGTGGTCACAGTAGTAGTGTACATCCAGGCACTGCCTCATGGGCCTGTGGGCAGTTTTGCAGACTCATATATATTGGGACAGCGGAGCTCTTTTAAGCCAAAAAGGCAGTGCACTGGGCGTCAGTGGGCAGTTTTGCAGACTCACATATATTGGGACAGCAGTGCTCTCTGAAGCCAAATCCCCAGTAGGCCTCTTTTGTAGTTACAAGTTTTGTGTGTGCACATACACCGGTCCCAGTAGTAATGTACATCCAGGCACTGCCTCGTGGGCCCGCGGGCAGTTTTGCAGACTCATACATATTGGGACATGGGTCACGGGTGCTCTCTGAAGCCAAATCCCCAGTGGTCCTCATTTGTACTTACAAGCTTGGGGTGTGCACATACAGCGGTCCCAGTTTTAGTGTACTTCCAGGTACTGCCTCGTGGGCCTGTGGGCAGTTTTGCAGACTCACATATATTGGGACAGCGGTGCTCTGTGAAGCTAAATCCCCAGTAGGCCTCTTTTGTAGTTACAAATTTGTGCACATACAGCAGCCCCAGTTGTAGTGTACATCCAGGCACTGCCTCGTGGGCCTGTGGGAAGTTTTTCAGACCTACATATATTGGGACAGCAGTGCTCTCTGAAGCCAAATCCCCAGTAGGCCTCTTTTGGAATAAGTTCTGTTAATTGAAATCCCTAGTAGGCAATGACATTAAATCCATGATGTCAGAGAAAGCTAGACATAGTCAAGTGATTGGGACTGGTAGAGGAGGCACTCGCAGAGGAGGTACTTTAAAAGGCAGTACCAGTCCCCCATTAAAGTTAAAAAGGGACCTGTTCCAATCTAAAAACTCTGGAGGGGCAGGCAGTTCCATCCTGAAAAAACTGAAATTTAAAGACGATGCATCGCCTCTACCTGTTTCTGACCCTGTAGTTTTGGAGGTGAGGGAAGGGGAGGCTGAGTCATGCAAGACAAAAGGGCGACACCCAAAAGCAGCAGTGTGAGAGCAGACTCGACTTAGCATTGAAAATGTAGCACAGACACTGTTTGCTTCTGATTCCGATGAAGAATAATCTTGTGTGGGATTCTCATCATCAGAAATGGAAGAAGTAATAGCTGAAGAAGGTTTAGGAGGATTAGTTAGTTCATCTCTCCACTTCAGTGCTGCAGGGGAGAGATGAAACTGATGATAATAAGGAAGAAGAGCATTCAGCGCAGACACAGAGTGTGACTGATGCCCCTGGCATTGCTTCTCAGGGTATACCCACTACTTCAGCTCCAGTGCCAGCATTCAACCCAAAGGCTATGGAGAAGGGATCACAAAAGAAATCTGTGATCTGGAGCCACTTTAAAGTGATGGAGGACCTGCGTTTTGCTCAGTGTAGTTACTGTGCCAGGGCTATTAGCAGATGCAAGCAAATGGGACTTTTTTTTTTTTATTGTTTATTATTTATTAGATTTTCTCAAAATGTATTACAAAGTGTATACTTTACACAGGAATAAGGAAAACAAATTAACAAAAATACAATCCTTACCAGGAAAACAATCACTTTTATACCTAGACCACAGTTAACTGGGAGTAGGAAATAGACCAGTAATTAAAAAGGAGCTTACTAAACAAAAGAAAAAAAATGACCATACAAGAAATAGCAATATCATGCAACAACCCAACTATTTCTACTTATTCCTGGTTAATGGGGCTTGAAGAGAGGAGGAGGAGAGCATCCATTTATGAGACTCTATGAACATTTTTAATTGTTCTGGGAAAAGAATACATACATTTTATTATTTATTTTCAGAATTAACTTATATGGGAACTTCAATTGAAATGTTGCTCCCAATGCTTGTGCTTCCTGTCATAAAGACAGGAAGCCTTTCCTCCTCTCTTGCATAGGTTTAGCTAGGTCAGAAGATATTTGTATAAACTGACCTGGAAATTTACACCTAAATGTTGAAAGTATTTACGCTTTACACAACAAAGGACTGGTTCATAAACAAATGATATTAATAGGGTCACCCTCTCCACAATTTCAATTGTAGAGGATTCTAAGAACTGAGTAAGATTCTGCAAGTCCATTTTATGCTATTGAACATCTCTTCCTCTCACATTTTGAAAGGGCAGAAAGTATACCCTATTAAATGATGGTAACTTATCTAATGGTATTTTGAGAACCTCTGTTAGATATCTCCTTAGTGTCATCCTGGGCTGTTCATCAATTACCTATGGAAGTTTAAAAGTCTGGGACTGAGACTTCTCGGACGATTTTCCATAAACTCAATTTTTTTGTTTAATAATAATAACTGATCCTGTATTATTGTGGCTTGTACTTCCAGCCCCATTTTAGCTCCATCTTCAAGCCCTTGAATACGCCTTTGTTGCTCTTCTAATTTGGTGTTACAATCTTGAGTTAAAATGTCCACAAGCAGCAATTTGAAGGGAACATTTCTGAACTTCTGATCCAAGCTGTGCCATAAGCTCCCATAAGGAGTATAAGGTCACTACAGATGGTTTAGCATATAAATTCTGGGAAACAGTTAATTAAGGAACAAGTCCTTGTACTTTAGGGACCAAGTTCTCCACATTTGTTGCATTATTTAAACTCTCAGGCACCCCCGTTGTTCCTTCTTTATTACTACCAGAGCTCAGTGGCTCATTGGTTAGCAAAACAACTTCAGAGGGTTCCTGGGAGGTTGCAGACAAATATCTCCTCAGGACTGAGGGGCTGAAGGTGACCTCCCCAGATGAGACAGAGGCTCCTTCTCTGACCTCATCAATGGGGATACTCGCCCCTTCCATTTGTAATTGGGGTGCTGTGTACTGCGGGATTGTGCGCTGCCCTTGAGGGATTGGAGTGGAGGGATACACTCAAATTTTCCCTTTTTTTTACGAGGGCATATCTTAGAGGAAACAAATTTAAAGAAAAAGCTTACCGCAGAGCAGACACAGCTTGCATGCTGCTTCTTAAGTCTCCTTATTCCTCCGAGAGATAGTTTACTAAGGGAGTTTCATACCCTCTTCATTGCCGCTTTTGTTGACATCTGAAGAGCTTATTTCAGATTTTCCAGGCAAAGCCGCATGCCCCTTAGGCGTGTGCAGCTTAGGCAACACGCCGGCATCGTCTTTCATGCCGCGGTAGGGCCGTTTATATAGGTCCCTTTGCAGTCCCCGTCTGATGACGTCAGAGGAGGGGACAGGAAATTGGCGTTTGGGATCCGTTTGAGCAAGGTTTCAAAATGGTTCCCGGTAAGGAGCAAGTACCTCATTAAGTCCTCTCCCTTTTCCTCTCTCCTCCCAAAGCTTGCTCCGACGGATCCCGAACGCTGATGTCCTGACCCCGCCCTCTGATGTAATCAGATGGGGACTGCAGAGGGCCCTAAATAAAAGGCCCTACCGCAACAAATATCAGCTTTGGGAGGACTGAAGGAGGTACATACTCCTTAACGGGAGAAATTTTGAAACCTTGCTCCGACAGATCCCAAACGCCGATGTCCTGATCCCGCCCTCTGATGTCATCAGATGGGGACTGCAGAGGGGCCTACATAAATGGCCCTACTGCGGCAAATACCAGCAAATGGGACATCTAACTAATTTTGGCATGATGCATCATATGCAGAAGCAACAACCAGCAGTATTGCCATCTGGGGATGGTGGCAGTACCAGTCAGGGGACCCCTTTTTCCAAGCAGTGTAAAGTGGTTGAAAAGGAGCAGAGTCACCCCATACCCTCAGCCTCTTCTAGCAGTCAGGTGACAGGCCAGCATCCCCCTGCCATGTGGCAGAAGCGACAACCCACCATGGAGGAAATGGGGTGGTGTTAGGTTACGCAATCCCGGGGAAGGAGGCAGGCAGCCACAAAAGTTGTAACCAGGAGCATTGGGGAAATGATTGCCCTTGATGGCCAGCCCTTGCAGATAGTGGAGAATGTGGGTTTCAAGCATTTGCTGAAGGTCATAGTTCCAAATTACAAATTCCCCTCCAGAACTACATTTAGCAGAAAGGTCATCCCCAGCCTATACAACCAGTGTTGCAGTCACATCCATGTGCTGCTAGCTAAGGCAGAGGGGAGTGTGTATTTTACCTGCGATATCTGGTCCTCCATGAATGCTGCACACTCTTACCTCTCCCTGACAGCACACTGGTGGGACCTGGCTGAGGCAGAGGCAGGCAGCAGCTCTATTAGTGAACAACTATCAGGGAGAAGGTGGGCTTTACTGCACACCCACCTGACAGACGAGGCCCATATCTCAGCCAATATTCTAGCATGCATCATAAAGATGCTGGCAGGCTGGCAGCTACATCTGTGAGACAGGAATCTTCAGGCAGGGTTCTTTGTCACAGACAATGGTGCAAACATGGTAAAGGCACTATCCGACGGGCGCTTTCAGAATATCTGATGTGTTCCACACACTCTACATCTGGTAGTAAAGTCAGCTCTGGGGTTGGAGTCCAATGACCATAAGAACATAAGAACATGCCATACTGGGTCAGATCAAGGGTCCATCGAGCCCAGCATCCTGATTCCAACAGTGGCCAATCCAGGCCATAAGAACCTGGCAAGTACCCAAAAACTAAGTCTATTCCATGTTACCGTTGCTAGTAACAGCAGTGGCTATTTTCTAAGTCAACTTAATTAATAGCAGGCAATGGACTTCTCCTCCAAGAACTTATCCAATCCTTTTTTAAACACAGCTATACTAACTGCACTAATCACATCCTCTGGCAACAAATTCCAGAGTTTAATTGTGCATTGAGTAAAAAAGAGCTTTCTCCGATTAGTTTTAAATGTGCCCCATGCTAACTTCATGGAATGCCCCCTAGTCTTTCTACTATCCGAAAGAGTAAATAACCGATTCACATCTACCCGTTCTAGACCTCTCATGATTTTAAACACCTCTATCATATCCCCCCTCAGTCGTCTCTTCTCCAAGCTGAAAAGTCCTAACCTCTTTAGTCTTTCCTCATAGGGGAGTTGTTCCATTCCCCTTATCATTTTGGTAGCCCTTCTCTGTACCTTCTCCATCGCAATTATATCTTTTTTGAGATGCGGCAACCAGAATTGTACACAGTATTCAAGGTGCGGTCTCACCATGGAGTGATACAGAGGCATTATGACATTTTCCGTTTTATTCACTATTCCCTCTCTAATAATTCCCAACATTCTGTTTGCTTTTTTGACTGGCACAGCACACTGAACCGAAGATTTCAATGTGTTATCCACTATGACGCCTAGATCTCTTTCTTGGGTTGTAGCACCTAATATGGAACTTAACATTGTGTAAATATAGCATAGGTTATTTTTCCCTATATGCATCACCTTGCACTTATCCACATTAAATTTCATCTGCCATTTTGATGCCCAATTTTCCAGTCTTACAAGGTCTTCCTGCAATTTATCACAATCGGCTTGTGATTTAACTACTCTGAACAATTTTGTATCATCTTCAAATTTGATTATCTCTCTCGTCGTATTTCTTTCCAGATCATTTATAAATATATTGAAAAGTAAGGGTCCCAATACAGATCCCTGAGGCACTCCACTGCCCACTCCCTTCCACTGAGAAAATTGTCCATTTAATCCTACTCTCTGTTTCCTGTCTTTTAGCCAGTTTGCAATCCATGAAAGGACATCACCACCTATCCCATGACTTTTTACTTTTCCTAGAAGCCTCTCATGAGGAGCTTTATCAGACGCCTTCTGAAAATCCAAGTATACTACATCTACTGATTCACCTTTATCCACATGTTTATTAACTCCCTCAAAAAAGTGAAGCAGATTTGTGAGGCAAGACTTGCCTTGGGTAAAGCCATGCTGACTTTGTTCCATTAAACCATGTCTTTCTATATGTTCTGTTACTGTTCTATGTAAAGGCTCTGCCTACCATGTTTTGAGTTAAATGTACACCAATACGATGTGCAAACGGTTATCGGTATATAAAAAACGTTAAATAAATAAATAAATAAATAAATAAATAAATAAATAAATTTTGATGTTTAGAACACTTTCCACTATTTTTCCTGGCACTGAAGTCAGGCTAACCAGTCTGTAGTTTCCCGGATCGCCCCTGGAGCCCTTTTTAAATATTGGGGTTACATTAGCTATCCTCCAGTCTTCGGGTAAATGGATGATTTTAATGATAGGTTACAAATTTTTAATAATAGGTCTGAAATTTCGTATTTTAGTTCCTTCAGAGCTTTGGGGTGTATACCATCCAGTCCAGGTGATTTATTACTCTTCAGTTTGTCAATCAGGTCTACCACATCTTCTAGGTTCACCGTGATTTGATTCAGTCCATCTGAATCATTGCCCATGAAGACCTTCTCCAGTATGGGTACCTCCCCAACATCCTCTTCAATAAACACCGAAGCAAAGAAATAATTTAATCTTTCCACGATGGCCTTATCTTCTTTAAGTGCCCCTTTAACCCTTCGATAATCTAACGGTCCAACTGACTCCCTCGCAGGCTTTCTGCTTCGGATATATTTTAAAAAGTTTTTACTGTGAGTTTTTGCCTCTACGGCTAAATTCTTTTCAAATTCTCTCTTAACCTGTCTTATCAATGTCTTACCTTTAACTTGCCAACGTTTATGTATTATCCTATTTTCTTCTGTTGGATCCTTCTTCCAGTTTTTGAATGAAGATCTTTTGGCTAAAATAGCTTCTTTCACCTCCCCTTTTAACCATGCCGGTAATCGTTTTGCCTTCTTTACACCTTTCTTAATGTGTGGAATATATCTGGACTGTGCTTCTAGAATGGTATTTTTTAACAATGACCATGCCTCTTGCACACTTTTTACTTTTTAGCTGCTCCTTTCAGTTTTTTTCTAACAATTTTTCTCATTTTATCAAAGTTTCCCTTTTGAAAGTTTAGCATGAGAGCCGTGGATTTACATACTGTTCCTCTTCCAGTCATTAATTCAAATTTGACCATATTATGATCACTATTGCCAAGCGGCCCTACCACCATTACCTCTCTCACCAAGTCCTGTGCTCCACTGAGAATTAGATCTAAAATTGCTCCCTCTCTCATCGGTTCCTGAACCAATTGCTCCATAAAGCTATCATTTATTCCATCCAGGAACGTTATCTCTCTAGCGTGTCCCGATGATACATTTACCCAGTCAATATTGGAGTAATTGAAGTCTACCATTATTACCGCACTACCAATTTGGTTAGCTTCCCTAATTTCTCATAGCATTTCACTGTCCATCTCACCATCTTGACCAGGTGGACGGTAGTATACTCCTATCACTAGAGTCTTCCCCGACACACAAGAGATTTCTACCCATAAAGATTCAATTTTGCATTTAGTCTCATGCAGGATGTTTATCCAGTTGGACTCTATGCCATCCCGGACTTAAAGCGCCACACCACCTCCCGGGTGCTCCTCTCTGTTATTGCAATATAATTTGTACCCCGGTATTGCATTTTCCCATTGGTTATCCTCCTTCCAACATGTTTCTGAGATGCCAATTAAGTCTATGTCATCATTCACTGCTATACATTCTATACTTCTATTCATCTTACTTCTTAGACTTCTGGCATTAGCATACAAACATTTCAAAGTTTGTTTTTTGTTTATATTTTCATTCTGCTTTATAATTGATAGGGATAAGTTAGAATTTTTTAGCTCAGGTGAGTTTTTAGTTACAGGCACTTGGACTACTTTTCTTATTATTGGAACCTCACTGTCGGGATGCCCTAATTCTAATGCATCATTAGTATCCTTTGAAGATACCTCTCTCCGAACCATGCGCTTACTGAGCAACTGTCGGCTTTCCCCTTTGTTCTAGTTTAAAAGCTGCTCTATCTCCTTTTTAAAGGTTAGCGCCATCCCTTCAGAAGAGATTCCCACTTCCCCAAAAGGTTCCCCAGTTCCTAACAAAACTGAATCCCTCTTCCTTGCACCATCATCTCATCCACGCATTGAGACTCCGGAACTCTGCCTGCCTCTGGTGACCTGCACATGGAACAGGGAGCATTTCAGAGAATGCTACCCTGGAGGTTCTGAATTTAAGCTTTCTACCTAAAAGTCTAAATTTGGCTTCCAGAAACTCCCTCCCACATTTTCCTATGTCATTGGTGCCCACATGTACCATGACAGCCGGCTCCTCCCCAGCACTATCTAAAATCCTATCTAGGTGATGCGTGAGGTCTGCCACCTTCACACCAGGTAGGTCTGCCACCTTCATAAGAACATAAGAACATAAGAAAATGCCATACTGGGTCAGACCAAGGGTCCATCAAGCCCAGCATCCTGTTTCCAACAGTGGCCAGTCCAGGCCATAAGAACCTGGCAATTACCCAAAAACTAAGTCTATTCCATGTTACCATTGCTAATGGCAGTGACTATTCTCTAAGTGAACTTAATAGCAGGTAATGGACTTCTCCAAGAACTTATCCAATCCTTTTTTAAACACAGCTATACTAACTGCACTAATCACATCCTCTGGCAACAAATTCCAGAGTTTAATTGTGCGTTGAGTAAAAAAGAACTTTCTCCGATTAGTTTTAAATGTGCCCCATGCTAACTTCATGGAATGCCCCCTAGTCTTTCTACTATCCGAAAGAGTAAATAACCGATTCACATCTACCCGTTCTAGACCTCTCATGATTTTAAACACCTCTATCATATCCCCCTCAGTTGTCTCTTCTCCAAGCTGAAAAGTCCTAACCTCTTTAGTCTTTCCTCATGAGGCTGGTGGGCATGAGGATAGCACCAGGCGATCCTCATGCCCACCAGCCACCCAGCTGTCTACATTCCTAATAATCAAATCACCAACTATGACAGCTGACCTAACCCTTCCCTCCTGGGCAGTAGGCCTTGGGGAGATATCCTCAGTGTGAAAGGACAATGCATCACCTGGAGAGCAGGTCCTTGCTACAGGATCCTTTCCTGCTGCACCTGGTTGATGCTCTCCAATCATGAGACCTTCTTCCTCCAAGGCAGCACCAGGGCTACCAGTCTGAAGCTGGGACTTGGCTACTATGTCACTGAAGGTCTCATCTATATACCTCTCTGTCTGCCTCAGCTCCTCCTGCATTCATGAATACACAAGTGCAGGAACATAGCAGCGCACTTCCACAGAAGTGTGAAGGCAGGGCAGGTTCTCCGATAAAAGCAGACTGATTTGGAGATGCCTCACATGTGTCTCATTCAAGCCATTTCCACCTGGTGAAATTCCACCTATATGATGCTGCAGAGGTTAGTGGAGCAGCAGACACCCCATCATGAACTTTCTTGGCAATGGAAATAGGTGTGCATAGTCTCCTAGGGCATCATGATTGGTTAGTTATGAGTCAGCTGGTAAAACTCCTGCAGCCCTTCAAAGATGCTACGGAGGAGCTGAGTTCCAGAAGTGCCACCTTGGCTGACATCATCCCTATAGTTAATTTTCTGGAGGACATTTTGGAGGGCTTTAAACAGGAAGAGGGAATGACAGCAGAGTTGTGCATTGTCTGGACCTTTTGCAGAAGCAGGTGCAAGAGAGATTCAGGCCTTTAACAGAAGACCAGACATACATGCTCGCCACAGTCTTTGATCCCCATGTGAAAGGGAAACTCGCCCTAGTGGTGTCTCCTAGTGGTGAAGGACCTGCTGTTGGTAAAAGTATGTGAACAGGAGCTCCATAGGCAGAGACAGATTAGGCATAAAGCAGAGGAGGAAACAGTGGGCACTTCATAGAGTAGGGCTAGCCCAAGCAGGAGCAGCACTCTGTCAGCAACAGCTAGTACTTCCTCCACCAGTTCAGAACGCCAAAGCCATGTTGTCCATAAAGAATCATCTGTTCTGCAATGGGCTAGAGAGAAAGCAGCTGGCATGAGTGACTCTCAGCCCACCCAAGCAAAGGAGACACCAGCACAAATGTCAGTGACACGGTATCTCTCAGAAGCCACAGAGGACATGCATACAGATCCGCTGGCATATTGTGCACACAAGTCTACTGTCTGGCCACACCTAGCCAAAGTGGCTCATTGATATCTGTCATGTTCAGCAACCAGTGTACCCAGTGAATATGTATTTTCAATGACAGGGGATATCATGAGCCCTCACCGCTCAAGGCTGGCAGCAGAGTTGATGGAAATGCTAGTGTTTTTGAAAATAAACATGCCTTTGCTTGGGTTTCCAAATTTTCCCTGAGAATGTCAAGATGAATAAAAGCAATTGAAAGCCTTGCAGCAGCTCCAGATGCTCCAGATAATATTAGCACATGTACCTGACCTGAAATGTTGTGCTAGTCTGTCCACTGTCCAGGCCGAATGTCCCTACAAAGGCCTGATCTTAAACGCTGTGCCTGTCTGTCCAGCCTTTATGTCACTACAAGGGCCTGACCTCAAGCACTGTGCGTGTTTGAGTTTAGTTCTAGTATTCCTAATTTCAGTTTTATGCATTTGTGCATCTTTCCAGAATATTCTTTTTCCTGTTTTGCAACATTTGAAATGTAAGAACATAAAAAGCTGACTTAAGATGTTTGGAGCTTGCATATTTCATATGCTCAATAGTTTTCATGCCCTTTATAATATGGGCCATTTTCCCTAAATCTTTCTTAGGTGCCAACATTAATGTTTCTAGTACTATAGAAAACTGGTGGTAGTTGCACTCTAGTTCATCCTCTGTGTTCCCAAAGTTTACAGAGGCACTGTGTAAACTACAAAGTCAACATAGGTTGATATTGTAGATTTGGACTTCAGTAGCGATTTTCTTATTTCTGAGAGCTCCTCAAGTTCCTTTGTCATCCGCTGAAGTGTATAAGTCCAATTAATAGCATCTCGGTATTTATTTATTTATTTTATTTATTTATTTTTCCATACCGACATTCGATTTGGTATATATACGCAGGCCTTTCCTAACTCCAACATTACTTAACTCCCTTCAATCAACATACTTCGCTAGTAATAGCGTTAATAGCCACCCCTTATAATGTTATTATATATATATATAATTATCTGATCTTCATTTTCCTTCTTACTCCAAGTTATTGTTTCCCTGTTACATGTAACTGCTTTTCTGCACTATTGTTCAAATTGTAAAGTTTATTTTAATTGCACCCCTGTTTCTTGTGAACCTGCATGATGGGACTATCGTCTTGAATGTTGGTATATAAAAAAACTTAAATAAATAAATAAATAAATAAATAAATAATATCACATCGGTTTACATCTAACAATATGTCTAAGGCGAACCTTGTAATGACATAGTACATTATAACAGCTTAACTGAGAACTGGTTATGTTACAATAACGGTTTTATACAATTATAACATGCTTGAATGGCATAACTTAATACTTATATATTTAAATATTTAATAATTTAAATATTTAAAAGCGCTTGACCTCTAATGCTGTGCCTGTCCATCCAGGCCTTATGTCCCTACAAGGGCTTGACTTCTAATGCTGTGCCTGTCCATCCAGGCCTTACATCCCTACAACGGCTTGACCTCTATCCTCTAATGCTGTGCCTGTCTGTCCAGACCTTATTTCCCTACAAGTGACTGACCTCTAATGCTGTGCCTATCCATCCAGGCCTTATGTCCCTACAAGGGCTTGACCACTAATGCTGTGCCTGTCCATCCAGGACTTACGTCCTTACAAGGACTTGACTTCTAATGCTGTGCCTATCCGTCAAGGCCTTACATCCCTACAAGGGCTTGACCTCTATCCTCTAATGCTGTGCCTGTCTGTCCAGGCCTTACATCCCTACAAGGGCCTGACCTCTAACGCTGTGCCTGTCTGTCCAGCTTGGAACTTAGATATTTCATATGCTCAATAGTTTTCATGACATTCTTAATACGGGCCATTTTCCCTAGATGTTTCTTAGGTGCCAACATTAATGTTTCTAGTGCTATAGAAAACTTGTGGTAGTTGTACTCTAGTTCATTCTCTGTGTTCCCATAGTTTACAGAGGCACTATGTAAACTACAAAGTCATCAAAGGTCTTTTGTCATCAGCTGAAGTATATAAGTACAGTTAATAGCTTCTGGGTATTCACTAGATGCCAACAGAACCACTACACTCTAGGGGTCAACCTACTTCAGAGAGCCCTTTCCTGTACAAAGGAAAGGGAACTCTCCCCGAGTGTAGCCAGCCTATCTCTCAATACCCATTGACCCATGTTGAACTAGAACAGCTGTTCACATGGAAACCTCCTCCATGTCAATGTGCCATGCTTTGAAGGTCATCCTCTCCTCTAGGGGCCAACAACCCATTCTAGGGATCCCTTTCCTGTGCAAAGGTAAGGAAACTCTCTCTAGGAGTAGCCAGCATATCATTTAGTATCTGTTGATGCATTTTGAACCAGAACCACAGTTCACATGGAAACCTCCTCCATGTCAACTCCTCACGCTTTGAAGTTCTTGCTCCACTCTAGGGGCCAACCCATTTCAGGGAGCCCTTTCCTGCACAAAGGAAAGGGACTCTCCCCGGGTGTATCCAGCCTATCTCTTAGCACCTGTTGACCCATGTTGAACCAGAACTGCTGTTCACATGGAAAACTCCTCCATGTTGACTTGCCATGCTTGAAGACTCGTTCTCCACTCTAGGGACCAACCCATTCTCGAAAGCC